>NC_136516.1:71141056-71428556 GCF_053919585.1 Euprymna scolopes | reverse complement strand
AGACCAAGGTCAAATCCACTGTCAAGACTTGGGTTCAAAGGAAATTGGCCTTGAAGGGTCGGGTGGAGGCGTGTGCTACATACATCTTCCCACTCATCCTTTACCGTCTGTCTGTACTTCCCCTCCCTGGAAAACGACGAATTAGCTTACAGGAGCACCTCAACTCATTCTTGTGGAATGAGGGTAAGCATTATGTTTGCAGAGATGTCTGTGTTCAAAATCCGAGCAAAGGAGGTTTGGGACAGCCTGATCTTCTGCATCACAAGCACGCAGAAAGGTTGGCCTTCCTGAGCCGTTCACTGTATGTAAACGTTCCATGGGTCATTGCAGTTGGAAGCTCATTTTCCAATCTCACACCCGACCCCTCGGTCTCCGCTGAGCTTTGACCGAGGTGGGAACAAACATTCTATGCCGAATGCTGGTCTGCGCTTAGAGCATTGCCGGGGACCAGTGTCCTTGAACAGTCTAGGAACAGGTTTTATCAGGAGCTAGTGGGGCGTAGCAAAAAGGAACCGCTAGTGAAGCAGATGGGGATGTCATTGGAGGAGGTCCGGGCCCGCTCCCAGTGGAGTTGGGCGCCGGGACAGGACTTTCTTACCAACTCAGAATTTTTCTTCACCTGGCGACTTGCCTGGAATGCACTGCCTCTCTTTGACGAACTCCACTTGCACAAAGAAGAGACCTGGGTCTATTGCCTGCGCTGCGACGAAGACATGAGGGAAACAGTCGGTTATGCTTTTTTCTACTGCAGCAGGCTTAAGACACTCCTAGAGTATGTCAACGAGGTAACGCTCGCATCGATGCCAAGCGCCTGTTTGAACTCGACGAGTCTTATTTTGTGGAGAACATTGATCTGTCATTGCCTAAGGAGAAAAGAATGTTTTTTCTGGCGCTCCTAGCAGTAGCAAGAATGGTCATATGGATCACATGCTTCAAGCGAGTCTGCGAAGGGATATCTGTTCTGGATCGGGATCTGATCGTCTACTTTAAACATCTGCTTAAAGTAAAGATCAGATGCGATTGGAAGAGGTTGCATCGAGTTGTCTTTGACAGAAGGATGGTGCATGACACTAGCTTGTGCATCCGACGAGGCGCCAAGTTTGAATTCGTGTTACCACCATAGGCATGGCACACACGGTACTGGGTCTAGGTTAGCAATAGAAAATTAAAGAGACTCTTGACTGGTGGTACAAATGAGATCCGGTGCCCTGATTGTTTGTTTTGGCACTAGAGAACCTTCCGAGGCTACCCTACCATTACCCCCCCCTCTTTTGTTTCGTCACCCCTGGTCAACCCTTACTCGGAGGTCGCCTTCTACCTTCCCCTTTTTTATTTTTTGATGCTTTATTTATTTTTTCCCCGAATACCCAATAAGAATCCACTCCAATCCCCACTAGGGATCTCCCCGCTTGTTTTCGGTGCCCCGGAAAACAGTAGGCGATCTAACTACTTAGATTAGCTCAGGGAGGGACCTTACTAACAACGCACTAGGGATTTCTATTTGATCATTTTTTTCTAGGTTGTTTTCTGCACTCCCCAACACAAAGTATTTCTTACCAAATTAAGAACTTTTATTTTTCCAATGAATTGAACTTTTTTCACACGCACACATACACATTTATGTTTTAAAAAAAAATTCACCCCCCCCCACACACACACATACACACACACACACACAGAAATTGTAAATATATGCTTTTGGCTAAAACGCTGGGGATTCATTAGTTAGTTTTAGATTCCACAGAGTGAATGAGGTATTGTGGTAAATGTTGCCAGTCAAGAGTAAGTCGCCAAAGACTCCAATTTTTACTTTAGTTACAAAGACCCTGCAACACTCCCCTCCCAGATCTTATAGGGCCTTGTGCCTTAATTTGTTTTGTCTTTTGGAGATTTTACTTTTTAAATTTTTAAATTTTATATTGAAATTTTTTGAATTATAATTTTTCTTTAAACGGAATAAATTAAATATGAAGAATATGAAGATCAAAGTGTAGTATCTGTTCTTACTCCATGCTGTACTTATGTTTGTAACTTTGTGATATAAAGTGGGGGATCACTTTTCTGTATTAATTTAATGTAAAATGATCACCCACTTTACAACCAGTCAGTTTCAAAGCCATTCAAGTCATTCTCGAGATCATTCAAGTTGTTTTTGAAGGATTCCAGTTATTTTTTAAGCATTCGTCATTCTTAAGGTCATTCAATTCATCCTTAAATTCATTAAAGGCATTCTAAGTCATTTACTTTTTATTTATTAAAGTCATTTCAGCCCATTTTTCGGTCATTTTAGTTTATCTTTAAGAATTTCACGTCAATCCTACATTCACGCATTCATTCATTACACGAGAGCACGCGACTAATGGGTATCAGCCTTGTTTTTTCATATCTTGTTTTACTTCATTTTTATTTTCTTGTTAAAATAAGTTTAACATAACCAGTAGTGTTTTAATTATTTCCTCCTTAAGATATATTAGCAACTATTTTGCGTTATTTGGGTTTTTTGTCTTCATCGCGTTTCTGCATCGAAATATCCCTATTCTTCCTAATATCTGCTCGGAAACTCTCGTGAAAGTTCGGAAAAATCGCGGTAACAAAACTGCATAAGTACTAAAAAAAACTTTTATGTTATTTTTACAGTTTTCTTTCATCAAATTTGAAATAGACATGTGTTGAAGGAAATTTTCGTTTCTTCCATTTTTCATTCTGGTTTGTAGTTGTATTTATTAATTTATGTAAAACAAAAACAAAAAAATAAATAGAATAGAGTGTTACAAAGCGGGGACAAAACAAATCCCAATAAATATTTTATTAAATATCATAACATTACATAAATATCATAAAATTATATAAATATCATAACATTACATAAATATCATAACATTACATAAATATCATAAAATTACATAAATATCATAAAATTACATAAATATCATAAAATTACCTAAATATCATAACATTACATAAATATCATAAAATTACATAAATATCATAAAATTACATAAATATCATAACATTACATAAATATCATAACATTACATAAAACGCTACACCCAATCGTACTTTTATCTTAAAATGCAAATATTCACTTTCAGAACATTTAAATGCAAAACACGGCAATTCACAAAAGAATGTACCTTCGATATTATAGTCCTAGAATGAATGTTTTCTTGTTTTCCTGGTAGCAAATTGGTCAGTGACATTGTCAAAATCTCTTTGTTTTGTAAGTTCGTTTTCAATGGACAGAACAACCAGATCCGACAGTCACGACTGGCTCATGGTTGACTGGAGGTAATTTTCATTTTGGAGAAACTTTTTTCACACAATGCCACAGAAACACATATTGTCAGAAGGAATTTTAGAGCCAGCGTAAGATACGGCAATGACTCAACAAAATCCCACTTGATGATAAACTGTAGGAATTGCAGTACAGTCCAGTGCTTGGCTTCCTTAAACATAGAATTTCTAGACAAAGGTTTTCTTCGGATAGCTCACCATACACACCTATGAGCTTGGCGACAGACAACTGTATTTCTTCCTCCTCAAATACTATGATCTGGCTGAACAACAGAAAAAGTCAACAAAATGTCATCCACTGCCTGTATTCAACGATATGGAAATGGTCCAGACACGCTAACATTGCTTTCTTAGTTTCCTGCTGCAATGACAATCCAGCATTTCTTGCCTCCTCTCCTGGCATTCTGTTCTTTCTTCTGATTCTCCTCTCCATAGAGGTATCAAGTTCTTTAGATTTTGCAAATGCTTGCTGGACATTCATACGCTGTTCTTCCAAAAAGACCTTGAGAGCCCTTAGTTTGGTAGCAACCATGTGCAGGGCAATACCTTGTGTTTGCATGTACGTCTGAGCTACATTTACTTCCTGTAAAACGTTACTCCAGAATAACAAAACAGCAATAAAAGAAAAGTTGCATAAATCTGGCAACAGATTGTGCACAGCGCCTCTTGTCTTGTTGCTTTCTTCGACATCACACAGAGATTCAATAGCTTTCACAAACTGATTAAACCTGTTTCATCGGCTTCACTGCATCAGCATGTGCACTCCAGTGAATTGTGGACAATCTCTTCATTGTAAGACCTGTATACTTTAGTAACACATCCGAGAAAGAAAAAATGTACAGCGCCCCAAGACTTCCAAAAAATGTCACACAAGAAGGATTGTTAGAAAACGAATGTTTCCCGCAAAGGTCCAAAATTAGAACGAGGTACAAAGACGCCCGTTGGATTAATGTCTTTGATCTTTTTTTGAACATCACTGTCGATTCTGGCCATGCATTATCGTATCCTTGACCGCAACAGAACTTAATATCTAGTCCTTTGTTTTCTAATTTCTCGAGGATATCATAAGTCAATGCAGTAACTGTTTTACCTTTCAAATGTAAAAAAACCCAGTAATGACTGCGCACTTCAACTTTACCATCGCTGATATATACATATCTGATTACTATTGACATTTGATCTGCATGCAAAACGTCTGGTGCGTTATCAAAAATTATACCAAAGTACTTTGCATTCTTGATGTCAGCAACGAGTTTTCCAATGTTTATTTGGCCTGAAAAAGAAATGGCCGCCACTTATTACAAGTAACGACCATTTTTTTCTTATTCTCAGTTAATGCTCGACACAATTAAAATAAAATTAAATTAACCATTTCAAAGTGAGTAAAATCACTAAAAACTTATTCAGAAAGATGGAAGAGTAGCTTGTCTTGCCTTTGGTAACATTTATTTATTATATATTTGTTTTTGACCACTTTTTCGTACCTATGTGTATTGTAAAACAAAGCCGTAATTAATTTGAAATTCATGAAACACATTTTGACTGTCTTTAAAATAGTTTTGAAAATATACACTTACATTTTTATCTTGGAAAATTTACACTGCCTTTTGTGTGTCATGTTAGTCGCTGAGAAACGTGAAAACTAAATTGTAAAATAAAAATCAAAGATTCAAAAATTTAATGAATTGAAAAAAAAATTAACAGACACAGAAATTACACTACTGTCAACAAGTTTTATTCAAAATAACCACCATTAGCATCGATCACAGCCTCAATCCTGCTTCGGAACCTGGAACAAGCTGATGCTACAGTCTCCCTTTGAAGAGCCTCAAAAACTTGCTTAATTTTATCCATTAACTGGGCTTTTGTATTACTGGCACAGTGATTGGTGTCTTTCTCAACTGCTCCCCATACAAAATAATCCATGGGGTTAAGATCTGGGGAGTTTGGAGGCCAAACATTTGGACTGGTGAAGTCATAAAAATTTTCAGACAACCATTTTTTACTTTTCCCAGAGGTGTGGCAAGGAGCCGAATCATGCTGCCATACATACGACAGACCATTGGCTATTCTTGTTATCCAGGGCTTGACTACAGTGTTTAGCAATTCCACATAACCGTCTGAATTCAATCAGAGCCCCTCTCTGAAAAAATGAGGAGGAATCACATCACCCTCAGAGGACACACATCCGAAAACCATCACGGTTTGGGGAAATTTAGTTTGCATTACACGAGGAATTTCCTTTGGATTGTATGCAAGCCATCTGTTATTCTGTGTGTTGTGTTTTTGATTCTGGCAAAAGTTTTTTTCATTGGAAAAGAACCAGATTGTTTGTGGTTCAGCAGGATGTTTCACTTTACTCAGAAGTTTCTTCGCCTTTGTCAAACGATTTTCACGGGCTTTTTCTGTGAGCAGCTGACCTTTGCGTTGCTTGTATGAGTAGTAGCGAAGGTCTGCATTGAGTGCAAGCTTCATGGTAGAAGTTGAAACATTCATTTCACGGGCCAAAGCCCGAATTCCAATGCCAGGGTTTCTCAACACTTTTTCCTGCAGATCTTTGAGAAATTCTGTTGTGCGAACGCAATCTGATCGCCTGTTATGGATCTTTCTTTTTGCTACAGCCTCGTAGTCTTCATTGCAAGTTCATGCCTGATTGTTTTTACAGTGCTCAGGGAGCATTGGGCAGCAATCATGATATCCTTATTTTGCTGACCGGCATGAATCATCATGATGCAAGTTATTTTCTTCCATGATTCAGGTGGGTTCCAGTTATCTATCCTCTCTGACATCTTGTATATGGATGAAGAAGGGTTCAAGCTGTAAAATGATGAGAAATGTGGGTTAATATATGTAAACTGCAGAAAAAAACGTAACCAAATATAAATATGTCAAATTTATCCCGAACACCCTGTATAGTTTCCTGTGAGTTATTTCTCGGTCACACTGAACCACAAAATCCCAGAGAATCTTAACGTTCTCATTTTCCATTACCGCTTCTGGGTGATGCTGGAACCACTTGTGCGTCAAACTTTTGGCACAAACTCCAATGCAGATTTGCACACACTGTGTCATGATGACGTTTGTAATCTTTTTGAGCAAGTCTAGAACATGCACTAACAATGTGTGAGGCTGTTTCAAGAGTTAAATCACACAGCCTGCACTTATCAGAACAGTCCTTCCCGTAGATGTTTCTACTGATTGCATTTGTATTTAGTGCCTGATCCTGAGCAGCAAATATAACATTTTCTATCTCTCTATTCAAGTCAACTTTAGACAGAAAATTCCATCCGTTCTGACACTTTAGTGCCTTAATATCTTGCTCAAACTGACCATAAAGTTTCATTCTTATCTAGCTCTTTCTCTTTCACCACTACGACATGTAACAACACTTCTTGGCTGTTAGCCAACACAACTCATTCTTATGATGAATACAAATACAAATAAATTGAACCTGGGGAAGACTGCACCCTTAGTGCAGTGACCTCTTTGGGTCAGATTTTGAAACGGGCAGCACTTCTGTCTTTAGAAGATCAAATTTACTCAAATCAAAGAAAATCAATTATTATTATTATTATTATTATTATTATTATTATTATCATCATCATCATAGCTGTACCTAACTGGTGTTTCCCGAGGTGTAGAGAAGTCATTTTAACTTTTACTTGTTCGTACATTTTTTAAAACTTATGCAGAAAAAAGAAATAAAATTTTAATTGTAAAGTAGACAACTTATTATATTCGTCAATCAACAACATGAGTTATTTCTCTTAGTGGTTTTTATTTTTCAGGTGATTATTTTTAAAATGTTTCATATTATCAGTTGTCTGACCTAGACTAGGTAATTTTTTAAAGTAAAAATGTAACAAATCATATCCTTACATCATTTGTAGACATTTATGCTGACGACACTACCATTTATGGTACCACATCTAAGACAGTAAACGAGCAAGTTCTCTCCAATTCTCTCTCCTCTGATCTTGAGCACGTAGTACAATGGGGAAAGGAGTGGCTGGTTACTTTTAATGCATCTAAAACCAAGCTTCTCTCTTTACATCATCAACATTCTAATCCACATTTGTCATCAATTGAAATGAATGGCTCTCGTCTTCAGGAGGCCTCAAGTTTTGACAAGCTTCTGGGCTTGACCATTACTCCTGATCTTAAATGGAACACGTATATCAAATCTGTTGCCAAGGCCGCTGGAAAAATGGTGGGATCTTTCTATCGATCCAGTAGATATCTCACTGCTGATGCTATTCTCTATCTATATAAGAGCCAGGTACGTCCAAGGATGGAATACTGTTGCCACATCTGGGCAGGAGCTGCTAGAAAGAACTTGTCCTGCCTTGATAGAGTTCAAAATAGACTTCGTAGCCTCGTAGGAGATGTCCTTTTCTCCTCCTTGCAACCTCTATCTCACAGAAGAGATGTTGCGAGTTTGTCTCTGATGTATCGTTATTTTCATGGAAAGTGTTCAACTGAGCTTCAATCTATGGTCCCCCCTCGCCAAACTTTCACAAGAAACACTCGTCTAGCTGTAAACACTATCAATAATTTCCCCCACTCTTTATCTGTGCCTAAACCTAAACGTAGATTCCATGAACAAAGCTTCTTTCTTAGAACTGCACGCCTGTGGAATTGTCTTCCGTTTTCCTGCTTTCCGGCTGACTACAATATGGTTTTGTTCAAGTCTAAAGTAAATAAGTTCTTGATGAGCCGTTCCATATAAGTTATTAAATTTACCAAATTTTCATTACTAATGATTACTATATTGACCAACTTCTACTGTACACTCTTTAACCCTTATCCTTGAGTGGCCTCTGGGCCTTGATAATGTGGTGATGCCTTTGTAAAAAAAAAAAAAAAAAAAAAAAAAAAAAAGTATGTTATTCGACAAAAGTACACCTCCACATGCGTGCAATGAATCATACAGTGTTGATTTTTCTTACAATTGTACATTATTCTACGTACTTTTCATGAATTTTAGAGCACATGAGCATTCTACATAATGATTTCACTATTATTTACCTATTAGTTTTCACACAAGTCATTATTAATGATTGCTCAGTGTTCTCTGGATTCTGAGTGACAAGTTTCCTCAGATTTCCACCTCTATTTACTTCTTTCAATAACTCTTGCAAATCATGTTGCATTATCACAACAGTGGTTTACCATTGATTTCTCTCTATCAACGATTTCCTCAAGATTATAGTATTCTCTGCACCCTTCCAATGGAGGTCTGGCTGATGCTCACCCTTATCAGGCTTTTCATTCTCCTTGGTTGGTTTCTGCATTCAAGGATATTTCTTAAGATTTGGGCTGTTTTCGTGATTGTCATTAATTGAATGCTTTGATTCCAATTTATCCAAGTCTTTTTTCCATTTTTTCTAGTGTTCCTATAATTATTAATTGTTAAAGTGATTTTCTTCGTGTTTCATATTTCTTTCAGTTTTCTGGCAAATTCCATAAATTTGGTTCATTTTTTTTCTGCCTATCCGGTCTTCATTCCATGAACAACTGATATGAGGAAATCTACGATTTAGCAGACTTTTTTTCCTTCATGTTAACTATAATCATGTTCAGTTTCCTTGCTTTATTATTATTATTATCATTTGTACTCACTAGGAGTTCTCACACAGGCCATCATCTGAGATTATTTACTGACAACAACCGGTGGTGCTTCCTGGAGTCTGGGTAACAATAAGTCACCTCTTTTGGTAATCTTTACAAATGACTTTGTGTTATCACAACAGCGGCTTACCATTGACTGGTTTTCACTGGAATTTAAGTAGCAACAAGCCTCCCCAAGACCCCAGTCCTCTTCGCATTTTGCATTGTTGCAACAGCCGTTTATCTTTTATTTTTTGCTAGCAACTAACATTAATCTTCTTTGGAATTTGATAATAATAATCTATTATATAGTTTAATTTTTAAACTCCTAGAAACTGAACTATATAGTAGAACCCTTATAAAAGATATAAATACATGGGTAGTGTCATTAGTAAGATACTCTAAACTGTTTATAGATTGAGCCAAAAAAAAGAACTGAGGCAACTCGATCAGAAGACCAGGAAACTTATGACCATGCACAATGCACTACACCCAACGGATGAAGCTGACCGACTCTACATTAAAAGGAAAGACAAAGGTAGAGAACTGGATTGTATAGAAGACTGGGTAAATCACACACACACACACACACACACACACACACACACACACACACACACACACACAAAAAAAAAGAATTAGAAAAATACATTATGCAGAACACAGAAAGAATAATTACAGCAGCAAGAGACACCGAAAAAATGAATAAAACAGAAAACGGAAAAAAAAGGCAAAAGATAAGATGAGAAAAGAAAAATATGAAGAAAAACAACTTGTTGCAGATGGTCGAAAGGTGAGGTTAGCAGTCAACCTTACAACTAATAAAATAGACACAAGGCAAAAGTCAATGGCGATGGCAAAGAAAGATGACAAACACAGATGATCAGTTAAAGACAATAGATATCATGTTTTATTTACCAAAAAAAAAAGGAATGTAAATTGTATGGCAATAGAGATTGTGTATCAGGATTAGCTGGAATGAGAACGGGTGTCTCATGGGGTTGAAATTCTTATGTCCGTGCGGTAGGGTTACGTGCTTCAGGTTGATCAAACTCATAGACAGAATCAGATGTTGGAAACTGGCAGCTGGATGTTGACAGGTGCTGGGATTAGTAGATGAATGTCAGTAGGCACTGGACTAAGTAGTTGAACTTCGATGGGCACTAGAACAAGTAGTTGGATGTCAGCGAGCACTGGAAGCTGAACGTTAGTGGGTGCTAGGGTGCAGAAGCAAGCTGGAGCCACAGGAGAGGTAGCTGTAGGCTGATGGAGTTGCTGGGAGCTACAGGAGTGAGCTGGAGGCTGCAAGAGTCATTGGAATCTGCAGGAGTGAGGTGAAGTTGGTGGAAGCTGCAAGAATGAGCTGGATGCTGCAGGTGCAGGAGTGCGCTGTGGTCACTGGAAGCTGTAGGAATGAACTGGAGCTGGTGGAGTTGCTGGAAGTGAGCTGGAATCGAAGTAGATACAGGACCTGAAGTGGCCGGCTGTGAAGAGAAGTTCCAGGAGGCAGCAGGATAGAGTGGAGCGTGGTGTATCGCATTCAGGTAATTTATTGAAAGTTAGCCCTGAAAAGGACTGCTTGAATCGCATTATTAGTTTGTGGTAGTTAATCTTCAAAAGGACTGTTTGGGTACTACTGCTGCCGCTTCTAGTTCTCATGGCTATCAAGGTGGAGATTTGCTCTGAAGTTACTTGTTTCATGGAAAGCCGTTCATGCTACAGGTGATGGTGTCGCTAAACAAATGAATGCCTATAATTAATTTTGGGGACAGATTTCTTACAGGCAAAAATGTCTGTGATGTTGATTGCCTGTATATATTTTCTTCTCCGTCAAAAATAAAAGTCTGTTATCTTTGCTTAGTTACAGAAAATTGAGGTTTTAAGTTTTTTTTATTTGTTGTTGAAAAACATTGTCACTATTTTTAGCATGCATAGTTGTGGTGTGTTGGTCACGTGTCTGTCTCTGCTGACAGGCATATAAGGAATTGTTTTTTATCTAGTGTAAACAAAATGAGAGCAATAATTGACACTATGACAAGCTACACGGACAATTCATCAGGATGACAAAAGATGAGACTAATGAAAACACTTGGACATGGCTACATAAAGGAAGCCTAAACAAAGAAACTGAATCCCTAATAACAGCCATGCAAGCTCACACAAGAACTAACCACATCAAAGCAAGGATCAACAAGATATAAGAAAACAACAAATACAGACTCTGTGGACAAAGAGGCCAAACAATAAACCACATAATAAGTGAATGCAGTAAACTAGCCAAAAAAGAATATAAGAATAGATATGATCAATGTAGCCAACTGCGTCTTAAACATTCAGACAAATGGTACAAGTACAAACCCGAAATAGTATTTTAAAATGGAAATTCCAAAATTCTAGGGGACATGGACGTATAAACAGGTAAATCTATCCAAACAAGAAAACTGAATGTCATAATAGTTAACAAGAAGACCACAGAGTGAAGATAAAGTCGATGGAGAAGCAGAGCAAATGCAAATCAGTTTTAAAAATATGTACGTAAATAACTGTTTTGAGTAAAAGGACTTTTACTTGGCTGAAGTCATGTATCGCTAACCTCGCTAACCTCACTAACCTCGCTAACCGCACTAACCTCACTAATCTCACTAACCTCACTAACCTCACTAAGCCGTCATTGAGAAAACTTTCACTTCATCAGACATCATTTTTGTATGTATCACATCGACTAGGAATCTTGCATGATGTTAATTGGTTTCACTCATACCTCTCCCTCTCTCTCTTTCCTCTATGCGTACCTCCTAACTAGCAGGACCAATCAAACAACAGCAGTTTTCATAAGAATTAATGGTGCTTATATTGCTAATTTATTTACTTAAATAAAAACTGATTACAATTTCCATTCAACTTAGGCATTAAACCCTGTTTGATTTTGGGAGATGAGAGGGATGAGTCATGTCATTCTTTTTGACAACAAATCTTTTGTTTACCGCATTTACTCTATGGTTTTAAATCTACTTAAAAGGTCCCTGATGGTTTTAAGGAAATTTTTTACAATGAATATATATATTTTTTACAATGAATATATATATTTTTATAATGAATATATATTTTTTTTACAATGAATATATATATATAAAAGCGATGAAGGGGAGTTAGGAGATCTACAAACACACAAAAGGAAGGAAAAATAAGGAATCTAAATGTTAATGGGGCAGGTTAGTAATGCCTTCCTAACCCTTTGCTAAGTGTCAAACCGACCACTGTTTTTTTCTGGGCCAATTAAAAACAAGCAGAAAAAAATGAAAAGTTTGTTAATTGTACTCTACAATGTTTCGTTTGTTTATCAAAAATTTTTTTAATTAAACTAAAGATTTGATATTTGATGCATAAAAATTGCCTAGGTCTAGAAGGATTTCTCCTTCATTCATAAAAGACAGAAAAGGTGAGAATCCCAAATTCTCATGTAAAAAATCAAGATTTCTATGTTCGTTTATTAAAATGTTTTGTTAAAAATAAGACCCCCCTCTCTACTTTAGAAAAAACCCCACTCAGTATAAAATATATATTCTCTCCATTTTTGTTTAAGAAAATCTTTGCTTCATTAAAAACTAGTGGCTGAGCCGCGTTGGCACACACAATGCCGAGTCAAAAAACAAAATCGAATACACTCAACATCAAGTACATTCAATATCGTCTTACCATTAACGCTTACCTTGTAAACTCAGAGTATGGGAAATTCCCATATGCACAAAATATCCATAGTCAGACGCATTATCCATTGCGCCACAAGTCCTCTTAGAAAAGATGTTACCATGACTGTATACAGACAGTGCTAAATTCCATTGACATGGGCAGGTAACTTTTTCGACAACTGCATGAAACGGCACAAAAACCCTTATTTTGGGATTTTTGTATGACTCGGCATTGTTCGTTACGAACTATAAATAGATAAGGACGATCTAGGGACTCACATCTTTCAGGGAAAACAAGAATTTTTCAATTCTGTGCATCCGTTCAAAAGTTTTATTGGTATATATATATATATATATATATATATATATATATATATATGATGATTGCAACGTCTTGTCAGATGAGTGCCACTCCCACAGACATTTAAAATCCATGAGCCCAAATGTCTGAGGGAGTATCTATACAAATATGATGTTACAGAGTCTTAGCTTTGTACGACAGCTAAGTCTCTCTCTCGGTTCAAAATGTTGAGATCCAGCAACAAGCAAGAGCAAGATGCCAGCAACAAAGTAAACTGCAGACCAGCTTAATGCGGGTGCTGGTCTTCCGCTTTATGGTTTTTTAAATCAGAGATTTGCTTCTCCTAGAAAGGTTGCCTTCACCACGGCTTACTGGAGCCCTCTCTACCCCAATACACATATACACACACACAAATATACATGGTGCTAGTTGGCCGTTGACCCAGAAAAAGAGTTCATTCGCCCTTTGGAAGGTCTTGTTTTTAATCCTTCAGGGAGACTAGCCGCCCTCACCAAACAAGTCTGGTGGGGGAACCAGTTTAGTCGCCGGTGACCCGACCATGAGGCAGGTTGTACTGGGTTACATGGTACCAGTAGCATATGACATGACCTGACATACCATATATATATATACACACACACACACATAAATAAATAAACATTTAGAATTTTATTAATAGTATAGATCAACGCACCCAATATAAGAATACATTCTCTTCATTTTTGTTTAAATAAATCTTTGCTTTATATTAAAAATCAACGCATAAAACAAACAACTTAGGTTGTGTATATTGTTTACAAATGACACGTGTGTTGGCAGTCAATTAGTGTTGATTGGAATGTGCCCCAGTAAAGTCTCTCGACTTCTTGGATCTTTATTCCAAACTTCATCCAAATAAGGATTTAAACAAACAAACAAACAAACAAACAAACAAACAAACAACAGACATTTCTATGAATCGTTTTTAGAATTGGGAAGTTGGCTAAAATTTTTCAGATTTCAATATTGAGTTTGATACCCTTAAAAAGTTTGGAATTTTCTGATCCCAATGCAATTAATCATCCTAACATTATTAGTTTTGTTGGTGTAATACTAATTAAGTTAAATTAATCATGAAATAATTAATTAAAAGAAATTTGGAATCAACACATTGTTCGAACATGTTTTTTTTTCCTCACATACACACACCCACATGTACATATATACACATCCACATACACACAAATGCACACTCGCGCGCGCAAACATGCACACATTGGTGACGTCACTTCCTTTTAAGTGAAATCCAGACATGCGCAGTCAGAACACTGACTCCGGTATAAAAGTCAGCAACAACCTTCAACTTCCTCTTTCTTCCCTTTTGCTTTGGTTCGTCAACCAGACAAGTTCGTGTCCACAGCTTGTGGCCTGAAGACACTTCCACATGGCCGACTGCTACCATGCACGCGCAGCTTTACTGAGTTCAACCCTCTCTCTCTCTTTCTTTTTCTACATACATCTCTTTTCCCTACTTTCTTCCTCTTTTTCCACGCGTGAAGTCATCAATGACTGAACTGAACACGTGTTCCACCTAAACCATTTATTTCCAACAGAAAATAAATGACATGTTTATTTTATTCAGCATTATTTTCTTTTGTAGTGAGTTAGGATTATTATATCCTGGTCCGCAACAACATTTTAGATGCAAAAAGTATCGTCAAATCTTATTTTCACTCAAAACAAATGATTTAATTCCAAAAGTTGTGTTTTTTCTTTGAGAAAAAATCGGTTTGGATTATGAATGACGCAAATTGAAATTATCAATTTGCAACTCTGAAAAGTTGTTTTTTATATTACATTCAACATTTGTTTTCCATCATTTAATTTGATGAACAGATTTTAGAAATTGTCTTCCAACTTAACCCATCTCTGACCAGGTCTTCATTTATCCCTCTTTCTCTTGAATCCACCCTTCCCTTGTTTTTCTTAGCCTTCCTCTGTTAACTGACTCCTGTACCTAAACTTTTGTACATTTATTAACCCAAGTAATTCCATTCATTCTTTCAATGTGATCAAACCAACGAAATCTCCTGTTTTTCTTTGCTTGCTACTTATACTTCTTGGTTGTTATTTTTTTCACAGCTTACTACAGGCGATAATAACTAAGAATAACATTATAATTAATTGCCACTTTAATACTGACCATACTTAACATTGCTTAACCTCAGTGATCATACAGGAACAGGTGTGTCAAAGTGTTTATAGCTGCATCTCCTGAAATTGATTTTTTACTTTGTAGTTAAAACAATCAAATGTTAAATTCGACACATTGCTGCCAAAAGCTTGCTACTCCAAGTCTCAACTCCAAAACTCGACACTCTACTGTTAAAACTCAACTTTAAAACACAACGCACTGCTGACAACACTTGCTTCTCTGACATCCAAATTCTAAATCAACCCAATCTCTGAAAAATCAGGCTTTTTATATCTCACCAGCGGCATCTCATTTGCATGTTAGGTGACAATATCACAAGCATATAAAAAAAAAGCGCCCATTTTATTTTATTTTTTTCTTCATTCTTTGTCTGCACAAAACTCTACAGACTGCACACAAATTTGTATTAATTTTTTAAGTGTTTAATTACAGAAGAGTAACATATTTTGCCTTTGGTAGCATTTTAGATCACATGGTGCCTTAGACTATAAAATGAATTTTAAGTGTCCTGTTATGACCACTGCATGTGCACTTTTTCGTTTTAAACAAAGGGCAAACCTTCATGTAACCCTGCCTTATGTACATTAGCAGGTGAACTACAGCCAAAATGTTTATCCCTCAACAATATCCGTACACATTAATACTTTTATAATAAATTTTTATCAAGAAAGTTAACTGAAGTGTTCCTGGTTTAGGACAACAAAATTAAAGAAATAAAAAAAAAGAAAAAAGAATTTGTCTTTGCAAGCCAACAACCGCCAGGTTCAAGGTCACCACTATCACCAACCTTCGTCCGTCTGCCTCTCCCCGACCTAACCTGTCAACTCCTTTTATACATGTCTCCCGCATGATCTCATGTGATTTCGTGTGACTTCCACCAGAGCACATCTTTTAAAACTATAGACGCCATCTTGATTTCTCTTTCTCTTTCACCCAACCTCCCCCGACACACACGCGGTAAGACTTCTGTTCATTTGATCTGTTTTTCCCTTTCTTTTTCTCCTTTCCTTCTGCTAACTTTAAACAACATGCCTCCCTGATCTCTAGATCACATTTTGTAATCCCTCATCCACTGTGGCGGTCGTCTTTCCCTACTTGGTCTCTGAAGTGTCTCGCCATCCTCCCATTGCACATCGCTTTCCACTGTTTCATTTTCCACTGCCCTGATATCAAGAATATGTCTCGGTACTCTGTCTACCACAATGTTGTTGCTAGTATTATTCCCGGTTATGCATCCTCTGCTCCACTGTGTGGTATATCGCGTCCTTGGGCAGGGTCAATTGACTGACACTTGTCACGTCCTAACCACTTGCTTCACTTGTTCCTTTGGAACACTCGGATCAACTTTTCTCACCAGGTACAATGTCCTCTTTACCCCCATATAGTGCAGATTGTGCAACTCTCATACCCCAGAGTTATCCAGATGAGTCACTGCAGCAATATGCTCTTTTGTTGGTACAAGCCAGCTTTTTCTCATTCTTGTGAGAGCATCTGCTTTGTTCTTCTCAGAAGCAACCATGATTACGCGCAGCTTCAAAGAAAACTCCTGCATCAACTCAGCCAGCATCCCAAACCTGCGCTTCACTAGCATTTCTGCTGCCACTTTCGTTTTTAAACTTTTGTCATGTGAAATCATCGATTTCATCCAAGCAAACACAGTGACAGAGTCTGTTTTCACACAGATGTTGCGTAGTCCCCATTTTAAGACCAGATTAACTCCTTTGGTAACTGCATCCAATTCTGCTACATTGATGTGGCTAGCATCATCCTTCTTCCGTAGTTAGGCTGTATCCTTCGCAACCACTCCACCCACTTCCAAGACAACCCCTGTTGCAATACTGCTTGCATCACACCACACAACTCCATCCAATGTTCACGGCACGTTCCACGTTCTCCAAACTGGGTCTTGCTTTTCCTCTTCAATCAAGGTGGTTGTTCTTCCTCCCACTCTATCATCCCATCCTCTACCTTCAGCATGCCTCTTGATGTAGCTGCATGCTGGTCTAAGCCAGCCGACAATGGGGTAATGCCTGATCAGCCTGCTGCATATCGAAAAAAGCTCCTGCTTGTTGAGCTCTTCTTTCATTTGTGGGATTTCATTTCCCCTTCGAAATTCCAGGCCACCCAATGCATTTTGTTTCAGCTTTAGTCCCAAAGCCACTCCCCCATACAATTCTTCCGGTGTCTTGGCGATCAACCCAAACTTCTTCAAGTGAACCACGACCTCCTCTACAGTCACCAGAGTTTCATTCACGAGGATGTCGTCGATATATGAGCTCATTGCGCCATCTTCCTTCCCCATTTTTTCTAGAATCTTCCTTAGAATGCTTGACATGATCTTGGATGCCGAGTTCAGCCCGAACCCCACCCTTGTAAGGCTGTAGGTTCTACCTTTATAGCTGACCAACTGATACTTCCAGAGTTTCTTGGCAGTACAGAGTTGCAAATAGGCAGATTTTAGATCGGCCAACTTAGAGGCACCGTTCATTTGCCTCCATTCTCTGACGGTCTCACTGCATATATCTATAGCATCAACCCCCCCCCCGCCAGTATGGCAATCAACGTGCCGGTTCAATTCTCGGAAATCTAGTACTGCCCTGACCTTTTCTTTTGTTGGTTGCCCGATTCGACATCATTTGTCCATTTCCCTTTCTTTTTCTCCTTTCCTTCTGCTAACTTTAAACAACAGTTTAATACAATGAATGTAGAGCATACATTAAAAATTGATTTCGTCGCTATATTAGGGCACACACACACACACACACACACACACATATTCTTTTTTCTTTTTTTTTTTTTTCATGCAATTATAGTCTCTCATTATTTTAGTGAGGGCCAAAATGTAGCCTCTATAATTCATCTTTTCTGTTATCAGCCAGTGAAGGAATAATCCTTCTAGCCCCAAGCAATTTTTATTTTTGTCCCACTCTAAAGTGCACGTTTTTGGGGAGCTGCATTTTCCCCACATTAAAAAACGACGACCTTGTGTCTAACTCTGTCTTCGTGGAGAGGCAAGCAAATAGGAAAACCCAACCGAATGATTTTTGTTTCAATATTAAATATTTCTGACGGAGTTATGTCCCTTACAATAGCGGCCAAGATTTAAGCGAAGTCTTCTTCCTCTTCATACCACACCACAACAAATAATTATCAACAAGGTAATATTTTTGTTATATAAAGAAAAATAAAAGAAGCTGTATACGATATATCCCCTTCTTCTCGATTTTTTTTTTTTTTTTTTATCGAATTTTTGCTTTTTTAATTCTTGGAAATAATATCGAGAGTCACTTTATTTTTTAATGCTAACAAAGCAAGGGAGATAACTTTAAATCTGTTTAAATTTACGATTTTTACTCCGTGTTGTTTTAAAACGTTTAAAAATAATTATTATTGAAATTAAATATTCTAATTCTTAAATAATAAAAACCGACAATTCGTAATATTAAATTAATGAGCAATAGGGAATAACAACTCATTGTTCTGTTTTACTAAAGAAGTTGAAAAAAAATCATTTTTTCTTACAATTACTCGGATGTTTCTCCTGTAAGAAAAATTGCAATATCATCGCATTTTACTTTTTTGTTATTAATGTTATAAAACTTTCTTAAATTAAATGATGTAGTTGAAAAAAAAAAAAAAAAAAATTATTTTACAATTCTTAATAAAATAGAGTTACCTCCCTTAGAGCAATGGGTTGTTATTTCGAATTGTCATTGTTCTAAGGGAGGAAACTATTTTATTAAAGTAGTTAAAATATTTTTATTTATTTTTTACAATTACTTGAATGTTTTGTTTTTACTGATGTTATACAATTTTATTACATTAAATGAAGTGGTTGAAAAATCATTTTTTTATTAGAATCCGCGGTAAAATAGAGCTACCTCCCTTAAAACGATGAATTAAGATCCCGAATTGCATAAATACTTATTCGATGATAAACTACCAAATTTTAAGGTTACAGAAGACAAACCTTACTATTGTTGGCATTTATGCAGAATATGGACTGTGCTATTTTTTTAGATAGGATTTTCAAGTGAAATCCAATTCTTATGGTACCTTTTGTTTATTAAATTGTTAGATGAAAATACAAAGTAGTTAAAGAAATAGGCGCCGGCCTGCTCTCTATGTTAATAATGGGTTTCTAAATAGTAACATTATTATTTCAGCACCGTCTATATTCTGCAACAATACCATTATTTTAAAGGTAACATAATTGGGAAATTAGTTCAAAAATAATTTATTCTGGTTTACTTAGTTGTTAAGACCGATTTATATTAAAATTTAATATTAGTGCTAATAGCAGAGAGGGGACAGACATTGGTACCCTCCTCCTTATATTTTTTTCAATTTCGTGTTTTTTTTCAATTTTTTTCTGCAGATTATTATTGAATTGACATTAATCTATCAGATTATAAAAGGAATGTAAAATAAAGTCATTATTTAAATATTTGTAGGGATGCTCAGTTACTAATGCACCTTTCTATTTTAGATCATCTATTTTAGAACCACTCAACGTTTTCATGACAAATTTCACAAATTAAAAACAAAAAAAAATTTCTTTTTTTTTTTATACACATTTGTAGCAGCTGACACTTGCTACAATCACAGGCAAGAGCTAATTCTTGCGACTCGAGATTAAAAATAAAAAGCAAAATCTGAAACTCTTACTCTTTTTTCTCCCTGGCTTCAGCTGGCAGCAGACATTAGCTTGGGGCTTTGGCCCCAGGCCTAATGTGAGTACGACAAGCTAACATGGCTCTCTTCAAACTCATATTTATTTCTACGTGCGGTACCCAAACCAACTTTGGTTATCATGCTACAGAACTGCTCTCGTCGATACACACACACACACACACACACACACACACACACACACACACACACACACACACACACACACACCTATTAGAACACTTAAATACACTGAAGACTGATCTTTCTTTCTCCTTTAACCGGTCTCCTTCATCCCGATGACTACTAGCTATAAACACGTGTAAATGGAACTATTCTCTTCTCAACAAGCCGGCAATATATTAAATCTATCTTTACACAAGAACACTTCCACCTACTAACCCGTTTCTCTCTTGTACACGCTACTAACAAAGATGACAAATAAAGTTGTTTTTGAATATAGAATGAAACTCCATTTCGTTTTCAATACATTCTTTAAGTTTTGTCACCCAACATTCACAATCTAAGGGCAATGGATGTGCGTTAAAGTACCAACTAAAGAACTACCTTCAAAATACTGATTTTTATAGCTATGCAGATCTGTATTCTGTATTGTTTTCAATGGTCACTATGTTTGTTTCCACATGCGCAAACAAACATTGCAACCAGTGAAAAAGCAACTAAAAACAACAATATTTACAAATCTTTACAAAGTACCAAAATACTCACCTCTGATTGGTTAATTTACAAAAGTTTGATTGGCTGTCAAAATCCAACTTTGACCAATCAGAAAAGACTTGCCATGGGAGCCGGCTACCTGCTAAATTTACATTTAAATAGAAAGGAGCCAAGCTGATAGGGAGATTGGCTCAATAGAGCCCGTCGCACGTCATACAAATCCATGTCAGCTAAGAACCCAACTTCAAAACCAAGGAGAGAAACCAACTTTAACCCTGGCCAAGAAGGAATAACAAATATTGACATGTTGATTCGTTGAAGAGTTTGGAGAGAACTGGAGCAGCATTAATAGAGTATTTTTTAATAGTACTGCTGGGATGAGATCAGGTCCACATGCTTTCGAGGTGTTTTTTATGAGATCATGTACTTGAGAAGGGGTGATTTTCAGGTCATCTAATGTAGTTTTTCTCCACTGAAGTAAAACTGGGAGGGAGTGGTCTCCTGGGTCCAAAGTAGAATTTGAGGCAAACTGACAGGCAACTATGTTAGCTGTCTCGGTTGCCGTGCAAACAATCTCATGATTGTTGAATAGTGGAGGAATTGTTGATTGCCCATTATTTACTACACTGCTGTCGATTTTCCAGAAATCACGAGTTCCTAATTTCTGCACTTCAATGTATTTTCTGATGGTTTCGGTATATTTTCTCTTAGCTGTCACTACTTCTTTCTTTCAATTACTTCTAGCTTCTATAAACGTTTGTCTGTTTGTACAGGACTTATGCTGGATAAATCTATGGTATGTATGTTGTTTCTGAGCAATGGCAGCTGCGCAAGTAGAAGTAAACAATGGGGAGAGTAGAGTTTGCTATAGAACTTCTGTGTGGGAACATGTGCTTCAATTGGTGCTTTGAACTTTTCAGTGGTCTCATTTGCACACTGTTCTGCAGGAAAAGAAAAGATATTTCCTCATGGGGTATTTCTGATGTGATCTCTAATGGCATCAGCCTTATTGTAGTACCTTGTCGTTTTGAGCAATGGCTCTTCTTGTGGTCGAGAGTTTAGAGTGATTTCTCTTATTATCACCGCATGATCAGCATTCCCGAGTGGGCAATGAGTAGTTTTTACACAATCCTTAGGAACTCTTGTCAGAAATAAATCCAAAAGTAAGGCTTGCTGGTCCTGACGCCTGGGAGAGGATTCGGGAATGTTAATGTCTGTCTCAAGGAATGCGATATAGAAAAGTTATGGATGATGCTACCAGCTGTGTCTGTGTACTTAGAGAAACCAAGCCAATTATTGTGGTGGGTCACTAAATACATGTATTTGAGAGCTAGTGTCAAGGGAGAGTGCTACATCTATGCTGTCAGAGACATAATTGATAAGAGTCTAGTCCTGAGTTGAGGGAGAGCGATAAAGAAAATATAGGAAGCTAATGCTATGTTGTAAAGTAAGTTTAAAGCACATGAAGGCCTGATCATTTGATTATAATTTATATTCCCCAGTCTTGGGGAGGATGTTACAAATATAGACCCTAAGTCCATGCATGTGTCTGTCAGAGTCCTTATGACCAAGTGGAAGATAACCAATCATGTTAAAAATGTAAAAGGAGAAGGAGAAGTACAAGTTAGTTTCACTAAGTGCAAAGATATCCATGGAGTTATAATTCTAGGAGAAATAATTCTACATCATCTAAGTTAGTTAAAACTTTACAGATATTTATAAATGCAAGCCCCAAGGGAAGAGGTAAATTATTGTTTCAGTGTGTGTCTGGTTTGATCGTTATTTTGGATTGAGGTGTCATTTCATTTTATTTCATAGTTTCAGTTTAGAGGTGCTAGATAAAGTGGATGTGCATAGTCACACTCATACAATAAAAGTAAACTATCATACAATACAAGTAAACCATCATACAATAAAAATAAACAATCATGCAATAAAAGTAACCAATCATGCAATAAAAGTAACCAATCATACAATAAAAGTAAACAATCATACAATAAAAGTAAACCATCATACAATAAAAGTAAACAATCATACAATAAAAGTAAACCATCATACAATAAAAGTAACCAATCATACAATAAAAGTAAACCATCATACAATAAAAGTAACCAATCATACAATAATAGTAAACAATCATACAATAAAAGTAAACCATCATACAATACAAGTAAACCATCATACAATAAAAGTAAACCATCATACAATAAAAGTAAACCATCATACAATAAAAGTAAACCATCATACAATAAAAGTAAACCATCATACAATAAAACTACACCACCATACAATAAAAGTAAACAATCATACAATAAAAGTAGACCATCATACAATAAAAGTAGACCATCATACAATAAAAGTAACTAATCATACAATAAAAGTAGACCATCATACAATATAAGTAGACCATCGTACAATAAAAGTAAACCATCATACAATAAAAGTAGACCATCATACAATAAAAGTAAATGATCATACAATAAAAGTAAACCATCATACAATAAAAGTAGACCATCATACAATAAAAGTAAACAATCATACAATAAAAGTAGACCATCATACAATAAAAGTAACCCATCATACAATAAAAGTAACCAATCATACAATAAAAGTAGACCATCATACAATAAAAGTAACCCATCATACAATAAAAGTAACCAATCATACAATAAAAGTAAACCATCATACAATAACAGTAACCCATCATACAATAAAAGTAAACCATCATACAATAAAAGTAAACCATCATACAGTAAAAGTAGACAATCATACCATAAAATTAAACCATCATACAATAAAAGTAAACCATTATACAATAAAAGTAAACCATCATACAATAAAAGTAGACCATCATACAATAAAAGTAAATGATCATACAATAAAAGTAAACCATCATACAATAAAAGTAGACCATCATACAATAAAAGTAAACAATCATACAATAAAAGTAGACCATCATACAATAAAAGTAACCCATCATACAATAAAAGTAACCAATCATACAATAAAAGTAGACCATCATACAATAAAAGTAAACCATCATACAATAAAAGTAACCAATCATACAATAAAAGTAACCCATCATACAATAAAAGTAACCAATCATACAATAAAAGTAGACCATCATACAATAAAAGTAAACCATCATATAATAAAAGTAGACCATCATACAATAAAAGTACACCATCATACATAAAAGTAAACCATCATACAATAAAAGTAAACCATCATACAATACAAGTAGACCATCATACAATAAAAGTAACCCATCATACAATAAAAGTAGACCATCATACAATACAAGTAGACTATAATACAATAAAAGTAAACCATCATACAATAAAAGTAAACCATTATACAATAAAAGTAAACCATCATACAATAAAAGTAAACCATCATACAATACATGTAGACCATAATACAATAAAAGTAAACCATAATACAATAAAAGTAAACCATCATACAATAAAAGTAAACCATCATACAATAAAAGTAGACCATCATACAATAAAAGTAAACCATCATACAATAAAAGTAGACCATCATACAATAAAAGTAGACCATCATACAATAAAAGTAAACAATCATACAATAAAAGTAGACCATCATACAATAAAAGTAGACCATAATACAATAAAAGTACACCATTATACAATAAAAGTAAACCATCATACAATAAAAGTAAACCATCATACACTAGAAGTAAACCATCATACAATAAAAGTTAACCATCATACAATAAAAGTAGACCATCGTACAATAAAACTACACCACCATACAATAAAAGTCAACCCTCATACAATAAAAGTAACCAATCATACAATAAAAGTAAACCATCATAAAATAAAAGTAAACAATCATACAATAAAAGTAGACCATCATACAATAAAAGTAAACCATCATACAATAAAAGTAAACCATCATACAATAAAAGTAAACCATACTACAATAAAAGTAGACCATCATACAATAAAAGTAAACCATCATACAATAATACTAGACCATCATACAATAAAAGTAGACCATCATACAATAAAAGTAAACAATCATACAATAAATGTAGACCATCATACAATAAAAGTAGACCATAATAAAATAAAAGTAAACCATTATACAATAAAAGTAAACCATCATACAATAAAAGTAAACCATCATACACTAAAAGTAAACCATCATACAATAAAAGTAAACCATCATACAATAAAAGTAGACCATCGTACAATAAAACTACACCACCATACAATAAAAGTCAACCATCATACAATAAAAGTAACCAATCATACAATAAAAGTAAACCATCATACAATAAAAGTAAACCATCATAAAATAAAAGTAAACAATCATACAATAAAAGTAGACCATCATACAATAAAAGTAAACAATCATACAATAAAAGTAAACAATCATACAATAAAAGTAAACCATTATACAATAAAAGTAACCAATCATACAATAAAAGTAAACCATCATACAATAAAAGTACACCATCATACAATTAAAGTAGACCATCATACAATAAAACTACACAACCATACAATAAAAGTAAACCATCATACAATAAAAGTAAACCATCATACAGTAAAAGTAAACCATCATACAATAAAAGTACACCATCATACAATAAAAGTAAACCATCATACAATAAAAGTAGACCATCATACAATAAAAGTAAACAATCATACAATAAAAGTAGACCATCATACAATAAATGTAGACCTTAATACAATAAAAGTAAACCATCATACAATAAAAGTAAACAATCATACAATAAAAGTAAACAATCGTACAATAAAAGTAAACCATCATACAATAAAAGTAAACCATTATAGAATAAAAGTAAACCATCATACAATAAAAGTAAACAATCATAAAATAAAAGTAAACCATCATACAATAAAAGTAACCCATAATACAATAAAAGTAAACCATCATACAATAAAAGTAAACAATCATACAATAAAAGTAAACCATCATACAATATAAGTAGACCATCATACAATAAAAGTAGACCATAATACAATAAAAGTAAACCATTATACAATAAAAGTACACCATCATACAATAAAAATAAACAATCATACAATAAAAGTAAACCATCATACAATAAAAGTAACCCATCACACAATAAAAGTAGACCATCATACAATAAAACTATACCATCATACAATAAAAGTAAACCATCATACAATAAAAGTAAACCATCATACAATAAAAGTAGACCATCATACAATAAAAGTAAACCATCGTACAATTAAAGTAACCAATCATACAATAAAAGTAAGCCATCATACAATAAAAGTAAACAATCATACAATAAAAGTAAACCATCGTACAATAAAAGTAACCAATCATACAATAAAAGTAGACCATCATACAATAAAAGTAAACCATCGTACAATAAAAGTAACCAATCATACAATAAAAGTAACCAATCATACAATAAAAGTAACCAATCATACAATAATACCATAAAAGTAAACCATCATACAATAAAAGTAACCAATCATACAATAATACAATAAAAGTAAACCATCGTACAATAAAAGTAACCAATCATACAAAAATACAATAAAAGAAAACCATCATACAATAAAAGTAGACCATCATACAATAAAAGTAAACCATCTTACAATTAAAGTAACCAATCATACAATACAAGTAGACCATCATACAATAAAAGTAAACCATCATACAATAAAAGTAACCAATAATACAATAAAAGTAGACCATCATACAATACAAGTAAACCATCATACAATAAAAGTAAACCATCATACAATAAAAGTAAACCATCATACAATAAAAGTAAACCACCATACAATAAAAGTAAACCATCATACAATAAAAGTAAACAATCATACAATAAAAGTAAACCATCGTACAATAAAAGTAACCAATCATACAATAAAAGTAGACCATCATACAATAAAAGTAAACTATCGTACAATAAAAGTAACCAATCATACACTAAAAGTAACCAATCATACAATAATACCATAAAAGTAAACCATCGTACAATAAAAGTAACCAATCATACAATAAAAGTAAACAATCATACAATAAGAGTACACCATCATACAATAAAAGTAAACCATCGTACAATAAAAGTAACCAATCATACAATAAAAGTAAACCATCATGCAATAAAAGTAAACAATCATACAATAAAAGTAAACAATCATACAATAAAAGTAAACCATCGTATAATTAAAGTAAACCATCGTACAATAAAAGTAACCAATCATACAATAAAAGTAAACAATCATACAATAAAAGTAAACAATCATACAATAAAAGTAAATAATCATACAATAAAAGTAAACCATCGTACAATTAAAGTAAACCACCGTACAATAAAAGTAACCAATCATACAATAAAAGTAAACCATCATACAATAAAAGTAAACCATCATACAATAAAACTACACCACCATACAATAAAAGTAAACAATCATACAA
Source organism: Euprymna scolopes (assembly GCF_053919585.1). Lineage (NCBI taxonomy): Eukaryota > Metazoa > Mollusca > Cephalopoda > Sepiida > Sepiolidae > Euprymna > Euprymna scolopes. The sequence continues at coordinate 71,401,660 of NC_136516.1, read as the reverse complement.
TAAAAGTAAACCATCATAAAATAAAAGTAAACAATCATACAATAAAAGTAAACCATCGTACAATTAAAGTAAACCATCGTACAATAAAAGTAACCAATCATACAATAAAAGTAAACCATCATACAGTAAAAGTAAACCATCGTACAATAAAAGTAAACAATCATAAAATAAAGTAAAATATCATACAATAAAACTACACCACAATACAATAAAACTAGACCATCATACAATAAAAGTAAACCATCATACAATACAAGTAAACCATCATACAATAAAAGTAAACCATCATACAATAAAAATAAACCATCATACAATAAAAGTAAACAATCATACACTAAAAGTAAACCATAATACAATAAAAGTAAACCATCATACAATAAAACTACACCACCATACAATAAAAGTAGACCACAATACAATAAAAGTAAACCATCATACAATAAAAGTAAACCATCATACAATAAAACTACACCACCGTACAATAAAAGTAGACCATCATACTAAAAAAGTAGACCATCATACAATAAAAGTAGACCATCATACAATACAAGTAAACCATCATACAATAAAAGTAGACCATCATACAATAAAAGTAGACCATCATACAATACAAGTAGACCATCATACAATAAAAGTAAACCATCGTACAATAAAAGTAACCAATCATACAATAAAAGTAACCAATCATACAATAAAAGTAACCATGCATATAATAATACAATAAAAGTAAACACTCGTACAATAAAAGTAACCAATCATACAAAAATACAATAAAAGTAAACCATCGTACAATAAAAGTAACCAATCATACAATAAAAGTAACCAATCATACACTAAAAGTAACCAATCATACAATAATACCATAAAAGTAAACCATCGTACAATAAAAGTAACCAATCATACAATAAAAGTAAACAATCATACAATAAGAGTAAACCATCATACAATAAAAGTAAACCATCGTACAATAAAAGTAACCAATGATACAATAAAATTAAACCATCATGCAATAAAAGTAAACAATCATACAATAAAAGTAAACAATCATACAATAAAAGTAAACCATCGTACAATTAAAGTAAACCATCGTACAATAAAAGTAACCAATCATACAATAAAAGTAAACAATCATACAGTAAAAGTAAACCATCGTACAATAAAAGTAAACAATCATACAATAAAAGTAAAATATCATACAATAAAACTACACCACCATACAATAAAACTAGACCATCATACAATAAAAGTAAACCATCATACAATAAAAGTAAACCATCATACAATAAAAGTAAACCATCATACAATAAAAATAAACCATCATACAATAAAAGTAAACAATCATACACTAAAAATAAACCATAATACAATAAAAGTAAACCATCATACAATAAAACTACACCACCATACAATAAAAGTAGACCATCATACAATAAAAGTAAACCGTCATACAATAAAAGTAAACAATAATACAATAAAAGTAGACCATCATACAATAAAACTACACCACAATACAATAAAAGTAAACCATCATACAATAAAAGTAAACCATCATACAATAAAACTACACCACCGTACAATAAAAGTAGACCATCATACTAAAAAAGTAGACCATCATACAATAAAAGTAGACCATCATACAATACAAGTAGACCATCATACAATAAAAGTAGACCATCATACAATAAAAGTAGACCATCATACAATAAAAGTAGACCATCATACAATAAAAGTAAACCATCATTCAATAAAAGTAAACCATCATACAACAAAAGTAGACCATCATACAATAAAACTACACCACCATACAATAAAAGTAAACCATCATACAATAAAAGTAAACCATCATACAATAAAAGTAAACCATCATACAATAAAAGTAGACCACCATACAATAAAACTACACCACCATACAATAAAAGTAAACCATCATACAATTAAAGTAAACCATCATACAATAAAAGTAGACCATCATACAATAAAAGTAGACCATCATACAATAAAAGTAAACCATCACACAATAAAAGTAGACCATCGTACAATACAAGTAGACCATCATACAATACAAGTACACCATCATACAATAAAAGTAAACCATCATACAATAAAAGTAGACCATCATACAATAAAAGTAAACCATCATACAATAAAAGTGAACCATCATACAATAAAAGTAAACCATCATACAATAAAAGTAAACCATCATACAATAAAAGTAGACCATCATACAATACAAGTAAACCATCATACAATAAAAGTAGACTATCATACAATAAAAGTAAACAATCATACAATAAAAGTAGACCATCATACAATAAAAGTAGACCATCATACAATAAAAGTAGACCATCATACAAGTAGACCATCATACAATACAAGTAGACCCGCGTACAATAAAAGTAAACCATCATACAATAAAAGTAGACCATCATAAAATAAAAGTAAACAATCATACAATAAAAGTAGACCATCATACAATAAAAGTAGACCATCATACAATAAAAGTAGACCATCATACAAGTAGACCATCATACAATACAAGTAGACCATCATACAATAAAAGTAAACCATCATACAATAAAAGTAAACCATCATACAATAAAAGTAGACCAACATACAATAAAAGTAAACCATCATACAATAAAAGTAAACCATTATACAATAAAAGTAAACCATCATACAATAACAGTAACCCATCATACAATAAAAGTAGACCATCATACAATAAAAGTAAACCATCATACAATAAAAGTAAACCATCATACAGTAAAAGTAGACCATCATACCATAAAATTAAACCATCATACAATAAAAGTAAACCATTATACAATAAAAGTAAACCATCATACAATAAAAGTAAACCATCATACAATAAAACTACACCATCATACAATAAAAGTAACCAATCATACAATAAAAGTAAACAATCATATAATAAAAGTAAACCATCATACAATAAAAGTAAACCATCATACAATAAAAGTAAACCATCATACAATAAAATTAAACCATTATACAATAAAAGTAACCAATCATACAATAAAAGTAGACCATCATACAATAAAAGTAAACAATCATACAATAAAAGTAGACCATCATACAATAAAAGTAGACCATCATACAATAAAAGTAGACCATCATACAAGTAGACAATCATACAATACAAGTAGACCATCGTACAATAAAAGTAAACCATCATACAATAAAAGTAGACCATCATACAATAAAAGTAGACCAACATACAATAAAAGTAAACCATCATACAATAAAAGTAAACCATTATACATTAAAAGTAAACCATCATACAATAAAAGTAACCAATCATACAATAAAAGTAGACCATCATACAATAAAAGTAAACCATCATACAATAAAAGTAAACCATCATACAGTAAAAGTAGACCATCATACCATAAAATTAAACCATCATACAATAAAAGTAAACCATTATACAATAAAAGTAAACCATCATACAATAAAAGTAAACCATCATACAATAAAACTACACCATCATACAATAAAAGTAAACCATCATACAATAAAAGTAAACCATCATATAATAAAAGTAAACCATCATACAATAAAAGTAGACCATCATACAATAAAAGTAAACCATCATACAATAAAAGTAAACCATCATACAATAAAAGTAAACAATCATACAATAAAAGTAAACCATCATAGTATAAAGGTAAGCCATCATACAATAAAAGTAAACCATCATACAATAAAAGTAAACCATCATACAATAAAAGCAAACCATCATACAATACAAGTAGACCATCATACAATAAAAGTAAACCATCTTGCAATAAAAGTAGACCATAATACAATAAAAGTAAACCATCATACCATAAAAGTAAACCATCGTACAGTAAAAGTAGACCATCATACAATAAAAGTAAACCATCATACCATAAAAGTTGACCATCATACAATAAAAGTAGACCATCATACAATAAAAGTAAACCATCATACAATAAAAGTAGACTATCATACAATAAAAGTAAACAATCATACAATAAAAGTAGACCATCATACAATAAAAGTAGACCATCATACAATAAAAGTAGACCATCATACAAGTAGACCATCATACAATACAAGTAGACCCTCGTACAATAAAAGTAAACCATCATACAATAAAAGTAGACCATCATACAATAAAAGTAAACAATCATACAATAAAAGTAGACCATCATACAATAAAAGTAGACCATCATACAATAAAAGTAGACCATCATACAAGTAGACCATCATACAATACAAGTAGACCATCGTACAATAAAAGTAAACCATCATACAATAAAAGTAGACCAACATACAATAAAAGTAAACCATCATACAATAAAAGTAAACCATTATACAATAAAAGTAAACCATCATACAATAACAGTAACCCATCATACAATAAAAGTAAACCATCATACAATAAAAGTAAACCATCATACAGTAAAAGTAGACCATCATACCATAAAATTAAACCATCATACAATAAAAGTAAACCATTATACAATAAAAGTAAACCATCATACAATAAAAGTAAACCATCATACAATAAAACTACACCATCATACAATAAAAGTAAACCATCATACAATAAAAGTAGACCATCATACAATAAAAGTAAACCATCATACAGTAAAAGTAAACCATCGTACAATGAAAGTAAACCATCATACAATAAAAGTAAACAATCATACAATAAAAGTAAACCATTATAAAATAAAAGTAAACCATCATACAATAAAAGTAAACAATCATACAATAAAAATAAACAATCATACAATGAAAGTAACCAATCATACAATAAAAGTAAACAATCCTACAATAAAAGTCAACAATCATACAATAAAAGTAAACCATCGTACAATAAAAGTAACCAATCATACAATAAAAGTAACCAATCATACACTAAAAGTAAACCATCGTACAATTAAAGTAAACCATCGTACAATAAAAGTAACCAATCATTCAATAAAAGTAAACCATCATACAATAAAAGTAAACAATCATACAATAAAAGTAAACCATCGTACAATAAAAGTAACCAATCATACAATAAAAGTAAACAATCATACAATAAAAGTAAACCATCATACAATAAAAGTAACCAATCATACAATAAAAGTAAACAATCATACAATAAAAGTAAACAATCATACAACAAAAGTAACCAATCATACAATAAAAGTAAACAATCATACAATAACAGTAAACAATCATACAATAAAAGTAAACCATCGTACAATAAAAGTAAACAATCATACAATAAAAGTAAACCATAATACAATAAAAGTAAACCATCGTACAATTAAAGTAAACCATCGTACAATAAAAGTAACAAATCATACAATAAAAGTAAACCATTATACAATAAAAGTAGACCATCATACAATAAAAGTAACCAAACATACAATAAAAATAACCAATCATACAATAAAAGTAACCAATCATACAATAAAAGTAAACCATCATACAATAAAAGTAAACCATCATACAATAAAAGTAACCAATCATACAATAAAAGTAAACCATCGTACAATAAAAGTAGACTATCATACAATAAAAGTAAACAATCATACAATAAAAGTAAACCATCGTACATTTAAAGCAAACCATCGTACAATAAAAGTAACCAATCATACAATAAAAGTAAACCATCATACAATAAAAGTAAACCATCGTACAATAAAAGTAAATCATCATACAATAAAAGTAAACAATCATACAATAAAAGTAAACCATCATACAATAAAAGTAAACCATCATACAATAAAAGTAAACAATCATACAATAAAAGTAAACTATCATATAATAAAAGTAAACCATCATACAATAAAAGTAAACCATCATACAATAAAAGTAGACCATAATACAATAAAAGTAAACCATCATACAATAAAAGTAAACCATCATACAATAAAAGTAAACCTTCATACAATAAAAGTAAACCATCATACAATAAAAGTAAACCACCATACAATAAAAGTAAACCATAATGCAATAAAAGTAAACCATCATACAATAAAAGTAAACAATCATACAATACAAGTAAACCATCATAGTATAAAGGTAAACCATCATACAATAAAAGTAAACCATCATACAATAAAAGTAACTAATCATACAATAAAAGTAGACCACAATACAATAAAACTACACCACCATACTATAAAAGTAAACCATCATACAATAAAAGTAAACCATCATACAATAAAACTACACCACCATAAAATAAAAGTAAACCATCATACAATAAAACTACACCACCATAAAATAAAAGTAAACAATCATACAATAAAAGTAAACCATCATACAATAAAAGAAAACCATCATACAATAAAAGTAAACAGTCATACAATAAAAGTAAACCATCATAGTATAAAGGTAAGCCATCATACAATAAAAGTAAACCATCATACAATAAAAGTAAACCATCATACAATAAAAGTAAACCATCATACAATAAAAGCAAACCATCATACAATAAAAGTAGACCATCATACAATAAAACTACACCACCATAAAATAAAAGTAAACTATCATACAATAAAAGTAAACAATCATACAATAAAAGTAAACCATCATACAATAAAAGTAAACAATCATACAATAAAAGTAAACCATCATACAATAAAAGTAGACCATTATACAATAAAAGTAACCCATCATACAATAAAAGTAACTTATCATACAATAAAAGTAAACCGTCATACAATAAAAGTAAACCATCATAGTATAAAGGTAAGCCATCATACAATAAAAGTAAACCATCATACAATAAAAGTAAACCATCATACAATAAAAGCAAACCATCATACAATAAAAGTAGACCATCATACAATAAAACTACACCACCATAAAATAAAAGTAAACTATCATACAATAAAAGTAAACAATCATACAATAAAAGTAAACCATCATACAATAAAAGTAAACTATCATACAATAAAAGTAAACCATCATACAATAAAAGTAGACCATTATACAATAAAAGTAACCCATCATACAATAAAAGTAACTTATCATACAATAAAAGTAAACCATCATACAATAAAATCAAACCATCATACAATAAAAGTAAACCATCATACAACACAAGTAAACCATCATACAACAGAAGTAAACCATCAGCTGACTTCTCATCCATAGGAATGTAGCCTTGGGAATGCCCACCAGAGATGAGTTCAGGGTCCCTTTCCATGCGCGACATGGCACTACAAACATTCTGATATTATACAACTGATGATAGAAGTGTTCTCAGCACTACCAAAGAGTTAGGGCTCCTGTACAGTCAGTCAGAAACAGCAGCCAGCAACTGTCAAACCGGTACCCTGAAACCTGCCAGACAAGAGTGGCCCAGTCCAACCATGATAGCATACATGGTAAACAAGCAACCCCAAAACGGCCAGATTTAAGGGAAGCGAAGGGAATGGGGCAGATGTGGGTGATGGCATTTGTTGCCCTAGTCAGGAAACAAGGCTAAGCACTGAGCATCTCTAATGAGTCCCTGTCATTGCATCTCTGTTTCTCGCTAATAGGCAAAAAAGGAGTATGGAAGCCAGGCAATAGGCAGAGCCTATTTACTCCTTAAGCAGTTTAGATTTGCAAAACGGTGATTTGATCGAGTCACCAGTTCTAGGGAGATTGTTGACCAGGACTGAGGAGGCCTCCCTTCCCCATTTGGTATCAAGATTATGAGGTCAGTCGCACAGGTTTACATATCAGAGTTTTACTTCTCCTAGATGGATGACCTGACCAGATCTACGGATCCATCAGCACCAAGAAGATTAATCCCGGGCCTGATTTCAAACTCAGGTATTTCTATGCTCCCCATGGATAGTTAGGATTAATCGAGTTAGTATCAAAGGTAATTAGTATTTGCCTTGAAGTTACACTCCTTAAAATAGGATTAAGATTGTAAGATGTGGATTATTCATATGTTTTTAGTGAAGATATTGTCACGGTTTCAAGATCACCGCCTCCATTTTCCTTCGTTTTTCTTTCTTTACCCCCACTGTTTCTCTTCGTCTTCCCTTCCCTTAAACAAAAGGATGCAATAGGCTAACGCAAGCTAAACGTATGAACAATATTCGGGTTCAGTGAATATGTTCGCTTTCCTTTTCTTTCTGTCCTTGACTCCTTTACGAACGTCAGAATCTAAAATGTCAATAATTCAAACAATTGACTTTTTATTTTTAGACGAAATTAATTCAAATGAAATCAACAAACTCCCAAGCTACTTTTTATTGCAAAAATTTCGTTCTGGAATTAATTAGAGTCGTTTGTTTGTCTTGTGGGGAGCGACAGCACTAATATCACTCTTTTCAAATAAATACAGCCCGCTTTGGCCCTGTCAGAGCTTCGGCCGGAAGCAGGAGGAGGCTCCCAAAGTGTGACTGATGCTACCAGTCACGTTGACCGAATCCACTAGCAGCAGCCGTCTCAGCAGCAGTTCAAACAGCCCTTATCAGGGCTAATAAGTTTTTCTACTAATGCGAATCACTACTGCTTGCCTCCTGAGACCCACCGGCAGCGAACTTCATTTCCAGTTTCCTGCTCACTCCTGCAGCCTTCCAGCCCTTGGTGCCTCCAGCTCACTCCTGCAGCCTTCCAGCCCTTGGTGCCTCCAGCTCACTCCTGCAGCTTTCTGGCAACCTCATCTGCACCTTTCTCCTCTTGCCTGCATCTTGCTCCTCTGGCCTGCAACCTTGCCTGCACCTTGCTCCTCTGGTCTGCACCCTCGTCTGCACCCTTCTCCTTTGGTCTGCAACCAGGCCTGCACCTGGCTCCCTACCGACATCCATTCCTTAACACTGACCCCACGTTCTCAGTGTCTACCATCTGTTCCTTAACACTGACCCCACGTTCTCAGTGTCCACCGACCGTTCCAGATCGCCCTGACGTCCAACCGATCATTCCAGACCCAGCGACCAACCTACGTCTAGAGTACCAATTCCAGACCTCCAGACCTTAGCCTCCGGTGACGTGTGACCTTCCAGACAACCAGCATCCAGTTCATACGATTTTTTGCTTCCTTTGCAAATAAAAAGGTGAACTCTCGTCTTTAACCAAACAACCTGTGTCTGTTATTCTTCTTTGCCTTTTTGCTGTTTACTTTTTGCTCGTGTCTACCTTGTTAATTGTTGGGTCGATTGTCCCTGGACAGCCAGCCCTGCAATAGTATATATAAGAATGGGGTGTAGATTTAAGGTTCATATCTACTAGGGTTCAGCAAAGATTAAATATGGTTTGTGGATTAATAAATAAATTGAAAAAATTTTAGTATAAGTTAGGGTACGATTCTAAATGTGCTTTAGGTGTTAGTTTTCATGTAAAGACAATCACTAGTACTTTCACCCATCTAAGGGATCAGTTGCTATTTAATATAGATCACTTTAAATCTAAGTAAAAACTATAACTAATAAATATCTATTTTATAGATAAGCTGTGACATGACCGTGCCAAGGAGCGGTAGACCTCCCCCATTTGAAAGAGGTTAAGACTCCCAAAACTCTGGAGAATGCCAGGCAACTATGCTTGTGTTATTTGTTAAGTATTATTGTATGCCTGGGCAGCGGCGACCGACCCTGCTGAAAGGAAGAGTGAAGTTATGAATTTTATTATTTTTTATAAAACCGACATATAAATCTGATTATTTGGTAAAAGTGACCATTTGATGTCACTTTGAGAAACATAATGAAATATAATTTCATTTCTGAGGCCAGACGAGGGGTCACGGGGTTAACCTATCCTGATCGTGAGAACTGCATTTACAAACGTTCGCAGATTCGCAGGTGCATGCAGAGAATCGGAAATTCCCCTGGAATGACGTACTTATTGGCGATTGGTCTAGGGAGCAACCTACCCTACCCCACTACCTCCGTATATAAGCAAATCCCTATGCCAAAAATCGTCAGTTGGAGAGAGAGTTGGAGCTGAGTTTTCAGCGAATCTAATCCTAATCGAAGAGCCGTCGCCACCCTCTCTCCATCGCTACTGCCAAAACTGAGAGTAATTAAATCTAATTGGGACTCAATAGTATTTGTTAAAAATGAACAACTGAACGATTGTATATAAGTGTATATCATATTTTGTATAATCTAACTTGAATTAACCAAGTAGAATAGAGATGTCTGAGTCTGTCTTTCTTTTGCGTGCATGAAAATCTATTCACTTCCAACGTGACAGCAGCATGTCAACCTGAAGATGAAATCGACACTGACCAACCCGATCAACAAGTCCTACTGCATCAAGAGATCTTGCAAAGAATGCCCTGCGAAGAACGAGCACGACGCGTATGTGACAATGGATCCCTATTTAGGGATCGCTGAGGGTTCACATCTGTTGCTGGTGACCTGGAAAGGTCACAAGCTATAGAATATAAATATAAGTTAAGCTAATGCATGCCTTAGCAATAGAAATTTATAGATGTTTAGTATTTATCGATTTTTAAAAGGTCAGCCTTCTAAAATTAAGGACCGGAAGCTAATCCTTTCTTCCAAGGTACGTGCAAAGTATGTGATATTATAGCAGCTTGGGGAGAAAAGCAATTAGTTAGTTGTCCAAATTTTAATGGTAGTTTGGAAGAAACTACAGTAGCTTTTACATGAATAAATGAAGTCATTTAGTCCTATAAATTTCCATGTATTTTTAACGTTTGTTTTGATGATTAAATGAATAATCATCTTTATAAGGATTTAATTCTTTTTTTCATAAGTGATACATCTTTGTTACCCACATAAACCCTGAAGATAAGCAACGATGAGGCTGGCCAGTACCAGATGGGTGACCATTTTGGGTATGCTAGGCGCCGTATGTGTTGGAGACAACTTCTGCATCTAATATCAAGCTTGGTCATCTTGACCCTGTCTTACCATCAGGACCAAGTGTTTCTGGACGAGAGAGTGTGGTAGGTGCAAGTCTTCCACACTTTAAACTAAGTCAAGCACAAGTCACAGCAAAAAGGAAAAGGGGGAGATAACAACTGCTTGCAGGCCTTTATAGTCTACCATAGGTGAGGAAATATCACATAACGACAAATTGCCAAAAGAAATTGTTGTATTTTTAGCAAAATGCGCAATTATTTATCGATTTTTTTTTCTTTTTTGGTACTGATTCTTCAAAGCATTTCCTATTTAATGGTATATTAGCAATATTGGGCTCACTAAAAGAAAATTATTAATTTATTTTTCAAAGATTTAAAAGTAGTATTTTTTGTAAAAATAATGAATATACATATATATATATATTTTTTTTTTTTGCTAATCTGAAATAATAATTATTATTAACATATTCAACAAATTTCACACTTCAAAACACAATGTATGAAAAATTAAACACATTCAAAATTCGGATTTTCAACTTTAAAATATGATACGTGCACAGTTGCTTTTGTTTGTTTGTTTGTTTTATTTACAATCCTCACCCTTTCCACAATACAATATATTTCGTTCAGTTTCGGCTGATTATTTTAAGCATATTTGTAACCACAAATAAAGGAGGGGGTTGTAGGCAAAAAATATATATAAATATCGATTATGAAAAAAGAGTACACTGTTAGAAAGTTCATTCTCCATTTAATAATCGGTCAAAATTTCGTATTGATTAGATAATTACTTGATTTTTGGTAGATTTTTAAAGAGAGAGTTTGTCAAAAAAATACTTACTCTCTCCTCCTGTTTTAGACGTGCTTACTTACAAAAAAATTAGTACTTAACTTTTTTGGAAAAATTTTAAATTTAAACTTTTATTAAAAATTATTGAAAAAATATATTTTTTCGTCTTTTAATATGGTAAAATTCAGTGTTTTATCTTTCTGGAAAAATCAAAATTTGTTCAGAAATATTGGATTTAAATAGATTTTAATTAGGCTTAAAAAACATCAACTTGATTTTTCTCGATGTTTTAGAAATATTATTTTATTTTTAATTACTTTATTTAATGCAACAAAAAAGTAAATATAATAGATAAACTTATTAAGATGCAACTATATTTTTTTCATGATTGCTAGTACTGTAATTTTTCTCAAACAAAATATTTGAGTAAATGTAAAAAAAAAAAAAATGTAAATCAAACAATAAATTAATAAAATTATCGATTAGAGGTATTTTTTAAAATTGTTTTTACACTAAATAAAATAGTTGAAAAAAGATTTCTTTTAATAAAAAATAGTCACATCTTTTTTCTTTTTTTTTTTTACAATCTGCGTCACAAATCATCGTATAAAAATTAATCGTAGTAAAAGTAGAGTTATGTCCCTTAGACGACGTGAGTGCTGTCATTTCCCCCCAAAAGTAGTCAATACGTTCAACTCCAGAAGAAATAAGAACTTCTCTGTTAAAACTTGAACTAGTAATTTATTATAATTTTAGTTAGTGTTACTATTGGCGATAGACATTATTTTAGCCAAAAACAATTTATTTTGGCTTACCTACTTATTTCTACACTTTGAAAAAAGATATAAGCCTACGAATTTACAGTAAATATTATCGATAAGTAAAGTAACAAGAGGTTGTTATAATATGAATAAGCGTATGGTGGCGGGGAAGAACCAGACAAACAAGTTATTATTTAAAATTTTGACCGATTATTAAATGGAGAATGAACTTTATAACAGTGTACTTTTTTTTCATACTCGATATTAAACAGACAAATAAGTTTAATTTTAAACGATTGATTGCTCAATCGTTTATTTTAAAAACAAACTTAAGGAAAGCAAAATGAAATAAAGTGTTCTTCAGTTCAACAACAGTTTGTCCCTGATGTTAAGGTTATTCATTTCAGCATAGTCTTTATCGGCGATTTCGCGTCCTTTTTTGTGTGATAAAATATGTCAATATTTGTTATTCCTTGATTGAATCATGCTTAACGAATCATGCTTTCGTGACTGCTGAAACCCCCACATACTTGTAGACTTATTCCATGACTACCACTCTTCTCCTTTTCCATTCCCTTTTAAATAACGAAAATAATCCATGAAGTTTTGTTTATTTATGTTAAAATTAGATTTTGTCTTTCTATTCAACAGCTTTCTGACAAATGACTGAATGACACCTATCAATATGTGAAAAAAATAAGAAAATGCTGACGGATGTATTTATTAAAAGATTGAAAGTTTTGGAAGATATTTACATCCAATAATTTTATAAAGAAAAATGAAAACATTACCTTAGAAAAAACAAACAAACAACAACAACAAAAAACAAATGAATAAATTATGCCCATTTTGACAAAAAAAAAAAATGATTAGCACTTTAGCTTTTTCTTGTAGTAGATGCTTAGTGCAAGGGAGATAACCGATAATTTCCTCATCTGGAAAACATTAAAAAAAAAAAAAAAAAACGAAACAAAAGACAACTTACCTCCCCTGCAAGTGGGATCTTGATGAATCCTAGCGTGGGTGAAACGTGGAATGTTCTATGTAGCTTAATTGCTATATATATTTTATAACTTACTATATATATATATATATATATATATATATATATATATATATATATATATATATATATATATATATATATATATATATTGGTGTATGAGAAATGTGAAAACTTTGTTCATAAAAAAAAAAAAATCACGTACTGGACCTTCTATCCCGATGAAGCTATTTTTAGCAAAATATTGGATTTACAACAACAATAAAAGTAAATAAAATGATTTTATCATCATTTCTAACACTTCAAACTTTTCAAAATTTCTCATTGAAATTTTATTCAAAATAAGTGTCTTCTAAAAGTGTGTGACTATCTTTTACTTTATATTGGTGTATATTTGTTGATTCAATATATTTCTCATTCTGTGGAATTTCCACGGATCCTACTAGTTAAATATTAGGCAAGTAAACTCACTAGTATATAAGACATTTGAGAATAAGGGAAAATGAAAGCTCAGTTAATCATCGCTGATATGACATCACATGCTCAAAGAGAGAGCAAGAAAGAGAGAGACAGTTAGTACCTTGGAAACATCCCATGTGTGAACATGTTGAAATGTGCTGACGAGATAAATCATTCCATTAATTATTTAAAATCTTCTCGCCATATCTTTCATCATTAAACCAACAATCTATCAGTCTCATTAATTCTTATCCTAAAGTGGCTATTGGCCCTAATAAGCAGTGACTCATGAGAGTAAAAAAGATATATATTTTTTTTTAATTTTCATCAATTTATATGATTTATAGCAATTATCAACCTCTCTCTGTTTCCTTCCCATACTGGCCAGTTATTTGAATCAAAGATCAAGCTGAATAAACCTCCTCTGTCTTCCACTAGTTTTGTCTTGACTTAGTCATTTTAAAGGTACGTATAAGCTTTAATTTCAGGGCAATAAATCCCTCAGTCTGGAAGGATTACAGAAGGACATATAAGCAGTTTTTATTTCATTTCACTTCAAAAAGTCAAAGGGCCAGTTCCTGAGGTTTAAAAACTTGATTTCTATATGAGATGCATAAATATTCAAATATTCTATTAAACAGTGAGTTAGTAAAAAAGTTAAGGACATCAATTTTCCTCTCCCAAATTGACCAGTGTTATCTATGTTATAGTATATGTTTCTTGTGTTCTCTTGGTCTTACCAGATTCTAGGACAAGAATTCATCTAGTCTGGTGGAGTATCCAGCTTCTTGTTGTTACTTGAAGTAACATTACTTGGAGGAGGTGCACTATTCCTCGCATGTCAGTGTATAGCTGTTTCGAGGAATCTTTGGGCTTCGAATACTATGTTATTCTAATATTGATCAGTACCTGGCATAAACCAATTAGACCGACTAGTTCTCTCCTCTTCTTCGATATGAACAAGACCGCACAGTCAAACTCTTCCAAAGCTAAGTTAAGCAATTCTCTATCTATAATTTTGAAATCCACTTGTCTGGATATCGCAAAAATTTGTATTGCAGACATTATTTTCTATTCATTCATTTTTTTTTTCCAGGTTTCACTAAAATTCTGAATATTTCAACTGCACTTATTTTGTTTTTTGCTCCTTTATTGTTTTTCTCCAAATTATATCTGCACTATTAACTAAACTCTGAAAAAGGCTTTTTTTTTTCAGCAGTATGCATTATTTCTTAACCAGTCTAAACTTAGTACCTAAGCCAAATTGTATTACTCTCAACCAGTTTTTAAATGGGTTTTCCCAAACTAAATTAATACAAAAAAAAAAAAAAAACCCCGACCTCACAAATTGGAAGTTCCATTACGGTATCTTACTTATAAGGCAAAGCTAGAATGCTCAAATCATTCTCTATCGAGGTTAGATAAAGCCAAAAATATCCACACATAATTATGGGAGGGGAGACTATTTTCAAACATCGTCCTAAACTATGAATGGAGTAATGGACTTATATTAAGTAGATATTAATAAATTCTTCTTACATTTTTTTTTCCTTTTTTGAATGGAGAGTAGATAATAATACACTGTGGTTGTGTTATCGGCGCAGCTCCAGTAACTCTCGCTTCTCCTTTTTTGTCCTTCAGTCCTCATTTCCAATGAGTGATTTTTCTGACAAAGGATGAAGGAAAACCTGCTTTTCCTCATGTTGAGATCAAGCACCAGGAAAAGGGTCCCCTTGATTTCTGAGAACTTCAATTTAAGTAAAAGAAACCAGATGCATGTATATATGCATACGTGTATATATATTTATTGTGGTCTTTTCTTGGTTTTGTCATGTTCCAAAACAAGAATTCATATTGTCTGGTAGAGTGCCCAACTAAATTAGCACGACTAGAAGAAAGTGCACCATCATCCCTTGTATGAGTTAGTCTGTAGTCATGCCGAGGGGATCTTGTTCTTGTTAGGACTTTGAATACCATGTTATTTTGGATATTTGGTCAGGGTTTATTTTTAGGGTAAAGCGGTCTCATGTCAGGTTTTCCTGACAAAACCCTGTACAGAGAGAGTGAAGACACTTGAGGATAGTGTCTAGTAGGCATTCAAGTTCTCTCGTTAACCATTCAATTGGGAATTTCTATCTGCTTTTTCAATAATAATGGCAACTGGCTTTTTGCATATATGGCACAAGTTTGAAATGCAACAATTTAGATCCATATAACCCCCCCCCATTCTGCTATGGATTAAATTACCTTGGTCATAAAACGAGTCTATCAGAAAGAAAAAACCCTGAATAAACATCTTTACAAGGTGGAATGATAAAATTGTCGCCCTAGAAAAGGCGATATAATTCCATTTCTGTTTGGTGAAAACCGGTTTTCTTTTTTTTTTTGTTGCAGACCATCTACTAGTCGGCCAGTAGTGTACAAATCCCAAGAGCGATAGGAGCCTTCTATCTGAAAGTGACACAATGTTCAACGAGCGAGATCAGAGATGCGCCACTGTACAACTCATGCTCTCTACCAATCCAAGTTATGACAACAGAACCATTGCCAGCACCCTCAAAATGCAAATCCAGATGGTTCAGCACTTGAGGACACAGCTCAACAAAGTTTCCGGCCACGGTTATGGTTTTTGTTGTGGTTTCAAGTGAGGGCCACATCATACCACCCCACATCTTTGAAGTCGGCTTGAAAGTCAACACCAAAGTATATCTGGATATACTGAAGAATGTGATGATCACCTGGTGCAATCAAGTGTTCGCTGGCAGAGCCTGGGTGTGACAGCAAGACTCGGCGCCGGCCCACAAGTCCAAAGAGACTACTAAAATATTTGCTAAGCTCCTGCCGGTGCTTGTGGAAAAGGCATGCTTCCAGTTCCAGACCTGTATCAAGGCGGTGATTGAGGCTGAAGGCAGCTACATTGAATAGATGCCAGCTCTACTACATAATCAAGTTACCTGAATTGATTTTTTTTCAATAAAAGTTTTAAACTAAAGCTGTAGTGTTGTTTTCTTTAGGGCGACAAATTCATCGTTCCACCTTGTAGAACCGTTTGAACGGCAAACATCTAGATCTATATTAAATGAAAGTTGTATGTTATCACAGATCTCAGTTGCTGTAATATGATTTTATCAACAATCTGAATGAGGGTCTTTGGATCCAAGGTGACCTAATCAACTGTCACAGCTGTGGTCGGCCTCATTGCTTGCCAATGCTACTGTTGTGCACTTGCCTCAGTAATGCTTATGGGGCAAAAAAATTGTAAATAAAACAATGCTAATAATAACACACTCCTCAAGTAGTTCCGAGCCTAATATATAGATGGCTCCACTAATAAAATATCTTTTATGCTTTTTTTATAAAGTACTAACCTTCAAATGGCACATGTCAAACTGTGAGCGCAATCAGATTATTTGTTTTAAATTATATTTATTCAAGTGACGTTACTGCCATAAATTTTCAAAGTAATGAAAAAAAATCTCGTCTGATAGATAAAAATGCTGTTCAAGAAAATCAGTGGCTTTCTGAGTGTTGAAAACAGTCATGAGGTGGTATATTGATTTTACATACATCAAGTTATACAGACATAAACAATACAGAAGACTTAGATCGACCAAGTTCATCAGTTGTCTTAGGGAATATTTTTTTTTTAAATCCACAAACTTGTGGCTGACCGTAAATTGGCTTTGCATGAGATAGTTGAGGAATTGACGATATCAGAACGTTTGTATTCACCATTATGTGTTGTGTTTGAAACTGTTTCAGCACAACAGAAAAGAATTATTGCATCAATAAGTGACACAAGGGATGAAACATGGATCCACCAATTCATTCCAGAATCAAATCAGCAGTCAACTGAGTGGATAACAACAGATGAAAGTCATCAAAAGCGACCAAATACGCAAACATCAGCAAATAAGGTTTGGGTTTCTGTATTTAGAGATATAAAATGCATTTTGTTCATGGATTAATTAGGAAAAACCATCATATGGGTATGTCTAAAGGAAGAAATCACTAAAAAAACAAACGACTACAAATGAAGACAAAAGGTGCTCTTTTAACAAGGCAATATATTGTGCTACACAACGATTGTAACGGTAGCAAAACTACATCATTTTTTTTTTTTACCCATGATTCACCTCCAAACAAAACATATTGCCACTTGGACGTAAGGAGTTACAATTTGGGGCTATGTTTACAGGAGATTATGCAAGGAAATGAATGAGATGTCAGTTTACATTATATGTAAACCTCTACATGGCAGTATCATCAGGGAAGCAGGTAACAGAGAGGGAATTCCAACATTGAGCCGTGGAGGAAGCTATTGGAGTAGAAGGCTTTTCAGCATCTACAAACCTCTACGGTGAAGGGATGGGATTTTGTCATTAAACGGGTTTGTTAGGGGTGTGTACATCAAGGAGGTACAAGTGCAATCTCATCAGAAAATGTTCTTTCTTAGCCACAATTAGTTTAAATGGAAAAAAAACAACGTTACTTCGCTGATGCGGTCATAGAGCAGTGGTTATAATGACAGCATTGTTGTCTTATGCCATTTTTTCGTTCGCTTATTCTTCATTTTCCATTTTATTATTGTTTTGATTTACCCGTACCTCACCACACCCAGGCAACGCCGGGTACCCCTGCTAGTTACATATAAGTTCAGGTTAGAGATAGAGTGTTGGGCAAAGTGGATCCGTTTTTACGCCAAACATGCATACGCAAGTATACTATTAGACGACTCTTGTTGAGATCCGGTCCACATGCTTTTGAAGTGTCAAGATTTTTTATGATGGCATGCACCTGAGAAGGGGTGATTTTCAGATCGTCTAGTGTGGCGTCTGTCCACAAAGGAAAGTCTGGGAGGGGGTGGTTAGCAAGGTCCAGTGTGGAGTTGGAGGCAAACTGACTGACAAGCATGTTAGTCTTCTCGGTTGCTGAGCAAACAACCTCATTATTGTTGGATAGTGGGGGAATTGTTGATTGCCCATTATTTACTACACTGTTGTAGATTTTCTAGAAGTCACAGGTTCCTAATTTCTGCGCTTTGATGCGTTTTTTGGTGGTCTCAGTAAATTTTCTCTTAGCTGTCTCGATTTCTTTCTTACAGTTACTTCTGGCTTCTATATACTTCTGTCTGTTTGAACTGGAATTATGTCAGTTAAATCTGCGGTACGTATGCTGTCTTTGCGCAATGGCAGCTGCACAAGTAGAAGTAAACCATTGGGGAGAGTGAGGCTTGCTATAAAATTTCCGCGTGGGAACATGTGCTTCAATTGCCATTTTGAACCATTCAGTGGTCTCATTCGCGCACTGTTCAGCAGGAAGTGAAAAGATATTTCACCATGGGGCATCTCTGATGAGATCTCTGATGGCTTCCCAGTCAGCCTTTTTATAATATCTCGTTGTTTTGAGCAATGGCTCTTCAGTTTTGGCCCTAGAGTTCAGAGCGATTTTAACCATTATCACTACATGATCAGCGTTCCCAAGTGGGTTGTGGGCATTTGTAACACAATCATCGGGAACTGTGGTCAGAAACAGATCTAGAAGTGATGGGTGTTGTTCTTGCTGGTCTGGAAAATGGGCTGGTAAATGTAACTATCTGTGATAGGGAATGAGATATAGCAAAGCTATGTGTTGTGCTACCAGCTGCGTCTGTGTAAGTAGAAAATCCAAGCCAGTTTCTGTGGTGGACATTGAAGTCACCAAATACATGCACTTGTTCGCTAGTGTCGAGGGAAAGTGCTGTATCTATGTTGTCAGAGATTTTGTTTATTAGGGTACAGTCCTGGGTTGAGGGAGAGTGGTAGAGAAAATAAAAGTAACTAATATTATGTTGCATGTTAAGTCTAAAGCACATAAAGGCTTGATCATCCGATTCTAGTTTTGTTTCTCTAGTCAAAGGGAGGGTGTTTCAAATATAGACTCCAAGCCCGTGCATATGTCTGTCAGAATCCTTATTGCAGAGAGGGAGATATCCGGGTCTGTTAAAGTAGTTACAGGGGATGGAGGAGTGTAGGTTAGTCTCACTTAGTGCTAAGATATCCGGGATGTTTGTTAGGAGAAATGCTTCAACATTATTTAAATTAGTTCTAAGCCCACGGATGTTGGTAAATGCAAGCCTCAAGGGAGGAGGCAATTTGGTTTTGTTTGAGTTTTGTCCTGGTTTAAGTGTAATTTTAGATTGTACTGTCATTTTTTTTTTTAAGAGTTTCAGTTTAAGTAAGTAAGTAAGTAAGTAAGTAAGTAAGGGGGGCTGAACAGGTGGTTATGCAGAATACCAGACATGCAAAATGATGTAATGGAATGACCTAACATCCCTTCATAGATGAAATGAACTATAGATATATTGATCCTCTCACGTGACTGAGAGAGAAGGAAAAAAGACAGGAAGAGAATAAGAAAATAGGTCGAGTAACTCTTATGTCACATGTATTCCCTTGTAAATAAACCCCTTTGTCTTTCACCCAAACCTCGTGTTTCTTGCTGTATTCTTATTTAAAGTAAGGATATAACACAACACAAGTAGACCATCAGTTGACCTTGCATCTACTAGGATTGTGACCTCAGGAAAGCCCATCGGGGATGAGTGCAGGGTCCCTTTCCATGCACGACATGGCACTACAAACATCCCAATATTATTCAACTGTTGCTGGAGCAGCCGCTCTAAGCACTACCAAAGAGTTAGGGATCCTGTACTACCAGTTGGGAACAGCAGCCAGGAACTGTCAATCCGGTACCCTCAACCCATCAGACGATGGTCAACTCAATCTACTTGCACTGGCGTTATCGCATTCAAGCACTCCCAAATGCCCAGTTTAGAGGGATGGGATGTGTCGAGAATAAGGAAAATGACCTTCATTGCCCTAGTCAGGAAACAAGATTGACAACTGAGCGTTTCTGTCGAATCCTTGTTATTCGACCTCTACACTTGGCTAATATGAGGAGTATGGAAGCCGGGTGATAGGCAGTGCCTATCTACTCCTTAAGCAGTTTAGGTTTGCAGACTGGTAATTTGTTTGAGTCACCAGCTCTAGGAAGGTTGTCATCCAAGACTGGAGAGGCCTCCCTCCCTTCAGGTTTAGCTTCAGAGTTTTCCTTCTCCAAGACGGATGACCTGGGAAGATCTACGAGTTCATCAGCACCGAGAGGTTTTGCTCCGCTCCTGGATCCTAATCCAGGTATTTCTGCAACCCCGTGTGGGTAGTTAATGTTACTGGGTTAGTATGTAAATGTTATATATCTACTGAAAAATTACACTCCTCAAAGTGATTAAGGGACATTGCTATTTCATTGTTACTGGAGGAGGGAGTGAGTAAAAGTTCATGCAGTGGAAGCAGCTATATTTGCAACAGGTTAGTTGGAAGGAGTTAATATATGGTTTAATATTATTTCCTTTAAATTTATAATTAAAATTTTTTTTTATGTCGGCTTAGGAATAAGATAACGCGTTACAGAGTGGCTTGATATTAAGAATTAACTAAAACATTTTGTTGCCCAAGCTATGGATATTGTAGATGGCAGGAGTGTTAAGATGTATATTCAATGTAGATACAAGTAACGTCATTTTTGATATGAAGTACAATACAGTACAGGTATAATTAGAAGTAAAATTATAAGCTATGGCGTATTCAGTATGTATAATAAAGCAAATATGTATATATGGATATATTAATTATTTAAAATCTTCTCGCCATATCTTTCATCATTAAACCAACAATCTATCAGTCTCATTAATTCTTATCCTAAAGTGGCTATTGGCCCTAATAAGCAGTGACTCATGAGAGTAAAAAAGATATATATTTTTTTTTAATTTTCATCAATTTATATGATTTATAGCAATTATCAACCTCTCTCTGTTTCCTTCCCATACTGGCCAGTTATTTGAATCAAAGATCAAGCTGAATAAACCTCCTCTGTCTTCCACTAGTTTTGTCTTGACTTAGTCATTTTAAAGGTACGTATAAGCTTTAATTTCAGGGCAATAAATCCCTCAGTCTGGAAGGATTACAGAAGGACATATAAGCAGTTTTTATTTCATTTCACTTCAAAAAGTCAAAGGGCCAGTTCCTGAGGTTTAAAAACTTGATTTCTATATGAGATGCATAAATATTCAAATATTCTATTAAACAGTGAGTTAGTAAAAAAGTTAAGGACATCAATTTTCCTCTCCCAAATTGACCAGTGTTATCTATGTTATAGTATATGTTTCTTGTGTTCTCTTGGTCTTACCAGATTCTAGGACAAGAATTCATCTAGTCTGGTGGAGTATCCAGCTTCTTGTTGTTACTTGAAGTAACATTACTTGGAGGAGGTGCACTATTCCTCGCATGTCAGTGTATAGCTGTTTCGAGGAATCTTTGGGCTTCGAATACTATGTTATTCTAATATTGATCAGTACCTGGCATAAACCAATTAGACCGACTAGTTCTCTCCTCTTCTTCGATATGAACAAGACCGCACAGTCAAACTCTTCCAAAGCTAAGTTAAGCAATTCTCTATCTATAATTTTGAAATCCACTTGTCTGGATATCGCAAAAATTTGTATTGCAGACATTATTTTCTATTCATTCATTTTTTTTTTCCAGGTTTCACTAAAATTCTGAATATTTCAACTGCACTTATTTTGTTTTTTGCTCCTTTATTGTTTTTCTCCAAATTATATCTGCACTATTAACTAAACTCTGAAAAAGGCTTTTTTTTTTCAGCAGTATGCATTATTTCTTAACCAGTCTAAACTTAGTACCTAAGCCAAATTGTATTACTCTCAACCAGTTTTTAAATGGGTTTTCCCAAACTAAATTAATACAAAAAAAAAAAAAAAAAACCCCGACCTCACAAATTGGAAGTTCCATTACGGTATCTTACTTATAAGGCAAAGCTAGAATGCTCAAATCATTCTCTATCGAGGTTAGATAAAGCCAAAAATATCCACACATAATTATGGGAGGGGAGACTATTTTCAAACATCGTCCTAAACTATGAATGGAGTAATGGACTTATATTAAGTAGATATTAATAAATTCTTCTTACATTTTTTTTTTCCTTTTTTGAATGGAGAGTAGATAATAATACACTGTGGTTGTGTTATCGGCGCAGCTCCAGTAACTCTCGCTTCTCCTTTTTTGTCCTTCAGTCCTCATTTCCAATGAGTGATTTTTCTGACAAAGGATGAAGGAAAACCTGCTTTTCCTCATGTTGAGATCAAGCACCAGGAAAAGGGTCCCCTTGATTTCTGAGAACTTCAATTTAAGTAAAAGAAACCAGATGCATGTATATATGCATACGTGTATATATATTTATTGTGGTCTTTTCTTGGTTTTGTCATGTTCCAAAACAAGAATTCATATTGTCTGGTAGAGTGCCCAACTAAATTAGCACGACTAGAAGAAAGTGCACCATCATCCCTTGTATGAGTTAGTCTGTAGTCATGCCGAGGGGATCTTGTTCTTGTTAGGACTTTGAATACCATGTTATTTTGGATATTTGGTCAGGGTTTATTTTTAGGGTAAAGCGGTCTCATGTCAGGTTTTCCTGACAAAACCCTGTACAGAGAGAGTGAAGACACTTGAGGATAGTGTCTAGTAGGCATTCAAGTTCTCTCGTTAACCATTCAATTGGGAATTTCTATCTGCTTTTTCAATAATAATGGCAACTGGCTTTTTGCATATATGGCACAAGTTTGAAATGCAACAATTTAGATCCATATAACCCCCCCCCATTCTGCTATGGATTAAATTACCTTGGTCATAAAACGAGTCTATCAGAAAGAAAAAACCCTGAATAAACATCTTTACAAGGTGGAATGATAAAATTGTCGCCCTAGAAAAGGCGATATAATTCCATTTCTGTTTGGTGAAAACCGGTTTTCTTTTTTTTTTTGTTGCAGACCATCTACTAGTCGGCCAGTAGTGTACAAATCCCAAGAGCGATAGGAGCCTTCTATCTGAAAGTGACACAATGTTCAACGAGCGAGATCAGAGATGCGCCACTGTACAACTCATGCTCTCTACCAATCCAAGTTATGACAACAGAACCATTGCCAGCACCCTCAAAATGCAAATCCAGATGGTTCAGCACTTGAGGACACAGCTCAACAAAGTTTCCGGCCACGGTTATGGTTTTTGTTGTGGTTTCAAGTGAGGGCCACATCATACCACCCCACATCTTTGAAGTCGGCTTGAAAGTCAACACCAAAGTATATCTGGATATACTGAAGAATGTGATGATCACCTGGTGCAATCAAGTGTTCGCTGGCAGAGCCTGGGTGTGACAGCAAGACTCGGCGCCGGCCCACAAGTCCAAAGAGACTACTAAAATATTTGCTAAGCTCCTGCCGGTGCTTGTGGAAAAGGCATGCTTCCAGTTCCAGACCTGTATCAAGGCGGTGATTGAGGCTGAAGGCAGCTACATTGAATAGATGCCAGCTCTACTACATAATCAAGTTACCTGAATTGATTTTTTTTCAATAAAAGTTTTAAACTAAAGCTGTAGTGTTGTTTTCTTTAGGGCGACAAATTCATCGTTCCACCTTGTAGAACCGTTTGAACGGCAAACATCTAGATCTATATTAAATGAAAGTTGTATGTTATCGCAGATCTCAGTTGATGTAATATAATTTTATCAACAATCTGAATGAGGGTCTTTGGATCCAAGGTGACCTAATCAACTGTCACAGCTGTGGTCGGCCTCATTGCTTGCCAATGCTACTGTTGTGCACTTGCCTCAGTAATGCTTATGGGGCAAAAAAATTGTAAATAAAACAATGCTAATAATAACACACTCCTCAAGTAGTTCCGAGCCTAATATATAGATGGCTCCACTAATAAAATATCTTTTATGCTTTTTTTATAAAGTACTAACCTTCAAATGGCACATGTCAAACTGTGAGCGCAATCAGATTATTTGTTTTAAATTATATTTATTCAAGTGACGTTACTGCCATAAATTTTCAAAGTAATGGAAAAAAATCTCGTCTGATAGATAAAAATGCTGTTCAAGAAAATCAGTGGCTTTCTGAGTGTTGAAAACAGTCATGAGGTGGTATATTGATTTTACATACATCAAGTTATACAGACATAAACAATACAGAAGACTTAGATCGACCAAGTTCATCAGTTGTCTTAGGGAATATTTTTTTTTTAAATCCACAAACTTGTGGCTGACCGTAAATTGGCTTTGCATGAGATAGTTGAGGAATTGACGATATCAGAACGTTTGTATTCACCATTATGTGTTGTGTTTGAAACTGTTTCAGCACAACAGAAAAGAATTATTGCATCAATAAGTGACACAAGGGATGAAACATGGATCCACCAATTCATTCCAGAATCAAATCAGCAGTCAACTGAGTGGATAACAACAGATGAAAGTCATCAAAAGCGACCAAATACGCAAACATCAGCAAATAAGGTTTGGGTTTCTGTATTTAGAGATATAAAATGCATTTTGTTCATGGATTAATTAGGAAAAACCATCATATGGGTATGTCTAAAGGAAGAAATCACTAAAAAAACAAACGACTACAAATGAAGACAAAAGGTGCTCTTTTAACAAGGCAATATATTGTGCTACACAACGATTGTAACGGTAGCAAAACTACATCATTTTTTTTTTTACCCATGATTCACCTCCAAACAAAACATATTGCCACTTGGACGTAAGGAGTTACAATTTGGGGCTATGTTTACAGGAGATTATGCAAGGAAATGAATGAGATGTCAGTTTACATTATATGTAAACCTCTACATGGCAGTATCATCAGGGAAGCAGGTAACAGAGAGGGAATTCCAACATTGAGCCGTGGAGGAAGCTATTGGAGTAGAAGGCTTTTCAGCATCTACAAACCTCTACGGTGAAGGGATGGGATTTTGTCATTAAACGGGTTTGTTAGGGGTGTGTACATCAAGGAGGTACAAGTGCAATCTCATCAGAAAATGTTCTTTCTTAGCCACAATTAGTTTAAATGGTAAAAAAACAACGTTACTTCGCTGATGCGGTCATAGAGCAGTGGTTATAATGACAGCATTGTTGTCTTATGCCATTTTTTCGTTCGCTTATTCTTCATTTTCCATTTTATTATTGTTTTGATTTACCCATACCTCACCACACCCGGGCAACGCCGGGTACCCCTGCTAGTTACATATAAGTTCAGGTTAGAGATAGAGTGTTGGGCAAAGTGGATTCGTTTTTACGCCAAACATGCATACGCAAGTATACTATTAGTCGACTTGTTGAGATCCGGTCCACATGCTTTTGAAGTGTCAAGATTTTTTATGATGGCATGCACCTGAGAAGGGGTGATTTTCAGATCGTCTAGTGTGGCGTCTGTCCACAAAGGAAAGTCTGGGAGGGGGTGGTTAGCAGGGTCCAGTGTGGAGTTGGAGGCAAACTGACTGACAAGCATGTTAGTCTTCTCGGTTGCTGAGCAAACAACCTCATTATTGTTGGATAGTGGGGGAATTGTTGATTGCCTATTATTTACTACACTGTTGTAGATTTTCCAGAAGTCACAGGTTCCTAATTTCTGCGCTTTGATGCGTTTTTTGGTGGTCTCTGTAAATTTTCTCTTAGCTGTCTCGATTTCTTTCTTACAGTTACTTCTAGCTTCTATATACTTCTGTCTGTTTGAACTGGAATTATGTCAGTTAAATCTGTGGTACGTATGCTGTCTTTGCGCAATGGCAGCTGCACAAGTAGAAGTAAACCATTTGGGAGAGTGAGGCTTGCTATAAAATTTCCGCGTGGGAACATGTGCTTCAATTGCCATTTTGAACCATCCAGTGGTCTCATTCGCGCACTGTTCAGCAGGAAGTGAAAAGATATTTCACCATGGGGCATCTCTGATGAGATCTCTGATGGCTTCCCAGTCAGCCTTTTTATAATATCTCGTTGTTTTGAGCAATGGCTCTTCAGTTTTGGCCCTAGAGTTCAGAGCGATTTTAACCATTATCACTACATGATCAGCATTCCCAAGGGGGTTGTGGGCATTTGTAACACAATCATCGGGAACTGTGGGCATTTGTAACACAATCATCGGGAACTGTGGTCAGAAACAGATCTAGAAGTGATGGGTGTTGTTCTTGCTGGTCTGGGAAATGGGCTGGTAAATGTAACTATCTGTGATAGGGAATGAGATATAGCGAAGCTATGAGTTGTGCTACCAGCTGCGTCTGTGTAAATAGAAAATCCAAGCCAGTTTCTGTGGTGGACATTGAAGTCACCAAATACATGCACTTGTGCGCTAGTGTCGAGGGAAAGTGCTGTATCTATGTTGTCAGAGACTTTGGTTATTAGGGTACAGTCCTGGGTCGAGGGAGAGTGGTAGAGAAAATAAAAGTAACTAATATTATGTTGCATGTTAAGTCTAAAGCACATAAAGGCTTGATCATCCGATTCTAGTTTTGTTTCTCTAGTCAAAGGGAGGGTGTTTCAAATATAGACTCCAAGCCCGTGCATATGTCTGTCAGAATCCTTATTGCAGAGAGGGAGATATCCGGGTCTGTTAAAGTAGTTACAGGGGATGGAGGAGTGTAGGTTAGTCTCACTTAGTGCTAAGATATCCGGGATGTTTGTTAGGAGAAATGCTTCAACATTATTTAAATTAGTTCTAAGCCCACGGATGTTGGTAAATGCAAGCCTCAAGGGAGGAGGCAATTTGGTTTTGTTTGAGTTTTGTCCTGGTTTAAGTGTAATTTTAGATTGTACTGTCATTTTTTTTTTAAGAGTTTCAGTTTAAGTAAGTAAGTAAGTAAGTAAGTAAGTAAGGGGGGCTGAACAGGTGGTTATGCAGAATACCAGACATGCAAAATGATGTAATGGAATAACCTAACATCCCTTCATAGATGAAATGAACTATAGATATATTGATCCTCTCACGTGACTGAGAGAGAAGGAAAAAAGACAGGAAGAGAATAAGAAAACAGGTCGAGTAACTCTTATGTCACATGTATTCCCTTGTAAATAAACCCCTTTGTCTTTCACCCAAACCTCGTGTTTCTTGCTGTATTCTTATTTAAAGTAAGGATATAACACAACACAAGTAGACCATCAGTTGACCTTGCATCTACTAGGATTGTGACCTCAGGAAAGCCCATCGGGGATGAGTGCAGGGTCCCTTTCCATGCACGACATGGCACTACAAACATCCCAATATTATTCAACTGTTGCTGGAGCAGCCGCTCTAAGCACTACCAAAGAGTTAGGGATCCTGTACTACCAGTTGGGAACAGCAGCCAGGAACTGTCAATCCGGTACCCTCAACCCATCAGACGATGGTCAACTCAATCTACTTGCACTGGCGTTATCGCATTCAAGCACTCCCAAATGCCCAGTTTAGAGGGATGGGATGTGTCGAGAATAAGGAAAATGACGTTCATTGCCCTAGTCAGGAAACAAGATTGACAACTGAGCGTTTCTGTCGAATCCTTGTTATTCGACCTCTACACTTGGCTAATATGAGGAGTATGGAAGCCGGGTGATAGGCAGTGCCTATCTACTCCTTAAGCAGTTTAGGTTTGCAGACTGGTAATTTGTTTGAGTCACCAGCTCTAGGAAGGTTGTCATCCAAGACTGGAGAGGCCTCCCTCCCTTCAGGTTTAGCTTCAGAGTTTTCCTTCTCCAAGACGGATGACCTGGGAAGATCTACGAGTTCATCAGCACCGAGAGGTTTTGCTCCGCTCCTGGATCCTAATCCAGGTATTTCTGCAACCCCGTGTGGGTAGTTAATGTTACTGGGTTAGTATGTAAATGTTATATATCTACTGAAAAATTACACTCCTCAAAGTGATTAAGGGACATTGCTATTTCATTGTTACTGGAGGAGTGAGTGAGTAAAAGTTCATGCAGTGGAAACAGGTTTGTTGGAAGGAGTTAAGATATGGTTTAATATTATTTCCTTTAAATTTATAATTAAAATTTTTTTTTATGTTGGCTTAGGAATAAGATAACGCGTTACAGAGTGGCTTGATATTAAGAATTAACTAAAACATTTTGTTGCCCAAGCTATGGATATTGTAGATGGCAGGAGTGTTAAGATGTATATTCAATGTAGATACAAGTAACGTCATTTTTGATATGAAGTACAATACAGTACAGGTATAATTAGAAGTAAAATTATAAGCTATGGCGTATTCAGTATGTATAATAAAGCAAATATGTATATATGGATGCATGATGGAGTTATATATGTATATATGGATGCATGATGGAGTTATATATGTATATATGAATGCATGATATAGGTATCTATATATATATCGATGCGGAGTGGAGGTATTTATGTATATATGGATGTGGAGATGTGGAGATATTTATGTATATATGGATTCTTGGTAGATGTATCTAGGTATGTATATATATATATATATATATATATATATATATATATATATATGTGATGGAGATATCTATGTATATATGAATGCATGGCAGAGGTATCTATCTATCCATCTATCTATATATATATATATATATATATATATATATATATATATATATATATATATATATGGATGTGTTATTACGATATCTGTGTATACATGGATACGTGATGGAGGTATCTATCTATCTATCTATCTATCTATCTATATATATATATATATATATACATATATATATACATATATATATATATAGAAAAGCCTGATTGAGATATATATATATATATATATATATATATATATATATAATTATTTTCTACTATAATAATTATATATATATATATATAGTAGTAAGTTATAAAATGTATATGGCGATTAAGCTACACTGAATATTCCATGTTTCATCCACTCTAGGATTCTTCAGGCTTATATATATATATATATATATATATATATATATATATATATATATATATATATATATATATATATATGGATGTGTAGTGTAGGTTTAGTATCTATGTATTTATGGTGGAGTGTTATGTACGCGGATGGAGGTATCTATGTGTGACCTGATCTGTTACTCATTCACTGGGACTAGTCATTTTCTTTTTCTTAATAGTATTGTTCTTGACAGACATTTATTACTCAAAGAAATATTATTATTCATTAAGTTATATATTTTTTATTTTACATAATGTATACGAAGCACGCAAAAGAAAAACAAAAAAAAATTAGGCACAAGGCCACTCAAAAAGTGGAGAGGGGTGTCTATGGTCATCCTCGTGATTGTACCTTTGCTAGTCTATGCTGATTCTAGCTAAAGTTCTCATTCACCACATGTTGAAAGCACCGTCAAATTTCCACGTGTCTCACACGTAATAATAAATATATCAATGCGGACAACAACAGTTGCACGAATCTGTTTCTAAAATTATCGATTACGATGTTTTCAGTCATAACATACTGCTAGTAAATCACATGAACTTTCAAAATATAATGTTGTTTTTTCTCTATTTTTTCTTTATTTTCATGAATTTAACACCTTTGTTAGTTACTGCCATTTTATTTGTCATAAATAAAAAATAACACCTCACTTTAGGTCCACTTGACAAACTTTGGAGTTTGTTTCTTTTTAATAATTCCATATTATAATTTACTTTTGCAATCATATATGAAATTAACCTGAAAGAGTTAACTGACGTTTTTGTAGTGTCTGTTCCCCTATAGACAAAATGGCCAAGAGGTCACTGAGAGATCACAGAAGTATTTTTAAGATGAATAGGTTCTTTATTTTTGATACCGTAATGGAATTTTAACATAATATGACAAAAAAAACAAGGGAAATTTGTTTGCAAAAAAAAAAAAAAAAAGGAACAAAAATAAAAAATAATTGATTTATGAAATATATTAAATAGTTCCCATTTTCAGCTTCATAAATTTCATTCCATTTTCAAGACATTATCCATGATGGATTGCGGGATCACGCCATTACGATTTAATACTCTGACTTCATTCCCGATGTTCTTCAATTTCTGTTGAGTTTCAGGTTTGTTGATGCAAACTTTCTATTTGAGATACCCCTACAAGAAAAAAGTTGTTAACAGACTGAAAATGGAAACTATTTAAAAAAATGTTATTTTTCAAGTGAAAACATCCCAATCATCTTTCCGTAGTTTTTTTTTCTCCAAATGGCAAAAAACAAAAAAAAAACAAACAAAAAAAAACAAAACAAAAAAAAACATGATATGAAAATTATTTCTTTCTTTCTTTTTTTTTTCTGTGAAAAAAAAAAGAAAGAAATAATTTTCATATCATGTTTTTTTTTTTGTTTTTTTTTTTTGTTTTTTGCCATTTGGAGAAAAAAAAACTACGGAAAGATGATTGGGATGTTTTCACTTGAAAAATAACATCTGTGAAAAAAAACAAACTACTGCTTCATTAATAATTGCCCAAAGGGCTGGCAGTTTTTGCAACTTGATAATAAAAGTTAGAAGAATTAATTCTACAAACAAAACAGTTTAACACCATTGTCAGATTCCATTACAGAGATTAAAATAATGATACTAAACCTTATGTCTAGAATTCTTATTCTAATTTTGATAAAAATTCATTACATAATTTTGATTTTAAAAAATATCTAAAATTTAAGACTTAAGCTTAAGGGATCTTAATAATAAATTGAAATTTAGAGAATATTAGTCCATTAGTGTCTAATGAGTATAGATCAAATTTAATGCAAATCTGAAATATTTGAATTTTCAAACGGGAGATTGTGTCTATATTATGCCCCCCGCCCCAAATATTTAAAATACTGGAGTCTATTTTTATAACATTTCTTATCCATATATCTATATATATAAAAGTCTTGTTTATTTGTGTGTAATAAGAAGCCTTGTCTTAACAGTAAGAACATTAAGATAAGTTTTAATTTTTCACAGAATCTAAAGAAACCATCGTAATTTTCCTTCCTTCGATTTCATGTAGGTTCATTACTGAAATATATTAGAACGTTAAAAAAACGAAATTTATTTTTAAAAAATAAATTTTCTTTCATAAAACAAAAATAAAATTAAACAAAGACTATTGCAGTGAAAAATATATTTTAAAAAGGGTGTTTAAACATTAAATAATAATTTTTATTGGGATTTTTTAAATTTAAAATAATGAAAGAAAAAAGGAATTTGTTTTGATTAAGACAATTGTTCATATTGCTTGACCTCATATTGGAAATGTTATTTTTAACTTTTCTTTCAAGGCAAAAATTGTAAACATGACAATGTTTGAAATTAATTTTCATAAATAAACCTTCCAACAAGCAATATATCTCTGTACAAACAACACTGGGTAAATACCATTACTGACTGATTGACTAGTTGTAGACAGGTTTCCATGGTTTGCACGGATGTGCCTTTTGGACGTCTGTTTGACATTTAGTTCTTGCAAACTTACTTAGAACAGCCATTAGTTTGTTTGAAGCAAATATTTTACAGCTGGATGTTCTTCTTAACACCAACCCCTCCAAAGAGACAAATATTTTGTCGAGGCATCATATCGCCATAGTTCTCTGCTAACTGGGGCATTGTTCTTGTCTGTTGTCAATCACAATCATACTGTTCTCTGACCCGCTACCACATTTTCGTTGGATGCTACAAGAACTACTGCTACCCATGATTGTTGACAAAATGAAAAATATATATTACAACATTTATAATTATTAGTGATGGGACGATTCCACTATTTTTCCCAGTTCTGATACAATTCCTGATTCCGTACTAAATTCCCAATTCCAATACAATCACTGATTCCGATTCTTTATAAATCTCTAAATATTTGACTAGAAAGTTGCTGTTTTTTGCAGATTACCGTAAAAACACATGTTAAATGGGCAGATACTTTCTCAAACAAAAATACACTTGTGGGAGATGATCTATAGATTTCAATTTTACTGGTAGTTTAAAAT
Source organism: Euprymna scolopes (assembly GCF_053919585.1). Classification (NCBI taxonomy): domain Eukaryota; kingdom Metazoa; phylum Mollusca; class Cephalopoda; order Sepiida; family Sepiolidae; genus Euprymna; species Euprymna scolopes. The sequence goes on along the minus strand of NC_136516.1, from coordinate 71,368,982 downwards.
GAATAAATATTTATTATTTTAACATTACTACCAGCAATGTTAGATTTTGTTTTAAACAAACTCAAATAAAAAAGACAATTGAAATAATCGTTGTTGGCATCGGAAAAAAGGACAAAATTTTCTGGTTCCGATTTTGATTCCGATTAATCATCCCAACACGAATAATTATCAATAAAATATTTTTTAAATGGATGACTAATATTACTAGATGTACCCGTGACCCGTTGAGTCATAATCACTGCCACTATTTATGTAACGTTTTCATCAATGAATATTCAATAAAAAAATTTTATATACAACTTTTTTGCACCATTTTCTTTTATGTAGCTTTCGCGTTTAATTCAATTTTTTTCTACTTCTTTTTTTTAATATTGAAGGGCAAACATAAATGCCCGTTTTATAAAATATGAATGACCTTCTTTCTTCTTTTCTTTCTTCATTACTGACTGACCTTGCCGTTTCTCTTTGTTGCTGTTTTTTGCTTTTCTTCAAGTAAGAAGATGATATAAGAGATGTTCACTGAGTTTCTTCAAGGTTTTATTGGAAAAATGAACTTGGGGAGAGAGAGACGAAATAATTTAATATTCATTTTCTTTCTTAACTTTGTAACTTAAGAACTGTATGACGCAGATGAACAAGCATCGATAACATTCACTGAGATTATTAGTTTTCTACATCACTTTATATTTTTACAAAGGAATCACAACTTATCAAGGTCCAGAGACCACTCGAGGATAAGGGTTAAAGAGGTACAGTGGTCCAAATAATAATATCATAGTAATTGTTAGAAGTGTAAATTTGGTATATTGGATTACTTAAGGGGAACGGCTCATCAAGAACTTGTTTACATTGGACTTGAAGACGGCCATATTGTAGTCAGCTGGAAAGCAGGTACACGAAAGAGAGTTCCACAGGTGCGCAGTTCTTAGAAAGAAGCTTTGTTCATGGAATCTACGTTTAGGTTTAGGCACAGATAAAGAGTGGGGGAAATTATGCATATGGTTTTTCAGTTTTAGCAAAAGGCATTTATTACTGTTACTTTCCAAACAATGCCTGCTTTTTTTTTTTTTTTTTTTTTTACTATTCATGTCGTTTGCCATGAGATTAACAAAACCCCGCCGTCTCAACAACAGCTTAAAAGTCTCTTGCTACCACCATGGGGTCACACGTCCATCTCACCTGGCTGGCGTTTTTCTTTCTCTGTCCCCATGGACAGCCATTTCTTGTCTTCGAATTTACGTGCTCATCTTTCCTAGCATGCACTTTGCTTCTCTGCCTGACCACGTGCTGTCCATTTTTATCTTTTTCTTGTGACGCAAGCCTGCACACTCTTGCTGATTTGCAAACATGCTCAAACACTGCTGCTAAAACCTTCACTAGTCATCTACGTTTTGGCTGCTGCTGATATTTCCCCTTGGGCTCATATGCGTTCTGTTACAGAGAGAATGAACTGAAAACATGACGACATTGGCGATCGTTTAACTTTATCTCATCTGCCATGTTTTGATCTCTGTTGCCCTGACCTTGTCATTATGTCACTCATCTCTAAGTACGATTCTGTTTACAGATTAAGGCCATCCTGAAATGTACCAATGTGACCCTTGTCAAAAGTCACACTAGCTAACTAAATCGCTACTTACTGGTGTAGAGATCCTAATATGTGACATTTATTCTACTTTGATTTTATTTGAAAATTCATAAACTGTGGCAAATCTTTGAAGACATTTTTTTCACATAACTAAAAATAATAAGTCTCTTTAATTCCAGAGCGTTACTTCTGTCAATCAAAGGAAAAATTTATCTGCACATGTACACAGTATGATAATGCATGGAAGTGAAACCTGGTCACTGATAGTTGTGGACGTGTGTTACATGGAGAGAAATTGTAAATTAATTAATAACCTTTGATGGTTAATTATGAATTAAATAATGAAAACATACCTTTCTTGTTTCAAATAAAATTCATACGAGAAGTCATATCAACAGTTGACAAAAGAAAATAAATCAATTAACAACGTAACATGTTTTTAGCCTTGCACACAGAGATGCAAAAAGACGTGTCTGTTTTTTACATGATTACACATGAAGAGGGAAATAATATGCAGAACACTAGTTTATATATAAACAATCAAAGGGAGATAACTCCGAGTTATTTAAGAGCTTAAATTACACCTCATCTCTACCAGATAAGGGGAGGCAACTCTTCACATAGCAGTTGTACTCTTTACAGTATTTAAAACCCGACTAACATTGACAAATTTCCAATGAAATGGTACGATGAATGTGCAATATGGTTTAAAGAGTAAGATAAATTAAAAAAAAAAAATTTTATGACTGCACAACAAAAACTAGACTTGTCCGTCTATATACTCTTCTCACTGTAAAATAAATAAATAATAAAATAGCTTATTTATTGAAAATAAAAAAAGAATTGATAATGCATACTTGTCCATATGTCATTTATAAAAAGAAAAAAAGTAACATAATACTGACAGTTGAAACTTTACAATCATTTTTCAAGAGAAAATTGTCTTGTGTGTATTTCTTTTTTTTACAACATTTGGTCAAAAAGTTTTCATTAACAGACGATAAGTATATTTTAAAGGAATTCTTTTTTTGTTGAAAATTTTGCACGACTGGGGACGAAATTTCAATAAAACAGTTCATTTTTTAAGGAAATCTTGCATGATTGAGGACAAATTCAAGAAACTAGTTCTAATTGAAAGAGTTGCTTTGAATCTTGGGCAAATTTGGGTTTCACGCGTTTCTTCTCTTTTCTTCTTGTTTCTCAAATAATAAATAATAAAATATTACTTGATACTCTGAAAATTAAAATATTTTTTAACCTAACCTAATATTATTATATAAATATTTAAAAAAATAATTTTTCCTTTTCTTTAGTAAAGAAATAATAATTTATGGGCTGTAAACTTTTAATTAAAAATACACAAAGACATACATTTTATTTATTCTTTTTTTCTTTTCATTTATCACTGGATAAACAATTTTAATTCAATGACACTTTTAAATATTTTATCACTCTGACTAAAACATGCAAAAATTCGGAATATTTTCCGATATTATCAATAAATACAGGATATATTTGAATTTTGTTTTCTCCAAATATAACTTTCATTAATGACATTTTCACAATCTTTTTCTTTAAATAAAATAGTTATTATTTGGAATTTCTCCAAATATAGCTTCAAATAATGACTTTCCGTCACAAATACTTTTCTAATTCCTGCATCTATCCAAGAAAAATAAATACAATAAATTAAGTGTCTTTAATTTTACAAAATTAAACATTGACTTTCTGTCAACATTTCTTTTTTTAATTCTCGAATTTTTCCCAACAAGTAAATTGGTTTTCACAAAATTGTTTTAGCTCAAAATATAACTTAACATTATAATTACTTATGTAAGTAAGTATAATTGAAAGTATGTTAAGATAACGAATATTTGAATTTCTTCTCGGCACTCTTATAACGAGTTATAATAAAGAAGAAAAATTAAATAATTTACGTGAACACAATTTTCCTAACATAAGAAAACTGTATTCACGGAGATAAAAAAATAAGTTGTCTTTTCAACACCAAAATTTCATCTGAAGAAGATAACCGCCTAAATCTAAATTGTCGTTTATCCGTGTTTGTTCACAAGACATGACTCAAATCAACCAATGAAATGATAACACAAAAGCAATCATTTTAAAAAAAGATCGTCTGGTTATTATTCTAAAATAAAATTAAATAAAATTTTGAAACCGTTAAAAAAACAATTTTACAAAATTTATTTTATCCTGAACTTTTAATTTTAAATGATATAAGTCCATTTTAAAAAATAAATTTTGAAAAGGCGAGCTTAGATCTGATGACCTCCGAGGAAGATTGAATCTGCTCAGTAGAGGGGAATGTGTGCAGAACAGGAGACTTGGTTTAGTCACATTGAAAGAATGGATAAGAGTCCTTCGGTTAGGGTTAGTAGCTGTAGAATAGTTGAGGTAGTAGAGTCAATTAGTAGGTAAAAGTCTCCAGGAAAAGTGATTAGAATGGACTTGATGAGAAAGAAGAAGGGATAAAGATTCATTTGGAAGTCAACTTCTAAATCCCATTCAAGACATGCCAGTATATAAAAACGACCTTAAACTAATGATGATGATGATGATGATGATGATGATGATGGTGATGATGATTTCGGTTGTCACATTTTGTGTCTAGCTGTTGTTATTGTCGATTATATGCTGATAGGTGGATCATAACAAATGACCATAAGCTATCAGCATTTCCTTTTCTCAGTCTTATATAACAGGTCTCACTCAATTATGTTCACTCCCTTGCAATTTTTCAAATTTTGACTCACTCTTTATAAGCTTTTCCTTACAGTGATGGAGATGTAACCTTTCAGACTGTTTTCTTTTTCTTTTACACACCGTTCTACACCTATTAGTTCTATTAGTGGGGCATTTTAGGGTGAAATTGTCCCTAAATCGTTCGTTTGTTCACACTTTTCTCAATAAGTTTTGCTTCTTTTGTCGATTCATCACAATCATAACATAAATGCTTCTTGCAGCCTTCAATGTATCATGGCAATGCACATCAAGGCAAACAGTCTCTTTGCATAATATGCATTGCACAACGGTATGTTTCATCTTCCTGGCATTCACCTGCTTTAACATAACAGTCCTATTCTATATCTTGATCACTCTCGAAATTTTCTTTCCAGACTTATTCACTCATGGAGGAGACACCACGTGCTCGGCTTGTTGTATTTGTTATTTTCTTTTTTAATATATTTGGTTTCCATTAAACATTTACTGGCTGACTCACATTAATAGATTATTTGTGTTTTATGAAGAAAAAAATTGATTGATTAAGAAAAAAAAAAAAGAATTGTTTGTTTCTTGTTTTACAAACATGTTTGATTAAAAAAAATGCACTTTTTTTTGTTACAAAAATATCGATAGATTCGCTGGTAATTTCACTGAAATTTGAATAAAGTCGTTTGTCTGGGAAATGAAGTCACTAGTAAAAGGGTCAATGTGAATATGTTTGCAAAAAAAAAAAAGAGGAAAAAAGTTCAGTTTAATCTTTGTTCCATGTAAACATCTGGTGTGTGTAACAGATTGTAAACTCAAGAGTCAAATAATAGAAGATCTGTTCAGTCTATTCGCTTAAGTGCAAAAACGTATCTATAATTTCTTTGATCCAACACTTTTCTTTTTCTCTGCAACCTCTCTCTCACACACGTGATTTTGCTAGTCTCAGTCTTTTCTATAAATACTGCTATAGCATGTGTTCTTTCAGAATTGTCCGATCTATTCCTTGCTTCCTTTGTTTCAGCTCGTTTGATTCATTGGTCTAGTGATCTCCATAAATTTGTTGTTTTGATATCTCATTACAATACAGCTTCGTATGCCAGTAGTTTATTTCCAAGAACTGCAAGCTTCTGAACCTCTCTTCCTGCTGTCTGTTTTCCTTCTCCCTACGTCTCCCGATTATACTGCCCAAATTTAATCTTCCTCTGAGATTATCAAATATCACATTACATATTGATCTGCCTATTGACTTTGGTCTGCTTATTGATCTTGATCTTTTCAAGATCAAGGTCAATAGGCATCTGATAATAATGTGATAATCATCGTGTGTTCAGTACATTAAGTGGTTTCATGCCTTGTCTGGAGCGATTTTCACATACCCCCCAAAAAAAAGAAACACTTATAAAATTATAAAAATTCACCAAGCCGGTTTTATGCATTAGCATTTGTGGAACACGTTGCCACAAGAGTGCTTTTCTGAAGATTACAACATCATCATCTTTGAATTCACCGTCAATAAACACTACAGCAGTATTGCAGTTCCTGTGTTCGTTGTACAAATACTACCAAAAAAAAAACACCACCCCTACCTCCACCCCTCCAAATAGCAGCAAAATCCCATCCCTTCACTGAAGAGGTTTCTAGTTGCTAAAGAAATTTTCTAGTCTTCTTCCCTAAAACCACTTAACTTTTGGACTTCTGTCCCTGCTCCCAGACCATCCTAACATGTAGAAAATTAAATGCAATGTAAACATATACCTTGCGACGTAACTCCTCGCTTAGGCTGCATCCCCTATAAATATGGCTCCTATCACAGTAACCCCTTACGTCCCAGTGTCCCAGTGTCCCAGTGTCAATATGTCTTATTTGGTGCGAATGAAAGTTTTTTGTTTTTTTTAAATTGTCATAAATCGTCATAAATAACTACATTTTATTCATTCCATTCGTTATTTTCAATCCTTTCATAATATTCATTATTATTCAACAGACAATCCATCTTGTTAATCTTTATTCTTAAGTGGCTTTTAACCTTGATAAATGGTGACTAATTAGTAAAAAAAAAATATTCAATAATATTTTTTTAATGAATAGGACAGAAAAATGAAGATAAGAGTCAGATAATTTCATACAGAGAGAAATAATATGATAACAGTACGAATATGTAATGTGAGATCTGATAATTTCAGGAGAAGATTAAATTTGGGCAGTATAATCGGGAGATGTATGCAGAACAGGAGACTTTGGCTGGTATGATCACATTGAAAGAATAGATAAAAGTTCTTGGGTTAGTAGATATAGAACAGTTGAGGCAGCAGAGTCAGTTCACAGGAGAAGGTCTAGGAAACTATGGATGGAAATGATAAAAGTGAACTTGTCAGAAATAGGAATAAATAAAGACTTGGCCAGAGATAGGTTAGTTCAGAAGTCAATTTTTTAAAGCCGTCCAGCACATACCAGCATGTAAAAAGGATATTAAACTGTATATAATGATGATTTCAGTGTGGATGAAGATGTTTATTCTTTAATCATCATTGATGGAAATTACTTCATCATGAGTCCATCTTCAAGTGGGATGCTGTTGAAGTGTTTTTCAACCAAGTTTGTTATTTAATAGTTTTCTATAACTGGGTATTAACCTGGCTCCGAACTAAAGTCTGAATGTAACACGAGGTCAGTATGATGTGAAAAGTTCATCTTCCCCCAATAGGGGCACACTGGATTGGGTACAAACGTAACCAAATCTGACTTGTCGGCATTTTCTGGTAAGAGCGATTTAGATAACTGATCATAAACCAGTTCTTCTTCATAAATGAGAAGATGGAAGGGATAACTTCTTCTGTAGCCTCCTCTGAAGTACCACCAAAATCACACTAATACACCACTTCCTATCAGATCACCGAAAATACTTAGATGTGTGATTATTTGAAAAATACCAAGTGCTGTAAGCAAACACTTCATCCTCCCTGGCATTTAACTTCTCCTAAAGGGGGAAATATTATTGATTGCCCCTTTCATGATTAAAAAAACAATCTAATCCAAGCTCAATGAGTGATCCAATGGGTCATATTTTTTCTAGTAAGTATCCTGTCACGCAAAAGTTAACAAATAAAACATGTGCTTTTTTCTAGCCTCTCACCTCCCCTGGATGAAACCATTTTAAGTGGTAAGACGAAGTAAGAAAGCAAAAGAAAAAGGGCGAATGCAAATAGCTTCCTTTACTGCCTAAAATGAATTTAGAACCCCCCACCCTTTTTTTTTACATAGGCATCACTACATTATCAAGGTCAAGAGGCCACTCAAGGATAAGAGTTAAAGAGTGTACAGTAGAAATTGGACAATATAGTAATCATTAGTAATGAAAATTTGGTAAATTTGATAACTTATATGGAACGGCTCATGAAGAATTTATTTACGTTAGACTTGAACACAACCATATTGTAGTCAGCCGGAAAGCAGGAAAACGGAAGACAATTCCACAGGCGTGCAGATCTAAGAAAGAAGCTTTGTTCATGGAATCTACGTTTAGGTTTAGGCACAGATAAAGAGTGGGGGGAATTATTGATAGTGTTTACAACTAGACGAGTGTTTCTTGTGAAAGTTAGGCGAGGGGGGACCATAGACTGAAGCTCAGTCGAACACTTTCCATGAAAATAACGATACATCAGAGACAAACTAGCAACATCTCTTCTGTGAGATAGAGGTTGCAGGGAAGAGAAAAGGACATCTCCCACGAGGCTGCGAAGTCTATTTTGAACTCTATCAAGGCAGGACAAGTCCTTTCTAGCAGCTCCTGCCCAGATGTGGCAACAGTATTCCATCCTTGGACGTACCTGGCTCTTATATAGATAGAGAATTGCATCAGCAGTGAGTTATCTACCGGATCGATAGAAAGATCCCACCATTTTTCCAGTGGCCTTGGCAGCAGATTTGATGTACGTGTTCCATTTAAGATCAGGAGTAATGGTCAAGCCCAGAAGCTTGTCAAAACTTGAGGCCTCCTGAAGACGAGAGCCATTCATTTCAATTGATGCCAGATGTGGATCAGAATGTTGATGATGTAAAGAGAGAAGCTTGGTTTTAGATGCATTAAAAGTAACCAGCCACTCCTTTCCCCATTGTACTAACCCTTCACTCTATAATAAAAATTTAATAGTGGATGTTATTTTTCTCTAGGTCATCAGAAATGATAATAATAATTTATATATAAAAATTAAATTACTGTCCTATGTCCATGATTTTATGTGAATATTTTAGTAATATATCTAGATAAATCGCAAATGTGAACACTGACGAAACATAATACTCTCTTTTCATTTTTGACACAAGGTGTACATACATATATAGGTATATATATAGGGTGTTTTTTTTTTAGAGATGACAAACTTTAAATTGACAAGCCTATTTTCTGTAATTGCAGATTTGGCAACTATCGGTTATTTTGAAATGGTATGATCAATTTACTGAGAAAAACATCTGATGAATGAATAATTTCATGAAATGGATTTCATGTTTGTACGATTTAATCCCATTAGATTTTCTTTGGCGAATATGTAAAGTCCCATGTCTATACTGATAAACCAAACACAAGAGACCACTTGCGAGACGAAATTTGATGTCAGAATACAGCCTAATTCAATGCTTAGAGTATGTGAAAATTGGACCTCTACATTACGCTATGTGTGCACGAGCAAGGGGGCTATATGCCCGAAATTGTATAAATGGCAAAATTTAAACTTTAGAATAAACCACATATTTTTATAATAAAAATATTTTTCAGTTATCTATTTTAAGTCGGCCACCTCTAAAGAAAAACACCCCATATATATATATATATATATATATATATATATATATATATATATATATATATATACCAGTTAAAGATATTCAAGAGGGAAAACTCATGAATTAAAACAAAGTTATTAAGAGTACTCGATAAGAAAGAACAAAATATAATATTTTTATTTATATAGATAAATATTACATAGTCGCTACACTGAACACTGTTTTGGACAATAGGTTGGCAAGAACCAAAAGTCCTCGCCAGGTGATGTAATAAAGCTTATGTGCCAATGAAGGCATCTCGTTCTCAGACTTTTTATTTTTAAAATGTAATTATCCACCGACACGTTGTCGGTGGATAATTATATTTTAAAAATAATATATATACTGCTCCCCATGTGGGGGTACCAAATTGGTTAAAAAGGGAAAATTATTCCCAACTCGCATTTAGGTAAAAATGCATTTTCGTAAATAATTGAATTCATTAAAAACATATCGCTAAAACCAAAACAAAAAAACAACATCTAAGTAAATCGCGATGTGTCCGAACAGTTGACGAGATGGTCCAGGGGTAAGGGTTTGGGCTCATTACCGTTGTGTCCCGATTTCGGATCTCGCTAGATACAGCCACTCTGATGGGTCGTGGACGACGAAACACATGTCGGTGGATAATTACATTTTAAAAATAATATATATACTGCTCCCCATGTGGAGGTACCAAATTGGTTAAAAAGGGAAAATTATTCCCAACTCGCTTTTAGGTAAAAATGCACTTTCGTAAATAATTGAATTCATTAAAAACATATCGCTAAAACCAAGATAAAAAAACAACATCTATATATATATATATATATATATATATATATATATATATATATATATATATATAACAAAAGTTTATATTCTGAATCCCAAGATTTTTCCAGCTTACAGTTTATTTCTTTCAGCATGCTAACATGTTCAATTGTTGACAGCACCTGTTTCATAGCGCAAAACCATTCATATCATTATTATGTCAATTTTTGAATAATTTCCGACCTGACTCATTAGAAGAATGATAATCCATTAACTTTAAAAGAAAAAGAAAAAGAATATGGGCATGATTACGTAAATCCGAAAAAAATTGGAAGAGTAGTTTCAATCATATTTTATGATATTTACGCCATCTTTGATTTTAATTAAAGTTGCCTCTTATCAAAACTTGATGACTGTTGGTTTCTCTGACCCATTCTTTCTCATGGATGTTGCTAACAACTAGATTCATTTCATCAATCATTTTTATTCACTACGTTTGGGGATCAAAACAGAAAATCCCTACCTTCAATATTTACAGTGGTCAACTCCTTTAAATACACAAGATACGCTCTATCATAAAGATTTTAACATTTTAACATGGTATGGTATTTTATTATACTATATTTTTTGCTTTGGACCATATCTCACATATTACCTGTTACATCGTGACACCCTTTTTATTTCATTCTCCTTCTTTGTTCTTTTCTCCTTCGAGTGATTTACAACATAATGACAAACTCGTTTGCCAGTATAACTCTTTGTACTCTGTATAGGAGGAGTATTCTTTATCCTTCAAAATTATGCCTTTTGCAACCATTCAAAGCTCACAGGTGGCTCCATTCGCATCCTAAAGCCACCTACCTTGAAAATGTTGCTGTAAAACCTGACATAGTTATATGGAATAAGTCAGAGAGAGTTGCAACCTTGGTTGAAGTGAATGTCCTTAATGATGGAGATCTGAACAGAGCTGAAACGGAGAAACAGACCAAATATCAAGGTCTCATGTATGATATGAAAAGAAACTGGGATCTTAGGGACATATCAATCATATCAGTTATTATAGGTGCTACAGGGCTTGTGAAGAAGAACCTGAAATCCTGCCTAACTAATATTCCTGGTGAACCAAGTGCAAAATAGATCCAGACAATTGCACTTAAGGGAACAACGAGGATGCTAAAAAGAGTTCTTCATTGGTTTCAATAAAATGCAGGGCAATGTTGGCAACTGGTTTGGTTGTCCCCTACCCAGTGTTACAATCTTCAAAGGAAGAAAATTTTTTAAAATCCTTACACTATGTGGGGGGGGGGGAGCATCCTTTTCACTCTCCTCTAGTCGCAGCTGCAACCAGTATTTTCCAGCACATACCTCTGCGAAAAATACAGATTTTCAATTCTTGGGACTTTCCCATTTTTGTTCCAAGTTTATCTCCACCCAAAATCAGATAATCCCGCAAAAAAAAAAAAAAAAATGTTCTCGAATCACTCCTCGAAAATAAGAAAATAATTGCTGCCACATAACACGCCTCTTCTTATTTCTTAAACCTAAGTTATATGTTGCCACTCAATTTCTCTTGCTTTAATCTTTATCTATTTTTATTATTATTATTATTATTATTTTGATTAATATACAGCGTGCTAACTCCGAGGGCACAACAAAAATAACCCAATACATCAATACATCACAATTTACATTACACATTTCAATTAACATTTTACATGCATTACAGACAATTAACTAGACATTTTAGTCCAAAACTGAACAAAAATACATGCAAAGAACATACCTCTCTCTGTTGTGTCTTCATCTCTTCTAATTATTCAAATTCATCTCCTTCTGCTAAATTTCTGACCGACCAACAATATGGATTTAGGCAAGCTCGTTCCACAGCAGATATCCTAACTGTAATCTCTGAACGTATATACCATTCACTGGACAAAGCAGGGGAGGGTAGAGCGGTAGCCCTAGATATATCTAAGGCTTTTGACAGGGTATGGCACAACAGTCTTCTCAGGAAAATTAGATCATATGGCATCACTGGATGAATACATAACGTAATTATGTATGTGTGTGTGTATACAAATTATGGTTTATTTGTGTTCCTTTATAATGTATACAACATTTCCACATTGGCTTCCTCGACAATAACTAAAATTTATATTGAACACAATATATAAAAGGCAAAATGTGTGTGACCATTTCGTGTATGTCTTCAAAAGGCTTTTTTCGCACATGGTTCCGGGGTCGCTACGATCGCTTACAATTGTTTATATGGGTCCTAAATAATAATGTGTACGATTTGGGAAAGCGCGTCGCATCTAGATTTATTTACGTCGACTTTTACAAAATTATTGCTATTTTGGCTTCTCGCATGTTGATGAGGCTTTTTCGTATAAAAAGCGAAACTAATTCAAAGTTAACAAATCCTCGGCATTGCGCCGGGAAATGTCCAGAAGCAATCATCTTTGATCAATGTTGTACATCAGACAATTCCTATTTAATCTGGACAATTGGGAGCTGGTTTCCCTCTCCCCAACATCTGTTGGGGAAAAAAAAAGAAAGTCAAATTTGGGTAAACAACTGCGTGACTTCTATTTGACCTTCTTAATTAGGTCAAATGGAAGCAGCAGAGTTAACTTTTATTGCGCACGCCTGTTTTTATAGTTAAATAAATAAATTCAAACACGTCTACGCTGTATGTCGCGGTGGCCCAATTGTAACACGTCGCACGTTTTTTTTTTTTCACACATTAATTTCCAACTCAAGGGTACGGGTTCGATTCTTATACTCACCTACCAAAACATTTTTTTATTATTATTTAACCAACATAGTTGCTGATTCTCTGTTTTGAATGTCCAGAGCCTAGCTGGAGTCCGAACATGGTACCCCCGTAATAATAATAAAGGGTTGGGTTCGAGACTCCTAACAAACGGTTCCCCAGTTCGATACAAAACACCTGATGAAGGCCAGAGTGCAAAACGGCCGAAACGTTGTGACTATAACAACCAAGATGAGGAAGTCAGCCCGACAATCTCAATAAATGAAAAACCTCATCTTAAAATAAAGTTACGCTTTACGACGGAATACCGGTTTGCGTTTGCTTTACTTTGTAGTTGCTTAAAAAAACTGGAATGGAATTTTACCGTGCCTTTTCGTTCTATGGTTCCTATTGAGTGAAACACACTACGGAATTAACCGATACGACATTTCCACAAACATTTTTTTGTTTAATTTCACATTACAGATGACTTACGTTAAGAATCTGTAGTTTGAAAACACTTTTTAAATATCGTGGCATGCTGATGCAATGGTTATCCTACTTGATTCACTGTTTTTAGGTTAAGAATTAAGAGTTGAGGTTTCTTGTAATTATTGAAGGAAACAAGCTTAGTCTTGGCAGCATTGAATGTGATCATCCATTTTCGTCACCATTACAGATCGGAGGTCATCTGCCATTTCTTAAAAATTGTAATATCCTGTATATGGGAAGTCAAGAATAAAATTATATTAAATATCTATAATATAAAGCTGAATGTGTGTGTGTGTCTGGTCACAAATAGGCTCCTATATGGTTGACTATTTTAAAAAACTGATTACATATAATGATAGAAGATGTTGCCAAGGCCGCTGGAAAAATGGTGGGATCTTTTTATCGATCCGGTAAATATCTCACTGCTGATGCAATTCTCTATCTATACAAGAGCCAGGTACGTCCAAGGATGGAATACTGTTGCCACATCTGGGCAGGAGCTGCTAGAAAGGACTTGTCCTGCCTTGATAGAGTTCAAAATAGACTTTGTAGCCTCGTAGGAGATGTCCTTTTCTCTTCCTTGCAACCTCTATCTCACAGAAGAGATGTTGCGAGTCTGTCTCTTATGTATCGTTATTTTCATGGAAAGTGTTCGACTGGGCTTCAATCTATGGTCCCCCCTCGCCAAACTTTCACAAGAAACACTCGTCTAGCTGTAAACACTATCAATAATTCCCCCACTCTTTATCTGTGCCTAAACCTAAACGTAGATTCCATAAACAAAGCTTTTTTCTTAGAACTGCACGCCTGTGGAATTGTCTTCCGTTTTCCTGCTTTCCGGCTGACTACAATATGGTTGTCTTCAAGTCTAACGTAAATAAGTTCTTGATGAGTCGTTCCATATAAGTTATCAAATTTTCATTACTAATGATTACTATATTGTCCAATTTCTGCTGTACACTCTTTAACCCTTATCCTTGAGTGGCCTCTTGGCCTTGATAATGTGGTGATGCCTATGTAAAAAAAAAAAAAAAAAAAAAAAAAGAGAAGAATCCAGGTTGTCCTCGACGGTCGTACATCTAAACAATATGATATAAATGCAGGTGTACCTCAGGGATCTATCCTTGGACCTGTATTATTCCTAATATTCATAAATGACCTCCCTGATAAAATTGTCTCTGAGATGGGTATATTTGCTGATGACACCACGCTCTATAACAGGCACGAGGGGAAAACAAATGAACACATATCTAAGGAAATGACAGAAACACTAGAGGATGACCTCCAATCTGTAGTGGAATGGAGACAAAATGATGATCACATTCAATGCTGCCAAGACTAAACTTGTTTCCTTCAATAATTGCAAGAAACCTTCTCTACCACCAATAGCAATGGCCAAAAACACATTACCTGAAAGCACTTCTTTTAAACTCCTCAGCCTAATGTTCACAGGGGACATGAGTTGGAACAGATACATTGAGAGCATTGCCAAGGCTGCTGCAAAGAAAGTGGGCTCTCTCTCTACCGTGCTAGAAAACTACTTACGCCTGAAAATATCCTGTACCTCTATAAAATTACCATTCACCCATGTATGGAGTACTGTTGTCACATCTGGGCTGGTAATCTGCTACTAGTCTCTCACTCCTGGACAGGGTTCAAAAGAGAGTCGCCAACCTGATAGGTCATAAACTGTCATCTAAGCTTCAACCTCTGTCACATCGACAAAATGTTGCATCTCTCTGCCTGTTCTACAAGTATTTTAATGGTGAATGCTCTAACAAACTTCAAACACTTGTACCCCCTCGACGACGTAAATACCTCCGACAAACCTGACAAGAAGCTAAATCCCACCCCTACACAGTAGAAATCCCTAGGTGTAAGAAAGCCTTTTACTCCAATAGTTTCCTCCTCAGAAGTGCTAGACTTTGGAACTCCCTTCCCAACTGTACTGACATGCAGAAGTTCAAGTGTAATATTAACAGACATCTTGTTGCTCATCTCCCTTCATAATATTCCCTGCTAACTTTTACGATATAAATTACCCACAACTTATGTCCCCAGATAGTAGCCCCCTACTTCAAAGTGACATTGTGTCTTGTTTAGGGTGAAAATTGAATATAAATAAATAAATAAATTATACATAGGTATGGGAATTTTTTCAGACACCTATCATGGAAATAACGATAGAGCAGAGAAAGACTATCAACATCTTTTCTATGAAAAAGTGGCTGTAGAAAAGAGAAAAGAAGAGAAGAGGACATGCCCCACTAGATTCTCAAGTCGGTTTTGTTCTTTGTCAAGACAGGAAAGGATGCTCTGAGAGGCACAAACCTAAATGTGGCAACAATACTTCATCTAAGGCCGTATATGACTCTTATACTGAAAGAGGATTGCATCAGACATAAGATACTCTCTGGAGTGATAGAATGACCCAACCATTTTTTTCCAGTCACCATAGTGATTTCATTAACCCTAATTCTTAAGTAGCTTTTGGCATTGATAAGAGGTAATTTATCAGTAAATAAATAAATAAAATAACATGGACCCACGTGTGCTGTAGAAAATTGGATGAAACAGATTTTAGTACTTATACAGAGAATGATGCGGTTTTTTCCATGAATGTTGCATCGGTATATTTCTGCAGCTCATGTAAACTGTCGGAATATGGTGAAACGATCAATTAAGGCAGCAGACGGTAGTTGATAAATTGGAAGAAAATAATAGTTTTCATTATGCAAAAATTTTAATCATTAAAAATAAATCACTTTAAGTAAAGCCGTGACGGCTTTACTTAAAGTGATTTATTTTTAATAATTTATTTTTTATTTTGCCAGGAATGGAAATTAATCGGAAATATGTATGGTCCCATGCCATTGTAATTGTTTAAAATTTACAGCGAAAATGTATCATCATTTTGGAACACACTGTGGCCAATGGGAAACATTTTCTACAAGACATTTGCAAAGAGTACTTCTTTAGGAACCCCCCTACAAATCTTAAAAAAACAGTCTACTCCATAATTTTAACAGTAAAAGGAAAACATTTTGTCATAAAAAATAATTTTTTCGTAAGCCCCCCCCCCCCAAAAAAAAATTTCTTAGGAAAACAAAAAACAAAAGAAACAAAAATCTTCTCATTACATTATTTTACAAAAAAAATGTTAAAAGTTATTCATGAAACTTATCGGATATTGATTTGTTTTTACTGTATTTCTATTTTTGGTCCCCCGACAAAATGAGGGTGGACCTGTAAATTCACTCTTGTCTGCTCATCTCTTCGTCTCTTCATCTGTCTGCACTTTTCTCAATAACTACGCCTTGGAATTTTTAAAAATTTTGTACAAACATTAAACATGATATGAGTAAAAAAGTAACAGAACGGATTTTCCGGGGGGGAAAAAAATGAGGCCTTGGATTGTTATAAAACTTTATGAAAAGTTGTAACTAATTGATTTCTATATCATTTTGTTTGTCTATACTTTATGATAACTCTTGCCTGTGCCCCAGGGACTCTTTTAGGGCTAATAAAAACACTCCATTTTTGGGACTATTTTACTATATTTGTCCAAAATTTTCTGTGTATGTCTATTTAGCAGTTTTGCATGGTGCTGAACTCAAATTTAAATATGTTAAGACCTTGGGGACTTTTGAGGCTAAATGGGGGGGGGGGTAAATGATGGACTTAGTCATTTCTTTTTTTTTTTTTTTTTTCATGGTGAAGAACTCCAATTTACATATGTTAAGGCCTAAAACTGCACAGTTTGCCTATTTTCACCAGAGTTTGACGTCCCTGGGGACTTTTGGAGCTAAATGAAGGGGAGGGCAAATGCTGAACTTGGTAATTTTTTTGTATGCCTCGTTCGTTGTGCATTCACGGGGGATTATGCATTCTTCACTTGTTCTTCATTGCAATGACTATATGATAAATGTTTTCTAACGTGATGCTTGTTTCTAACATTTTAAATTTCATCAGCGCTCAGCATATTTCGGCAGTTCACATAAGCTGCTAGAATACTTTCTTAAAACTGCACGCCTGTGGAACTCTGTTCCATCTGCCTGCTTCCCACCTGACTACAACTTGGATGTCTTCAAGTCCAACGTTAGCAAATTCCTAATGAACCGCCCCCTTAAGTAAACACTTCATCAAATCTCCACACTAACGTACTGTACTTGTAATAACCCTTATCCCTGAGTGGCTTCCGGGCCTTGATAAGTGGTGACCACCGTGTAAAAAAAAACAAAAAAAAAAAGTTGAGGTATTTTCATAGGAAAACAGGTTGTTCTTTGCATAAGTACCCAGGTTTTTGTAGCAAAAAGCTGTCTAGCATATGAATAGGGAAAGGAACTGACTTTATTTTATGTATTAAATATATCGTTTGTACTATATATATATAATATCTCAGCATTAAATAATCCAAAACAGGTGAATCAGAGAGAGGCCGAAGCAGATAAACGGCCTAATCAGTGTTCTAATTCACAAGCAATGTATGCAATGGCCAGCTGTTCCAGGCAATCTGACAATTTTCTTTTGAATTAATGTTCGCATATGACGGCTTACTTTATCACTTTCTTGATTGTTAATTAACTAGAAACGGTTTATGACAGAAATGAACGAACCTCATCATTTTAGCTGTCCACGTTTTTGGAATGCTTATTTGCTACACACGTGGTAAGCATTATTCATGGCTATTATTATTGATAACACGCATGCGTTAGAAGAGAAAGGAAAACTGTTTAGTAACATATAAATTAATTTTATTAAGAAAGTGACGGGGGGAGGGGGGATGAAAATGACGGCTAAGAAGATACGCAATGCACAAAGGATACAATAAATAATAGCTCGGAAATAAGTTAAAAAAAAAAAAAAAAAAACCTAGGTGTTTGTTAAGATAGAGTCAACAGATCTATTTTTTAATATGTCATTTTAAGCAAAAACAATATTATATACTTAATTGTCATGTCGAAAATAGTAATATATCCAAACATTACGAAATTTCACCGAGTAGAACAACTACTATTGTATTTTTGGTTAAAAAATATCTATCGTTATAAGGCTAAAATTTTGGTCGCCATCAAAATGTAATCCAAAATTTGCGTTCCTAGTTATGTCCCCATGCATTAACTTTTCACCGTCTTCTTTATAGCATCTAAAAAAATACAATTTTACCCAATTCTCCGTAAAAATTGCTTTTAACTATAATAGCCTTATATTCGATAAATTTTCGTAATTTTTTTAATATGTTTTGGTATTTGTACAATTTAATCAAATTAAAAAAAAATGAAAATATTGAAAAACAATTTTATTGTACATACCCGTTATGGAATGAAGTTCACCGAAAAAAAAAAAAATCACATAATTTGATCAAGTATTTTTTTTTTTATTTTTTTTTTTTTTTACAGCGAAAAGACAATTTTTTATGACAGTTGAAGGTAGCCCTGTTTGAATGTTTAAACCACGAGGAAGAAAGGGGGCGCCACGGGGAGATAACACAGTCTAAAGCGCCGACACCCCTCTCCCCATTTTAAATAATAGTTTTTCTTCCTTCCTTGTGGTCTAAAAATCGAAATATGGCTACCTTTTGCTCGGTGTCATAACAAATTGTTTTTCCACTACTTGATCAAATTAAGTGAATTTTTTTTTTTCGGAGAACTTAATTCCATAACGGGTACGTACAATATAACTTTTTTTTTTTTTTTTTCGATATTTTCATTTTTTAATGTCTTGCTTAAACGAAACAAGTACATATATTTCTGTTTTCGACATAACAATTAAGTACGTAATATTGTTTTTGCTTAAAACGAAATATTAAAAAAAAGTCGATCTTGACAATCATCTAAAATTACAATTGTTACCATCACAATGAGAAAACACACATGTTGTAGCGGCAAAAAAATAAATAAATAAATAAATAAATAAAATACAAAAAAAAAATAGAACTATGTGCAAATGCGGGATCTGTAAATGTTAATAGTAACGACACACTATGCAAACAATGCTGTTGCCATATCTGGGCAGGAGCTGCTAAAAACAGCCTATTCCGCCTTGACAGAGTACAAAATAGACTTCGTGGCTTAGTGGGAGATGCCCTTTTCTCTACCCTACAACCTCTCTCCCACAGAAGAGACGTTGCGAGCCTATCCTTGTTTTATCGTTATTTCCATGGCAGGTGCTCGTCTGAACTCCAATCTCTGGTCCCCCCTCGCCAATCTTTCACGAAAAACACCCGTCTAGCTGAATCCACTGTGAAAAATTTCCCCCACTCTATATCTGTGTTTAAATCAAAACGTGGATTCCATGAACAAAGCTTCTTTCTTAGAACTGCATGCCTGTGGAACTCTGTTCCGTCTGCCTGCTTCCCACCGGACTACAACTTGAATTTCTTCAAGTCCAATGTTAACAAATTCCTAATGAACCGCCCCCTTAAGTAAACACTTCATCAGATCTCCACACTAATGTACTGTACTTGCAATAACCCTTATCCCTGAGTGGCTTCCGGGCCTTGATAAGTGGTGATCACTGTGTAAAAAAAAAAAAAAAATAATAATTTACTGCAACATTGCCTGGTTCATTGATCAGGAGACTCCGACGAATAACTCCATCAAAACGTATCCAATAAAAGATGACACGCCATGTGAATAAGAGACGACAGTTAATAAATTGGTAGAAAATATTAGTTTTCATCATGCAAAAATTTAAATAATTAAAAATAAATCACTTTAAGTAAAACCGTCACAATGAATCTAATGGGTTTGCAGATTCTGCTACAGTCGACAAAAGAATCTTCAGTGTGGACGGCCAAAAATTCCTCAGTGTGAGCGACCGAAAAATACAATTGCGAATTGTTTAGGACCTCTATCCAGTAATAGCTGACATAACAAGAGCACGTTACTCCCGTGAAGTAAATAAAGGGTTCCACTCGAAATTGCGTCCAAATTTCCGAGCTCGACAGAAACATTTATAGAAATGAGACACCGCAATGGAGTTTCATTCTGTATTAATAAACAAACTTTATTTGTTATCTTCGTTAGTAGTGTGTATAAGAGAGAAACGGGTTAGTAGGTTGAAGTGTTCTTGTGTAAAGATAGATTTAATATATTGCCGGCTTGTTGAGGAGAGAACAGCTCAGTCCACATGTGTTTAGTAGTCGCCAGGACAAGGAAGTTGTTTAAAGGAGAAAGAAAGGGCAAAGTCTTCAGTGTATTAATGTATTTTCGCGGGTGTGTGTCAGTGTATGTTCTTTAGCATGATAAAGAATGTTCGTTTGGGTACCGCACGTGGAAACAAATGGGAGTTTGAAAAGAGCCATTGTTAGCTTGTAGCTGGAGCCAGTGAGTGAGTGAGAGAGAGAGAGAGAGTTTTTTCGATGTTGCCTTTTATGTACTCGGTCACATGACTGAGAGCTTGCTTGTGATTGGACAAGCCAGGAGGAAATGGATTTCAAATCTTGAATTGTGAAAATTAGCTCCTGCCAGTGATTGTAGCGAGGGTCGGCTGCTACACATTCTCGAGTTTGACAAGCTACACCTCAAGAAGGTCGGAGGTTTATATCGCCCGAAATGTTGTGAAAATCACACTCAAGATGAGAAGAGTAGTCCGATGAATCAAAATGATATGAATTTGCTATAATGTCTCCTGCTACATTGGCCATTGTCTGGAAGTCTGGTGATTCCATCAGAACCTATTTCAGCAGCAGTGAAACATTATGCAAAGAATAATTTACTAAAGCATTGCTTGGTTCATAAAAAAGTCCAAAACTCGGAGAATTTGCGAATAATTTTAAAGCCAAAAACAGTTTGAATACTTCCAAATTCCTTTCAAATTTCAAAGATTCGCAAAATAATTCATTCTGTTTTGTTTTGTTTTTTATTAATAATAAACAAAATGGCTGAGGAATATTTACGAATAAACCAAAATGTATTCTAATGGGTTTAATTTCATAATTAGATGATTGAAAAAAAATAGGATTTAAAAAAAGAATATGTTTTATTTTCAGCTAACGCATTTTTGATTTCAACAAATAATTGGTTAATAGTAAATAAAAAGAAAACATGATTAAATGTGTAAGTTACGTAGTTGCGAGAAAACACATATACAGAGACACACATCTACTGTACTTATAATTTAATTAACATCAACATTTTACATATGAATATAAATACTAGTGATGGGATGGTTTTAATGCTTACAATTACAGATTCTGTTCTCAGTTTCAGATTCTGATACAGTTACCGATTCCGATTCTAAATTCATTTACAAAGATATGGTTTCTTTTTTTTGTGGGGGGGGGGCTTAGCATCTACTTATAAATGTAAATGTAATTTTCTTTTTATTTGACAAACTTTTTAATTGTTGCCATTCTATGCATTGTATCCAAGATTTTAATAAACTCATTGTAAAAATTTTTACTTGTGACATTTTTTCCTCTCTATAAATTCGTATCATTTTTACCTGTGCTATTTTTATTGGGCCATTTTTTTCCTGTGCCATTTTTATTGAAATTTATTCTTCTGATCTATAAATTTTAGTTTTATTGGTAATTTAAAATCAATAAATATTTATCCTTTTATCATTAGTACTAGCAATGGGGTATTAAGTTTAAAGAAACAAAATATTAAAAGAATCGGTTTTGGAATCAGAAATTAGGCTCAAATTTGTCCGATTCTGATACTGATTCCAATATGCCCAAAAGTTCTGATTTTTCCGATTCCCGATTCTGATTAATTGTCCCATCACAAATAAATATACAGTTAATCTCTAATATAAATTTCTACAGATACACTTTCATTTAAGGATGTTGGCAACTTTCACATGATCTCTCCCGTAAAGTACCCGATATCTTTCTAGAAAGAATTCTAACTAAAAAGATATCAGAGAAACAAATGCCAACAATAATTATCTAGTTTATGCAAAATAAATAAATAATGTTAAGCAGCAGCAGCAGCAACAGCAGCAGCAACAGCAGCAGCGACAAGTCACAGCTTGTGATATTTTGAATTCATGCTGGACAATGATTGGTGCAAGCATTTAACTCCACTGCTCAATCAGAAGCCTTCTCTCAGGCGAGTATGATATTTAGCAAGAAATTATAAAAAGGAGTGGTCACTAGACTCTTAATCTTTCTTAGCCACATGACGGCAGAGCCAACTATTGACCCACGTTGCTGGAACTGACCACAAAAATTTTCTCTTGAAACACATGCGTCCCTTCCTGTTATACCAGCAGATGAAGAAAACAACTGTGGAATTTCTGCTAATTACCAATAATTATGTTATATTTGACAAATAGTTTACAGTTTGAAAGAGAGAATTATCACCTGATGCTTGATTGTTATATATCATTTTATTTTTTGGAATCCTTGGAGACGGAGCTTCATAATTTATTGATTTTTTTCGCGGATTGTTATCCTCATCTTCATATTTGTTGTTGTTTCACCACGTTTTGGCCAACTCATCCTCTGGCCTTCTTTAGGTGGTTACCCGCAACGGGATAGGAATGCTGAGTCTTGGAAGTGTATCAGTTGAAAGGCAGTAATTACTGAAGATACAGTTACAAGACTCAGCATTCCTATCTTGTGGTTAACCATATGAAGAAGGCCAGAGGAATAGTTGACCGAAATGTGTTGAAACAACAACTATGAAGATAACAGTCTGCAAAAATATATATGAAAAAAAAAAATATATGAAAAAATATATATGAAAATAAAAATATATGAAGATATAACAGTCTGCAAAAAATATAAATAAATAAATAAATATACTCTTGATTGGTTCTGAAAATAAGGGTCCAGTGTCAAATGAAGCCATAAATAAAAAAAAAATAACATAGACAAATCTTCAAGATTCTCGTTAAAGGGTTTGAAGGATTGGCATTTGGGGAACAAATCGATATTAGTGATCAATAATGAAGAAGCCGACAAATGTAATCTGCCATTTAAGAACATTAATTAAAATGAAAAAAAAAAAATGCCATGTTGACTGGAACAGCTGGTCAATGCATACAACACTATTCAAGTAGGAGAACCTGACGAGGTTTCTGAATTTTTTTAGATAAGGGTTGATTATCTGTATTATTTGAATTATTCGGACTACTATTCTCATCTTGAGTTATTCTTACAGCGTTCCGGCCGATGCAACATCTGCCCTTCTTCAGGTTGAACACAGAAATTTGTACAGAATTTCAAACTAGATCCTTTTTTTTTTTAATTTATGTTGCATCGCTCACCCCTGTGGCTGTAAGTGCTGAATAATAATCAGTTCTAAGTGACACTCTTCTGGAGGTTAAAGGTTCAATCTACAGTGTGGGCGATAATAAGAATACAATTACAAATTACTCAAGACTTCTACTTGGTCATGGCTAACGGAACAAATTAAATAAAGTGTTTGATTCACGAGTTTGACATAAACATTTCCGAGTTTGACAAGATGCACCTGAAGAAGGTCAGAGGTTACATTAGTCGAAAAGTTGTTAGAATAATTCTATCTAATCTACACATCAATGATTATGAAACTATCACCTTAAATTTATTAATTCTTATCCTCGGGTGGCCTTCGGTCTTGATAAGTGGTGACTACCTTGTAAAATTAAAAAAAAAAAACAATGTTGTATGAATAACACACAAAATGAGAAGAGTAGTCTGAAGAATCCAACTAATACGACTAATCTAACCTAAACTCAATGGATAATCCAGTGGGTCACGTTTCTTTCTAGTATTGTGATCCAATAATAATATACTTTGCTTTATATAGCATATCCAATTAAAAATAACATGGTTTCAAAGAAAAGGTTCATTTATATAACAAACGATTTTCTTCCTTGTTAAAATAGAATGTCTCGTGGATGCTGCTCTTGTTGCCCTGGCAACTAAGTGACCACAGATGGAGTTTTTATTATCATCTTGGAGGTTTAGAATGGGAGATGAATGATTGGCTATTACACTTATACAATGCAGCCGAGAACAATAACCCCTCTCCCCACAAAAAATAAAAAATAAATAAAAAAATATTCCTGCTCCCCCAAAACAATTGCTTTTTTTTTTTTTTTTTTTTTTTTTTTTATAAATCTCTTTATCACGAGTTTAGACAAGTTTTTCCTTTCACCATTTTTTTCTTATTGCTTGAAGGAAAAAAAAGCACCAGGATCAGAGATTATAACCTAATCAATGGATACCAAACTCGTCCGAATTTGTCTCCCCGCGAGGGAAGAGTTACATGAGATCAGTTTTTAATGTGGGGAATATCCAGGACTCCCCAAATTGGTACTCTGGAATGAGACCAAAATTAAAATTGCCTAAGGATTTTTCCTCGACTGCACAGAAAAGATGAAATGCATCAGAACAGACACTACAGGGCGGAAGGATAAATTTGACACCCTAAAAAAACAATATTTCAGCTTTATTTTAAAACTTTTATTGAAAAAATCAATTCAGCTAACTTGATTATGTAGTAGAGTTGACATCTATTCAATGTAGGCACCTTAAGCCTCTATCACCGCCTCGATACAGGTCTGAAACTGGAAGCATGTTTTTTCCACAAGTGCCATTGGGAGCTCGGCGACTATTTGTGGATGGCACGATCAGGGGCGCTTTGGTTTTGTGAAAGGTCATATTGGTGATATTCTCGATGTATGACCAAACGAAGTAGTCCAGCAGAAGGGTACAAAGTCGTAGCAATCCTTCTGAAGTCATGCCTAGGTCTCTTTCTACTTGTGGACTGGTGCCAAATCCTGCTGCCACACCCAAGATCTGCTAGCAGCTACCTGATTGCACCAGAGGATCAATACACTCTTCAGCATATCCAGGTACATTTTGGTGCTGACTTTCAAGCCGACTTCGGAGATGTAAGGTGGCATGATATGGCCCTCACTTGAAACCACACCAAAGACCATAACCGTGGCCAGAAACTTCATTGAGCTGTGCCCTCAAGCATTGAACCGTCCAGATTTGCATTTTGAAGGTGCTGACAATCATCCTGTTGTCATAACTTGAATCGGTAGAGAGCATGAGTAGTACAGTGGCGCATCTCTAAACATTGATCATTGCGTTACCTTCAGACATAATAGAAGGCTCCTATCGCTCTTTGGATTTGTACATAACTGGCCAACTAGTAGATGGTCTGCAACAACAAAAGAAACTGGTTTTCATCAAACAGAAATGGAATCATGTTGTCTTTTCTAGGGTGACAATTTTATCGTTCCAGCCTGTAGACTTTGATCTGAGCTAAAGAGCCATGGATTTGCGTCATACAGTGTCTAAATATAGATATGACATAATTGCATTGACACATCGATCCTCGTTAGATCATCAAAGTGATGTGGAGCCTGGTTAGTACCAGATGGGTAACTATTTGGGAATGCTAGGCACTATATTTCATCTTTCTATGATTGGGGTGTACATGCGGCTGGGGATTACTTGTGAATTTCATATTCTCTGTAAACTTCCTCCTCCAGAGGAAGCCAGCATAGCCAGCACAGAGCTGATAACATACCAAGTATTACCAGTTCTTCTCTGAGCCGTCCTTATGAATAGATCATTCGTAGACATTTATGGAGACAACACCACAATCTATGGCAACACTTCAAAGGCTAGCAATGACCAAGACCTTTCTGATTCTCTCTTTTCTGATCTTGAGAACGTGGTGCAATGGAGAAGAAAATTGCTGATTAATTTTAATGCATTGAAAACCAAGCTTCTCTCCTTTCCTCAGAATCGTTTTGATCCCATCATGCCCCACTTGAAATAAATGGCTTTCATCTTAGGGAATCTCCATGTCTTGACAAGCTGCTGGGAGTGACTTTCAGTCTTGATCTGAAATGGAACACATACATCAAATCTGTTGCCAAAATTACTGGGAAAATGGTTGAATCACTCTACCGCTCTGATAGGTATCTCACTGCTGATGCAATTCTCTATCTGTGTAAGAGCCAGGTACACCCTAAAATGAAGTACTGTTGCCACATCTGGGCAGGAACTGCTCGACGTAACCTATCCAGCCTTGATAGAGTGCAAAACTGGTATTGAAACCTAGTAGGCAATGCCCTTTTCTCTTCACTTAGCCCCTTTCTCACAGAAGAGATGTTATGAGCCAGTCTTTGCTCTATCGTTATTCTCATTGCAAGTGCTCGACTGAACTCCAATCTATAGTTCTCCTTGCCAAACTTTAACAAAAAACACTTGACTACAACTATATGCAAAAAACA
Organism: Euprymna scolopes; assembly: GCF_053919585.1. Classification (NCBI taxonomy): domain Eukaryota; kingdom Metazoa; phylum Mollusca; class Cephalopoda; order Sepiida; family Sepiolidae; genus Euprymna; species Euprymna scolopes. The sequence continues at coordinate 71,342,646 of NC_136516.1, read as the reverse complement.
CTTTTACAAAAAACACTCGAGCTACAACTATATGCGATTTCCCCCACTTTCTAACTGTACCTAAATCTAAACGGAGATTCAATGAACAAAGCTTTTTTTCCAGAACTGCCTGCTTGTGGAACACTGTTCCGCTGGCCTGCTTCCCAGTTGAATACAACATGGTAGCCTTCAAATCCAATGTAAACAAGTTCTTGTTGAGCTGTCCCCATAAATAATCAAATTCTACCAAATCTACACCATTAACGATTACTACACTACCACCTTGCATTCATTAATCCTTATCCTCGAGTGGCCTTCAGGCCTTGATAAGTGGTAACTCCAAAGTAATAAGAACGAAAAAAAAGGAGAATGGGAGTGTCCGTTTTTCCTATAAGACGAACAAAATAAATGAGGTCTTATGGGACTTGCTTTTCACCTTGTATCTATCGTTTAGTAAAGTTTCTTTTCTATGCTTTATACTTGAGATTTCACCAAGAATATAAAATGCTACAAAATCCAGAAATCAGTAAGACATTCCCTCCACCTCCACAACCTATTCAAATCTCTTCAAGGAACATCTTCCTTTTTGATCATACTTGATGTTTAATCGTCCTGACTACTTTAAAAAAAAATGTTTATTATTCAATTTTCACCCCAAACAAGGCACAGTGCCACTTTGAAGTAGGGGGTTACTATCGGGGACATAAGTTGCAGGGATATTATGAAGGGAGATGAGCAGCAAGATGTTTGTTCACATTACACTTGAACTTCTGCATGTTAGTACAGTTGGGAAAGCAGAATCCCGGAAGCGAGTTCCAAAGTCCTGGGGAAGAAACTATTAGAGTAGAAGGCTTTCTTACACCTAGAGATCTCTGTGAAGGGGTGGGATTTTGCTGGTTGTTGGGTCTGTCGGGGGTATTTACGTCGAGGGGGTACAAGTGCTTGTAATTCGTCAGAGCATCCACCATTAAAATGCTTGTAGAACAGGTAGAGTGATGCAACATTTTGTCGATGGGACAGAGGCTGAAGCTTAGATGACAGTTCAGGACCTATCAGGTTAGTGACTCTCTGTTGAACCATGTCCAGGAGTGAGAGACTAGTAGCAGATGCACCAGCCCAAATGTGACAACAGTACTCCATATATGGTGGCCTTATAGAGGTACAGGATACTTTCAGGCATAAGTAGCGTTCTAGCATGGTAGAGAGAGCCCACCTTCTTTGCAGCAGCCTTGGCAATACTCTAGTAACTTTCACGCTTACATACCACTGTCACACATGCATCAGACTATAGTAGGTTCACTTATGTTTTGCTATACATATATCATATTCACACACCAAAAATAATCAATAAACTACTAGCGGGACCCATGGAAATTCCACAGTTGCATCTTTCATATTGCTGCAGGGCATTCTGTAGACATTCAGTGTGAATGCAGACTCTGCGATATTATTGTAGCCCTTTTGTTAAAACTGTAAAAGTATTTATCTAAGTAATCTGTTTAATGTAGTGTCAAAATATATCTGGTTATTACGATTTATCTCGAATATTCTTATAGGAGTGTGTGATATATTTCCATTGAATGGACGTCCAGTGCGAATGGAAATCCCACAATATCCTTATACCATCTTTAGACAGAACTTTGGATCCTAGCCAGAAGACCAAGCAGCTTAAAAGCAACATCATTTAAAAGTAACTTTTTTTTAATTGCGCCTTTGGTGATCGGGAGATCCTATTTATTAAAAAGGAGGATAGAAGGTGATAACATGCTACAAACCTTAAATTAGCGTATCTATATACTAATTTAATGTTCGTAGTATATTATCGCCTTCTATCCTCCTTTTTAATGAATAGGATCTCCCCATCGAATAATTTATAATCTGGAAACTGCAACATACATACATACATACATACATACATACATACGTTAAAGTTACTATGGTATTAATATATAGATTATCATTGCAGAGAAATAATTCGAGTAATTTTTTTTCTTCTAAATTTCTATCTCTATCTCTACTTATATATAAAAGAAGGCACTGTGTGTGTGTGTGTGTGTGTGTGTGTGTGTGTGTGTGTGTGTGTGTGTGTGTGTGCGTGAATTTGTTCTCTTTTGACTCCGAAGAGGCTAGGTTAATTTATTTTTTTGAAATTTCGCACAAATGTACTTGATGTGTCTCGGAGTGTTCTTAAATAGGTTTGTATTGGAATGCCTCAGATAAGTATAAAAATCGATGATCAAAAGAATCCCATCAAAAAGAGGAATACGATTTTGACCAAAGTTAACACCTGATACAGCCTAACATCACAAGTTCATTTGAGAAGTTTTATCACCATACAAGCAGAAAGGCTCACTGTATAAAATCAACAGTAGGTTCTTTGATAAGATAGGAGCATATTCAAAATGAATGTTTCTGTTTACAGCACAATTGAACCATGATACTTGACTTTTGCATTTTTAATTTTTATTCAAGTCATTATAAAAAAATAATTTTATAAAATCAACAGTAGGTTCTTTACAAGGGAATGTAGACTAAAATATATTGTGGACTAAGTCACTGTGGAGAAACATGTGAAACTTCCTCCTTGGTACACCTCGGTGGGTCCCCAACTAGAGCAAACAATCAGTTGATCTGATTGAAAAATGGGCTATTTCACTGATTTCAATGACAATAAAAGTAAGGAGGGGGGGTGTAATAGTTGGTCTTCACTCAATCAGGTTTCCCTGCTAGTATGAACTATAAGATTAATTGCCCCAGGACATGTAAGTGGGATTTGAAATCAATGCCATAAAGGAATAGCACTATGGCTAAACAAAACGATGAGAAGGTAAAGCCTTGGATGGTGGACTTCCTAGAACGGCATAGGACCATACCTCAGAACGACATCATACAAGCCATCCTTAAAAAATGGCAGAGATTCTACCGATCTGATTTGGTATGAATTCTTATTTGAGTTTTCCTTATTATTTTTCAGTTAACTCGTCTTACAACAGTTTAAACACTGGATTGGAACATTATACACAGGGAGTTGCAGAGCAACTTGCTTATTTAAATTTGGCACCTTAAAGCGATGGTTGCTCGAAGGATGGTAAAGATAGACTTATTTGAGAGGGTAAGGCTTAAAGTTTGGTTCTTAATCTGCATTATTAACTCTTTGATTTTTCAGGAACTCCAGTGAGCATCATAGCGTGGACGAACTTCGCAAGCCATCTCATCTCCTTGAGAGGTGATCTGCATTGGCCAACACGGCCCCCTGATTTATCACCATGTGACTATTTTTTATGGGGATATCTGAAATCAGTTGTTTACAACAAGCGTCTTAATATCTTGACTCACCTGAAAAACAACATTCATCAAGCTGTCGCCAACATGCCCATCGATATGCTGGAAAGAGTTGACCGAAACTTCAGAGTTCGATTAACTCAGTGTATAGAGAAGAATGGACGCCATCTTACGGATATCATCTTTAAAACTGGTAAAAAAATAAAAAGTAAATATAGTCCTAGTTGCAGTCCAAAGAATTACATGTATACCTGCATTACTTGTGTTTTAATTAATATTCCAAATAAGCAAGTTACTCTGTCCCAATCCTTTGAGATGAGGTTTTTTGCAGACTGTTATCCTCATTTTCATAGTTGTTGTTGTTTCGGCTAACTCATCCTCTGGCCTTCTTCAGGTGGTTAACCGGGATGGGATAGGGATGATGAGTCTTGTAACTGTATCACCAGTAAGTACTGTTTTCCATAGTTGTTGTTGTCTCACCACTTTTTTGGCTAACTGATCCTCTGACCTGCTTTGGGTAGGATTCAAATAATGCTCATCTGGAACTGTAGAGACTCAACGCCTCTATCCACTGCACTACGGGCAGCATTCCTATCCATCACCTGAAGAAAGCTAGAGGATGAGTTGGCCGAAACATGATGAAACAGCATCAACTATGAAAATGAGGATAATAGTCCGCAAAAGATGAATACACGAATTATGGATTGGAACAGTTAGAAATCAATGGATATAAAACTCATTTGAATTTGTGTCATACAGTCCCTAAACAAGGGATATAGACTCGTCTGTTTTTCTTATAAAAGAATCAAGAACAAATAAGATCTCATGAGACTTGCTAGCTCAACCTAGATTGCTGAACTACTCTATTAACCTTGTACTGCTTACTTAAAAACTAAAGTAGTTGACCATAGTCAAAAGCAACCCAAAGGCTCCTTTTTCATTAGCTACTACACTGAGATGTAGGGGAGGGCGCAACTCCTTTCCTAGGATTATTCAACTTCTCAACACCTTATAATGCTGAGTATTTACAAGGTAGCATCAATTTTTTCCTTTGGTATGATTTGACTGAAGATTGAACCCTCGTCTCCTGGACCATTAACAAAAACTCTTACCGTAAGACCATGTGGGTAGGAAAAACGTTCCATTCTAAAACTTGATACTTGTTGGAGTTTTTGCATGCTAATTCATAACTCTCCCCTCCTCCTAAGAAAAAACAAAAGTAACAGAAAGAAAATATCATACACCAAAAATCACGTAAATTGATCAAGTAATTTTTATTTTCATAAAGAAAATCATGTTTTAGTGAATTTGAGATTTTTCAATGTCACCCTCTCCCCCATGTTAAGAATGGTTTTTCTAAAATTAAAAAGTGGGAATAATTTGGAATTGTCTCCCCTGTCCTGCAAAATGGTGTCGAGAGAATGTCATTTTCATTTAATCATAAAATTTGATTGGATTCTTTAAAATAAAACTACTTGCTCAATTTATGTGATTTTTTTGCACATGGTATTTTCTTTCCGTCATTCGTATATACACTATAAAGATTTTTTTTTATTTTTGGCATGTTTTTCTTTTTCATCGGAGAGTTTTGGACTTGCTCTGATTTTTTTCTCGATTATTTTTCCTATTAACCCTACAACTCAAGTTACAGCAGTTTACAGACTAGGTTGAAATAGTTAGAGATATCGTTTTATGACGATGTTTACAATTGTTTTTTTTTTTTTTTTTTTTTTTTTGTTATAACTAAAATACCAGATTAGTCTGATTTGGTCTGTTTAAGAAACTAAAAAGAAAAAATAGAAAATAATCTTGAGCATAAATAAAACTTCTATCTCTTTTCGTCTAATAAAAATGATCATAATTGGAATACAATAATCTATAATATAAATCTCACCTGTCTGTTTAAATATACGTATGTATGTATGTATGTATGTATGTATGTATGTATGTATGCCTAAAACTTGTGACCAGGCGATGAATTTTCAGAAGATTGGTATCATTTTGAAGTTCGACCCTTTGGACAACAAACATAAAAAAATTGGCCAAAAACATTAATTCCTTCAACCTCAACTGGGCACTTTTCTACAGGAGGGGGGGGGTCGATTTTTTCGCTGATATTTTCGAAAGTCATCCCCTCTTTTCGATTATCTAGCCTTAATTTAAACCCACGTCACTTCTGGTTTGGCGATAGACGCAACACCAAACACATCACATTATTTTTTTCATGTTCTTTTCCTCCTTCGTGCTATGGGTTTGAGACTGCCTGCCTACTACCAGTTTTTTTTTTTTCTCAACACACATCTCCAAACACCCGGGCAACACCAGTCAATCATATAGAATCATATAGAAGAATTCTGTTAATCTTTTTTAATAATTGACATTTTTGAATGGAAATAATAAAAGCAACATTTTTTGAAGAAGTGTGTAGAAGTCTTTGAATATTTTTTTAATTCTTGATTGCGGGTAGGGGGAGCAAATCCGATTCTCGTTAAACAAACAAAAGGAAAATAAATAAAATAAGCAAAATATCAGAATCCAACATGTTAATGATAGAAATAAAAATCCAATACTAAAAACAAAACAAAACAAAACAAAAACAATTGCACAGATCAGTGTTTCTCAATGTGGTCCAGGTGAACCACAGAGATCTTTGGTTTAGTTTGGTTTGGTTTGGTTAGGTTTGTTTTACGTTTGGTTTGGTTGTTTTGTTTAACCCTTTTTAATGCTGACTCCAGTAATTTTGAAAAAAAAAAAATACACTTCAAAATATACGGTTCTTAATATTTCAAATATTTATTCATGGAGTTTGGTTTGGTTGTTTGTCTTATGGCATATCAAAATTCTTTGGGTTTTTTTTTTAGATGCTGAATACAGTAATTTTAGAAAAAGATTTTATACTTCAAGTTCTTTATATCTTTAAATTTTTATTCATAGTGTTTGGTTGCTGTTTTTGTTTTTAACTTTGCAGAACATGTTTAAGTTTTGCAAAGGAAAAGATAAAACAAAACAATAACATTAATTTTTGGTGCATTTTAGACCAAAAAGCTAGTATCTTCAGACTGCCTGATCTGGTAGCACCAGAGAGAGATTTGGAAAAGTGAAATTTAATATGTTAACTTTAATTAGATTTCTTTAATGTTTCCTTATTGGTGACAGGAAGAAAAGTACTTCAAACTGTAAGATGGTTAACTCCTCCCAGTTCTAAGATCATATTAATCAAAATGAAAACTGTTCATCAAATTAAATATGAAATTCGATGAAATCGATTGGAAAGTAATTTTTTTTTATAAAATAATATATGTATGTTATACGTTTAAAGCCAAATTACAACACAAAGATTTTGGAAAACGAACGAACATTTATTCATTTAAGATTATTTATAATTTCGGTGTAATATGACTTCTTCAGAATATATATATATTTGTGTCATTTTGTTATTAACTGGAAAGATTTAGTAACAAAAATCTGTGTGTTCTTTTTCAATGGTGATATGTATATATATATATATATATATATATATATATATATATATATATATATATATATATGTATATATGTATGTATGTATGTATTTATATATATATATATATATATATATATATATATATATATATATATATATAATGTTCAGAAGATGACGCTTGGCAATGTTATAGATGTGTTCTCCTAATATATATATATATATATATATATATATATATATATATATATATATATATATATATATATATATATATATATATATATATATATTACCATTGAAAAAGAACATGGATTTTTACTACTAAATCTTTCCTATTAATAACTCACATGTAAGTGTGAACTTAAGAATTGTGAACCAATGAGAAGGATTCTTTTTTTTTTTTTCATTTTTCTTAAACTTTTTCTTCTAGGGGATGGGACATCCAACCAGATGTCTGACATTTACTCCTATTTTAGTGAGTCCAACCAAGAGATCTTTTCAGGATTCTAGCCGTCCCTTTCAGTGCAATCGTTTGTATTTCACTTGCACTTGGTTCACCGGGTATGCTTGCTATGTACTTTTTAAAGTTCTTTTTCATAAGCCCAGTTGCTCCTATGATGACTGGTATAATTGAAACGTCTTTTAATTTCCAATTTCGTTTCATATCATACATAAGTCCTTGATACTTTGTTATCTTTTCCCTCTCAACTCTGTTGAGCCCTGTATCATTGGGTACACTGACCTCTATTACGGTCGCTATTGTGTGCCTTGAAATCATTGAGAGAAAGTTGATTTCAATATATACAGTCTCTTAATAATCAAAAAAAGGAGAATTTTCTGGCTGACAGATACATGCCAATACTTCCAAAAGATGACAAAAACAATAGCAATAATAACAAGAGCCTAACAAAGGCAGTGGGCGCACCCAAGAAACATGATTTATAACACTGAAAATCCTGTAACAACTATAGTTCCTCGCTTTCTACCATTTCATCCCCTCAACCAACAAAAAAATAAATAAAAAGAAAGAAACGCACACAATGAAACTTTAATCAAACTCATATATATTCTAACACTGGTGTCTGCTTCTCACTTTGAACATGTTGAGGGCATTGAACTTTCCAAACATAGTCATGAACAATTCTCTCCCACAAAATATTTTTCAATCGTTTGCTAATCTGTAAATAAACAAATGTTTTGTTCCTGTATGTTTGTTATGGTATGATGGTGATCTACCCTATTCTGTGAATGGGCTCGTCCATAAAGGAGACTAGCAGGTTTACCCAGCATTGCTTGGAGCAAAAGTGTCACATATTTCCATTAAAACTTCTATCTCTTCTCTTTCTCTCTTCCCTTTTCTCCATTTTCTCTCTCCCTCTCCTCACCTTCATCTTTCTTATGTATCCAGCCATTTCTCTTTCTGGACATACACATACACACATACATACAACTAGTTTTCATAGATTCCTCGAGGAATGAGACAGTGTAAGGGAATTAACTCCTTGGTTAAAAACTCAGTTATTTCTCTTTAGTTAGTACATAATTTAGTTAGAAAAACGATCCACTTTCTTGACGAAATATATATAGTGGAGTCGTTGAATGTTGCCTATCACATGGAAAAAATTGACATTTACAGTTTACAACATTTACAACAAGAACAATGCTCACTCAATGCGTAACTTACAAACCATGTGAATTTATTATGGGCAACTAGTACAAGACATGCTTACAATAAAGTCAGGAGGAGTGTGTTTTTAACATGTCCGTGTTCAGTTTGGTGTTCCAAGGTGTAAAAGAGAGAGAGAGGGGGGGGGGCAATCGATATTACTACCTATGGGCTGAAACATGCAACTGTTGGAAATAAGGGGTGATAAACGTATATGTCTCAAAATGAAAGTGTTGTGCAGTGTGTCTGTGTGTGCACTGCATGCAAACTAGGGTTAGATAGTAGTTTGACAACATGTCCCCATATATGCACTAGTTTAGGGTCAAAGAATGAATAATTTTTTTCTTAATTTTAGGTACTGTTCATCAGTATGCATTAGTCACCTGGATACACCCCAATACAAAAATGTTGATAGTGTTATTATTCTGTAAAATATAATTATCCTGTTGGTTCAGGATATTTCTACAGACCATATTAAACTGTTTCAATCACTTGTATCTCATTGATATTAATATAAAACAATACACTAAAATAAATGATAAAACTAAGGAAAAATTAAGACATTACATTAGCTCAGCTCATAGTTACAAGACTGGGAGAGTAATAAATTGTAAATAAAATGATAATCCTATGATATATATGATAAAGAAAATACCAAAACACATTAATTCCATATTAAATATTACAGAGTAGCTTAATGATACATAATATGCGCTTATATCTACAAATTTTCATTCCCACTGGAAAAAAATACAAAAATATATAAATCAAAAAATCATACCTACGTTAGTCAGATGGGGTGACTGGACACCCCAGAAAAAACAAAGCGATGTATACCTCCAAGGAAAACTGAGACACAACTGCACCATATCGTATGTGCCATAACCTTATTGAGTCAGGAGAGTACTGTGAGGGAGAAAAAGAAATAAGTTGCCAACTAGGAATTATGAGCACTTAAGAAAAATTGGGGTGACAAAACATCCCATGGAACTAATGTATGGTTAAAGGCAATCCTGATCCAAAAAAATAATAACTGTAACAGCAGCAACTGGGGTAATAAAATCAAAGGACATGAGTTTAACTGGTGAAGAAGTATGATTTTATTTTAGTGCATGTGCTCAGTGTAAAACAAGCAAACATTCTTCAATACGAAAACTGATACAAAGCAAATGCACTCATAAATATTTCCAAAATAAAAGAAACACTCCATAAAAGTGTAATATCAGTAATTATTTGAATCAGATAAATTTAAAGAACTCACATACGTACCTATTTTTGCCTTGCTAGTGACCCATAAGGACAACGTCAGTCTCGCATGCCAGTCGATTTGAAAAGACCAATTTCATGCCAGACAGTGTTCAGGCCGAAAGTTCCTCTTGCCTCTTCCTTATGGCAGCGAGAAGCAAAAATTCACATTAAAAGCTATACCAGCCGAAACAAAAACTCCCACATTTACACCAACCTTGTGGGTATATGATTTGTCGTTTCTGATTTCTGATAGACATTCAAACATGCACACATACGATTGTCTTTCACTTTACAGAAGATTATGACAAAGTCTTGATGCAGTCTCGGACGCAGTCTTTCTATAACATACTATTCTACACTTTTGTAAATGCACACTCTTTTGAATTTACCACCGTGTTGTTTTATTTATTATTGCCACTTCACCGACATGACAATATTTGCAACTGAAGAATTTCTTATAATTAAAATATAATTAATTGTAAGACATCCGAATCTAAAATGTCAGCTGGTCTGCAATATGAAAGGGACATAATTCTGCTCAAAAGAGAAGCAAGGGAGATAACTATTGAATAAAATGTTCTTTCCTTAGAAAATAATTATTATTTTCTAGATGAAATAACTTTTATCGAACTGATTTCCTAAAGATGTTTTATTAGTTTCATTCACAACAGCCATTTTTGTCAATCCCAACCCATAGTACACTTTAATTGCTATCGCGGATCCTTATGTATCTAAAGACGTGGTCATCGGGTTTATCTCATCCAAACCAGAATCCATTTAAACAAGAATCAAGGTGAAACCATTATCACCACCACCACCACCTTAAAACAGTAAACAATTTATTTATTACTGTTACATGAAAGTTTGTAAGTCTCATTGAGTTTTTTAATAACATGTCTGTTTCAATCAGAGTAATTTCGTTGTATTTTGAAAAGAGATAAAAATTGTTTAAGACAAGTTATAGCGTTTAGGTATCAGTGTTGGAAAGAGCTTCTGCTGTTTTGGTTGATATAAATAGCAGCAGCAGCAGCAGCCATAGTTTTGAACAACAGTTTGGCATCTCTGGTATTTTTGTTTTGAACGACTGTCTGTTTTACTGACTGGAAGGAGGAACTATTCTTTGATAAGCCATGAATTTGATTTTGGATGCATAATGATGATTTTCTCAGGTGGACGTATTTGAAATCAGGTCGCATGATTTTAGTATTTTTACACTTTTGCTCTTAGGTGTCTTGATCCAATTTTTGTAAAACAAAATATATTAGAAATTATTTTGAGGTATGCCCTGTGTATGTAATTGATAATTACATATTTTTAGAAGTTTTTTATTTGGTAAAATTATATATACAAGGTATTTGGGAAACTGGAGGCATACCTTTGGGATTATTTTGTGTAAGGGTTGCTTTTACAGTAGCACTCTATTAATAGTCTAATTGCATTTATGATCCATTTCTTCCTCAATGTAGTCTTTAGATTGTGCTGTTCATATTTATTTACCTGCATTTAATCTGTTGTATTCTATCACCTGAAATAAGGACCAATATTCACAAATTATCAACCGAGTTCCTGATGTTGGCTATCAAAAGATCTCCTACTGATTATAATGCTCAGATCTTTCTTATGAGCCCCATGGTTTTTATATTTGCTTGGTGTCATTTTTTGTATTGTTTTGTTTATGTATGTGGTAACACCAGACCCAGGCTTATTTTATCTGTGATCTTGTCATAGGAATAATGTTTATCTATCATACATACATTGAACTGCACTATGACACACATTATATATGTTAATATTTACAATAAAAAAATGTCGATCAGCATTTGTTTTAATGGTAAATAACTAGAAAAACAAGTGTTTCCTGACATATTTTTATAAGAACATTTTTTATGAGAACAGAATTGCTCCTCTATGAAAAAAACAAAACTAAAGAAAAATTCGCATGGTGTATGTACTCATGATGAAAAGAAAATATAGTACACTAAAAACCAAAATCGTTTAAATAATTTTATTTCTATAAAAAATTTGTTTTAGTGAAATTAAGGTTTTTCAATGCTATACCTCTCTATGTTAAGAATGCTTTTTTAAAATTTTGCAAGTTTTAATTATTTGGAGTTCTCTCCTTTGTTCTTTCAGATTCATCTGCCATACATCGCTACCTCTCGCTGCTTCCTTGAGAAGTCTCTTAAAATAACTGAGTCAACTCTAAACTCAAACTGAATTCTAACTCAAACTCACTACAAATGCCCCATGTGCATTTCTATATATTTTACGAGTAGAGGAAAGATATAGGTTCCTACGTCACTGACACGTCATTATGCACTCAACGCTCGTCCTTGTCATGGTTGTTCCAGTTTTAAGCCAGAATCAACCAGTTTGATTTGGTTTGACCCCTTGATCCTGTCTGCACTAAAAAGCCTGTTCAACCTTTTTCAGCTTGCTCTTCGTTACATCAGAACATAGGGTCCTTGCTGTTGATGTGGCTTTTGCTTGTTGTTGTTCAGCATAGCACTCCGTAACCATTAATAATTTCCTTGGTAATACATTTCTTCCTTTGTGTTGTCTCTAGTTTGTACTGATCATACTTATTTACCAGAATTTGATGTGTTGTATTCTATTACTTAAAATAATAAAGGTCAGCATTCACATGACGCTGACCACTATACTTATTTCGTATGAATCAGATGATTTTGTTGGTATTCGTTTCTCTGGTATCTTTCTAATTAGAATTATTTCTAGAAAGACATCAGGTATTTATAGGAGTGACCACGTGAACGTTTCCAACATCCCTGAGTGAAAGTGTTTCTGTGGAACAAACCGCATACGACACTTGCACACTCAGGTGTTCAATCTGTGTCGTTAACCACTTAGCCACCATCACCTCCCTGTTAATATGGTCTGATAGATAGAAATGGGCTTCATCACTGAACCATGCATTCTGGAGAAAATCTCATTAATTCTATTTTCTATCAATCCTGAAAAGTACAGAATAATTTCATTAAATGTGTACAGATGACGAGTTGACCTACATTTATAAATCCCAAATATGTTCATATTAGTATATTTAAAGGATGCACAAGTTTATGTAGCTCATCTAAATTAAAAGTTGAAAAAAAAATTGGCACACAAGGTTAAAACTGTTGGTCACTTTACTACTACTACTACTACTACTACTACTACTACTATCAGTAAAGACTTATTGACTTCAGAATTACTAGCCAGATTGCACTACATGTAGCATGAGTAATCATTAAGATACCAAGTTTGTCATAGTCAAAATTAAAATACTACTTCTAGTCCTACTATCTATTTAAATGTATGTATGTATGTATGTATGTATGTATGTATTATGTTTGTATGTCTGCTTAAAACTTTCGACAGAGGCGATGGATTTTCACGAGATTGGTATTGTTTTGAAGCCTCAACCCTTCAGACAACAAATATCGAAAAATTGGCTAAAAACATTAATTCCTTTACCCTCAACTGGGCACTTTTCTACAAGGAAGGGGTCGCTTTTTTCGCCGATATTTTCGAAAGTCGTCCCCTCTTTTCAATTGACTAACCTTAATTCGCCACTTCCAGTTTGGCAATGGATGCAATGGCAAAGATTATGCTTTTTTTCCACATTCTTTTCCTCCTTCAGGGTACAGGTTCGAGCCTGCCTGCCTACTACCACTTTTTTTTTTAACACACACCTCCAAACATGCTAGGAATATTAGTTCAAATCTTTCCAACGTAAGTGTTTTCGTGTGTGGAGCGTTCATTATGCAGGCCTAGCTAAATGAGGCTTTCATGAGAATAGCATGGAGTTTAAAATTACTGATTTTTCTGTGTCCAGAGTGTCACACGTGGCTTGAAATAAATGTGATTATTTTCTGAGAGAAAAATGAATAGTTCATAAGCATGAGGGCAAAATTGTAGATGTGTTCATCACATAAAAAAACAGTAGTTTGAAATAACATTGTTTAAAAAGGGAGAATTAAATTCCTATTCAGTATGGTAATTTTCCACGATGAGGATTAAGGTGCATGTGCATGGTGCAAAAATTCAAGACGGGGAATTTTAACAGCTCCCAATGGCAGAGTTATTCTGACATCTAGTCTTGTGGAAAATAACAGAAAAACTAATTAAACTGATTTGATTTTGTAGTATTCTTGGCGAATCTGTTTTACGTCTAAATAGATGGAGTCTGGTGTATATGATGACCATGGGCAGCAGTGATGGTTACTTGTAGAACCACATCCTGGACTATTTGAATTTTGGTGGTTAAATCTTGATATAGTGATGTTCTCGAACTTTCCAGCAAGTTTACTGTATCTCTAAGCGGGGAAACTTAACATAGTTCCTTAATTTTGTGCGTGCGAGTGGCTTGATCAAGACATTATGTCTTTGTGCATTCTGATACACGTAAGTGTTGAAAACGATGATTGCTATGAAAATGTTCCTGCTGTGAATTTGTTCTGGCCATATGTAGTGGTCGCTACAGCTCTTTTCTCTGTAATAATTTAAATATAAAATAAATGATAAAATAGTTTGTACATCAAAGAACTGGAAATTTATTTAAAAATAACAAAAAAGATTGACAATGCATACTTGTCCATATATCATTTGAAAAAAGAAATAAAGTAACGTAATACGCACAGTTGAAACTTTACGATAACATAATTTTTGAAGATAAAAAATTCTCCTGTGGTTGTTTTTTTTTATAGCATTTGTTCAAAAGTTCTCATCAGCAGACGATAAGTATTTTTTTAAAGAAATTTTTTCTGTTAGGAAATCTTGCATTAATGGGGGCAAATTTTCAATAAAACAGTTCATTTTTTTTAGGAAATCTTGCACAACTGAGGACAAATTCAAGAAAACAGTTCTTAATTGAAAAAGTTATTTCGAATCTTGAGCAAATCTGTGTTTCATGTGTTTCTTCTCTGTTCTTCTTTTTTTTTTCTCTCAATAATAATATGAATAATAATAATAAAATATTACTTCATACTCTGAAATTAAAACATTTATATGCTAACCAGATAATACAATATAAATATTTTAAAATGATTTCTCTTTTTCTTTAGTAAAAAAATAATAATTTCCTGGTTGTAGACGTTAAATTAAAAGTATGTAGACATATATAAAAAAATTTTTTTCATTTATCGTTTAGATAAACGAATTTTAATTCGACAACATTTTTAAATAATTAGCCACTCTGACTAATACAAAATATTCAGAATATTTACCGATATTTTCAATAAATATGGAATATATTTGGGATTCTTTTTTCTTTAAATATAACCTTCGTTAAATAGTAACATTGTCACAATATTTTTCTTTGAATAAACTAGTTATTATTTGGGATTTTTCCAAATCTAACTTTAAATGACTTTTCGTCACAAATTCTTTTTCTAATTCTCGAATTCTTCCAAGAAAAATATAAGGTTGACAAGAAGGTTCTTGCAGAATTTTTAATTTGGATTTTAAATGATATATTTTCAAATAAGTTTTGGTTATAATGCCTTTACTTTACATATAATTTTAAAGAGGGCTTTTTGCTCTATCTAATCGTTTAAATTACAATCGTTTTAAAACAATTATGTCTTCTTTTCAGAACGTTGAATACAAGATAGAAAAAACTCAAATTTGCACAATTTTCTTATTTCAATTTAAGCTAGGCTGAAACAGCTCATGATATCAATGAAACATTTGGGCCAGGAACAACTATTGAACGCAGAGCACAATGGTGGTTTAAGAAATTTCATAGCGATGATGAGAGTCTTAAAGATGATGAGCATAGTGGTCTGCCGTCGGATATTGATAACGATTAATTTAGAGCTTTAGTCAAAGCCAATCCATGCACAACTGTTTGAGAACTTGCTTCTGAATTAGACGTAACGTATACAACGATTTCCAACCACATGAGAGAGATTAGAAAGACAAAAGAACTTGATAAATGGGTGCCTTACGAATTAAACGACAACTAAAAAAAAACGCAATTGTGAAGTGTAATTTTCCCTTCTTTTATGCAACAAGAATGACCTGTTTCTTGCGATGAAAAGTGGGTTCTTTACAACAACTGGCGATGCTCAGCTCAGTGTTTAGATGCTGACGAAGCTCTACGACATTTTCTGAAGCCAGAGTTGCACCAAAAGAAGGAGATGCTGACTGTTTGGTCGTTTGCAACTGGTCTCATCCATTACAGTTTTTTTTTAATGCAGGCGAAACCATTACGACAGAGAAGAAGTGTCAACAAATTGATGAAATGCACCAGAAACTTTGACAACAACACCCAACATTAGTTAACAAAAAAGGCCCAATTTTTCTCCACGACAATATCCGACCGCACATTGCTAAACCGACTCTATAGAAGTTGAACAAATTTGGCTACGAAACTCTGCTTCATCTGCCATACTCTCCAAACCTCTCATCTACCGACTACCACTTTTTCTAGGTACAGGCAATAATGTCGGGGAAAAAATAGAGGAACATAGTTTTGAAAGCCGGTTTGTCATGATTTTTTTGTAGGTTTCTGACTACTTTTTGATTGTATTTGAAAGATTAAAGCCTAAAGTTAATTTCCAAAAGGAAAAAAATATTTGTACACGTGAAAAAAAAAGTTAGAATGAAAAATATTAAATAATGTTAAATAAATTCATCCCTTGAAAGATAAATATTAGTTTTCTGGGTCGATTTCAAAAATAATTAGTAAAGTATTAAGATGTTGAATTAAAAAAAAAACACCTTGCTGATACAAAAATAACTTAATTTGCCCTCAAAAGCAGGAGATTCTGACTTCACACTAACAAAAACAAATGAAGTCGCCTAAAACTGTGTTCTACGAAAGCCCAAAAGGCCAGAAAGTTAAATGGCTGTCTGAAAATGACGTCAGATAGTTAGTGGGAGGTAGGGAGTGCTAGTTTACTCTCTCCCCCAGCCGTGCACCCATATATTCCTATCGTGAATGTTTGTACAATTTGTACCATTTTTTAATTTAATTATTTATAACGTTTAAAATTACGGCAAACGAGTAGTTTCCAAGATATGAAGAAATGTTAGCATTTAAAAAGTTGGTGATCACTTTTCTATATTAATTTAACGTAAAATGAGCACCCATTTTGTGGCCACGATTTTTCCGACGGGGGGATTTTCTTTCCACCCTCGGAAAATCCTTTAAAATTCCAAGAAACAAGTTGTTTCCAAGATATGAAGAAATGCACTCACTTTATGGTCACCCCTTTTTTTTGGGGGGGGGGGGAGACTGGCTGTTTGTTTTTCGTTCTTTTTGTTTTGAAGGGGGATATTCAATTATAGAACTTGTATAGTTTTTTAACAGGTGCTTATGCAGTTTAATTAACCGTTTTAACGTAAGTAACGCGCCGACATTAACCGAGCAGAAGAACTGTTTAATATTTTATAAAAATTCTGTTGACATTTGGTGGGAGGCGGTGGAGGGCCGTGTGGTGTTGTGACGGCCGCGACAACAGAATTTTTGTAAAATATTAAACAGTTCTTCTGCTCAAAACAGTTAATTAAACTGCATAAGCACCTGTTAAAAAACAATACAAGTTCTATAATTGAATATCCCTCGCCAAAAAAAGAACGAAAAACAAATCGGCAGCCCCCCCCCCCCAAAAAAAGGTGATCATAAACTGAGTGCATTTCTTCATATCTTGGAAACAACTTGTTTCTTGGAATTTTAAAAGTTAGTGGTAATTTTAAAGGATTTTCCGAGAGTGGAAAGAACCCCCCCCCCCTCGGAAAAATCGTGGCCACAAAATGGGTGCTCATTTTACGTTAAATTAATATAGAAAAGTGATCACCGACTTTTTAAATGCTAACATTTCTTCATATCCTGGAAACTACTCGTTTGCCGTAATTTTAAACGTTATTTTCGTTTTCATCGATCCCGAAAACCTATCAGAATGGTAATTTTAAAAGGATTTTCGAGGGTAGAGTAATTCTTCATATTTACCAAAAAACATTGACACTCTATCAACATTTCTTTTTTTTTTTTTTTTAATTCAAAGACTTTTTTTTTTCAAGAAATAAACTCGTCTTTCCAAATTTGTCTTTAGCCCAAAATATAACTTAATTATTATATTTACTTATCTAAGAGATCAATCGTTTTTCAACTTCTCTATCTTTTGAAAATATGTTAAAATAACATGTATTTAAATTTCTTCTTGACATTCTTGTTATCACAAAGGAGAATAATAATTAAACATAAACACAATTCTTATAATAGAAGAAAAATGTATCCACGGTGGTGAAAGTTAAGCTGTTGATTGTTTCAACGCCAAAATATCGCCCGAAAAACGCCGGCCAAATCTCCTAAATTGTCGTCTGCGTGTTTGTTGACATCACGTGACTCAAATCAACCAATAGAATGATGACACGAAAGCAATAAAAAAAAAAAAATGACCAAAAAAATCGTCTGGTCATTATTTTAAAACGAAATTCAATAACATTTTAAAATTGTTAATTTTTTTTTTTAAATTACATAAGTCCATTAAAAAAAAAAAAAAAAATTCTGAAACTTTGTTCTTAGCCCGAATGAACGGCCAGTGCGTTGTTTTTCTTTTCTTTTTAAAAACTGAAAATAATGCAAAAACATTCGTATAAAATAAAACAAAGTTTGTTTTCTTTTTAAGTTAAATGTTGTTTGTAAGATAGAGGACAAACAACATCAGAAAATGTGCATTCGTTGCTTATAAATGCAAAAACAAAACAAAACAAAACAAAACAAAACAAAAAGACGATAATTTTTTTAAAAAGTGTCCGTCATCACTTGTTATGTTGAAGCTTTTCTTTGCGCGAGCGTTGAGAGTAAAAGACAATTGAAAGAATAAAGAATAAAATAAAAAATAAAAAATATATTTTTTTAAAAGCCGCAATGTTTATTTTTTCCCGCGTTTACTAAAAATAATAATTTTATTTATTTAACTGCATTATATTTCTATTGTTCGGTAATCAAATTTATCAGTATTTTATAGTTCTCATTTTTTAATATTGTTTTTATTAAAATATATATAATTAATTAATTAGCCGACTTTCTGATTTCAGTAGAAATCGAACCCACGTTAGCTGTTGGCAATTTGTTATCGTTGGCGGCTCTCTACACCTGGTCGACGGCGATTGGTTAAATTCCCGGACGTGGCGTAAAGCTCAAAATCAGAGTTTGCTAACGATTATCTAAAATGCTATATCAGTCCAATTATGGAATATCAATGTAATCTTAATTGCATAACATAAAAATCCAATTTACCTCAGTATTATTTTACAATTATATACATTTTAAGCGTTTATATATAATATAAATAAGTTTTATACTATAAAAATATAGATCAAATATGTTTTATGGTAAAACAACTTGGATACTTTAAGTATATTTAGGTACTTTTATGCATCCGTAGTTCGAAATTATATCGTATTTCTACTCCGTTTTGTTACTTCCCTGTTACTACAGTGTGAACAACATGGCGGATACCGGTGCGGTGAAAACAGATATCCGCACTGCGATTTGGAATCCTGGAGGATGGAAAAGTCTATTGACATTTTTCATCTTAACACTTGCTTGGCTGGCAGGTTTCAGCTCCAGATTATTTTCTGTTATTCGTTTTGAAAGTATCATTCATGAATTTGATCCTTGGTAAGTATCGCTCGCCGTAGAAAAAGCTGACATGGGGCGGCATGACTTTTTTTTTTTTCTCGTAGTTAAAAAAAAGAGAAAAAATAATTTGTTATTTGCTTCCCTCCCTCATGAATAAATATACAATACTTGTACAAAATAATAAACAAAATAAGACTAAAAAAAAAATGCAAACTTAAAAAACAAAAAAAAAAGGAAAATGTTTATAAAAATGACTTCCTTTTCGGAATTTTGTTACAAAAAATATGACGTTAATTTCCACCCTCCTTTTATTTTTCAATAATAATTCGAGTAAATTTTCAAATTATATTTTGTTCAATAATAAATTAAAAAGTAATATTTTTCGTATAGATTTATCTCGATTGGCTGATTTTCCAACTAAAAGCAAATCTTTCGTAATTTCCCTTTCAATTAAAATGCCGATTGTTATAAAAATAACATTCTGTTAACAAACTAATTTTACTTTTGATTGTTTTAATAGTTATCTAATTATTAAAATAGAAAATTTAAAAAAAAAGAAAAACTTAAGCTAGATATAACCTTATGAAAAGGTTTGTACGTTTTCAGCGTCCCAAATTCTCTAAAACCCGTTCAGGTAATTTTATAGCCCCCCCCCCCGCCCCTTGTCTTTAATCCCGTATTTTTGTGGTGGCTTTTTATATTTTTGTTTATTTTCTGGTGCCTTGATCTTAAACCCTAACCTTTCGTTTTGAAAAATATATATAGAGTAAAAGAACCGGCTTGCACGCGGGAGTAATTCTATCAAAATACCGACATCCATTCTATACAATTATTCGATTTGTAGTTTTAAAAATTACAGTGATATTTCTCTTTCCAAAAACTGTCATTCTGCGCGATTTTATATTTTTAAGATTTAATAAAGCAATTCTTTATTTAAATATTTATATAACGTCGATTAGCAAAAACAAACGAAAAGAAAAAAAGAACACTTAACCCTAAAATTACGTATACAGGTAAGAACGATGTATATTTTAAAGTTGGTTAAGAATATAAGTAAAAATACGTTCTTTAAAAACAAATCGATATAAATCCTAAATATTGTGGTAAACTTTATTAGTGACATAAATAATTGTGGTCAAGGAAATAGTTGTGAAATTAGTCAAAAACAAGTTAGTTCACGTACTCCTTTGTGACATATTTGCGTTAATAAATTCATACAAGATATATCTTCGATATGGCACTTATGCAGTTTAACATTCCGAAACAAATTTTAAAAGCCATTCTTAACATGGAGGGGGGGGGGCTTTTAGTAACGTTGCATGGACGGAGCTCCCCTAAAATGACAACAATTCATGGTGATGCAGAAAAAATAGGCGACACGAAGTCCACAGCAAACGGTGTCAAATAACAGTTGGTGCAGTGGTGTTGTGGTGCAGGTGCACTTATTGAACCGTGCTGAAATAATGTTATCTAGAAAGCCATAGGGTGTTTTGTAACTATTTTTAACTTTCGCCTAACAATTTAATGAAAAAAGATCGTAAAACTTTAATTTAATTTGAAAATACTATTTCAAAATAGCGCGGTCCAATAAGTGCGTGCACAAGCACCAATTTTATTTTTCTTCAAAAAAAGAAAAAAAGATCAATAAATATTGGGTTTGTTTTACTATACACATGGATTCAAAAAAGTTGTTAAAAAAAACGAATATATAACAAATAAATGTTATCAAAGGCAAGATAAGTTACTTTTCTTAGAAAAGTTGGTACTAGTGAGTGCACGTACTGATCCGAGCTAATTTTTAAATCGTGTTACCAAGTTTAATTAAATGTTTGTTTTATTCAATTGTAAGGTTAAAGTATAGAATAGGTACAAAATGCCCTCACCGTGCTAAGAATGGCTTTTTAAATCACGTTATTATTTCAGCACGGATCAATAAGTGCAGTCTGCACTAGTACTGAAAAGTTGGGTTTGTATTACTGTACACATAGATTCGAAAAAGTTGTCAAAAAACAAATATAGAACAAATAAATGTTATCAAAGGCAAGATAAGTTACTTTTCTACCAAACTGGATATATTTTTTGTGTTTTTATTCAGTGTAACATGTTTATTCAGCTCGAAAAACATGCAGAGTTTACCGATGTATTGGAAAATTCAAAATGGCAGCCGACTCTCTCTCGGAGAGGGTATGTTTGGGAAAAGGTATTATAAATAATAAACTAGACAAAATACTGTTAAACCGAATACATGTCAACTTATGTCACGGTAACATATACTGAGCGAATTTCTAACAGTATTTTGTCTAGTTTATTATTTATAATACCTTTTCCCAAACATACCCTCTCCGAGAGAGAGTCGGCTGCCATTTTGAATTTTCCAATACATCGGTAAACACTGCATGTTTTTCGAGCTGAATTAACATGTTACACTGAATAAAAACACAAAAAATATATCCAGTTAGGTAGAAAAGTAACTTATCTTGCCTTTGATAACATTTATTTGTTCTATATTTGTTTTTTGACAACTTTTTCGAATCTGTGTGTACAGTAATACAAACCCAAGTAGTAACTTACTATAAACAAATCCAAAACAATAACATTTTATGCAAAAAATAATTACCATTACTCATTTTCATAATGGGATTTTTTAATATCTGATACAGTTTTCGAGTCTCCTATTCCTCTGCATCAGCAATTTGCTTGTGGGTGTTAAACTGTATTAGTGTTGAAGATGTAAGTAGTTAAATTGTTGTAAATATCGTTTCTGAGCAAAGTAACTCGAACAACCATCTTGTTTAGTCACAGGAAGTAAGGCAGGAGGCACCTTCTTACCGGCTGTTTATGAGTTTGCTCAGAATCGACATTTATTGCGTTAATTTAACATGCTTAGTTAAATTTTCTATTTTTTAACGCAAATAACTCTCAAATTAATAGATACAATAATAGTTTTGGATTAATTTTACGATTCTATTTCTTTTAATGATTTGTCACTGTTTACCAATAAATATTGCCATACTTAGTTACATTTCAAATTCCAATGTGATTTTAGAATTACAAATCGAATATAAATAAGATTTTTTTTTTTTTTTTTTTTTTTTGTTTTTCAAGAAATTTGACGCTAATACACAACCATTGAAGATGTGCTTTCTTTTTATTTATTGAACTTAAAAATAAAATGGGTACTTGTACAGAATACGAACCATGCTACTTTTTAGATATGATTTTCAAGTTAAATTCAATTTTTAAGGTATCGTGTTGATTAAATTGGGTAAATTTTTACCTGGTTTCACCTTAACGTTTTCCTTTAAAATGGCTGCTATTGGTTTTCGGGTATGCTGAAAACGAATATCACATTTAAATTTTTCGCAAATAAGTAGTTTTCCAACGATTAAGCAATGTCATTTCTTATGTTATTACTGGTGGCGGTGGTGGCTGGTGGCCATCTTTGGTACGCACGAGCGAGCGCTCGATCGTGTAAACGCAACCTCGAGAAACTAAGCGCAAGCATGCGCGTATCATGATGACCACCAGCAATAACATAAAGAATGACATTGCTTAATATCCGGAAAACTACTTATTTGCGGAAAATTTAAATGCGATATTCGTTTTCAGCATACCGGAAACATATAGAAGCCATTTTAAAGGAAAATGTCAAGGTGGAAATCAGGTAAAAATTTACCTTAAATTATTAGATGAAAGTACAAAATAGTTAAAACCATTCCCTATGTTAAGAATGGGTTTCTGAATTATAACGTTATTTCAGCACTACGTAAGTACAAAAAATGTATACTGATAAATCGATATAATAAATCTCAGTGTTACACTTAATTCGACTACTAAATGTAATCTATAATTTAGTTGTTAAAAAAAATCACCCACTTCTTTAACAGATTAAAAAAAAGGGGGGGTTGATTTTTACATTATTTATTTATTTTTTTTTTAAACTATTTTAAATTATTTTTTAAAAAACTTAAATCGTCCCATCCAAAATGTTAAATAATAAATATTAAATTTCTAGAAAAAAAATCACAATTGAAATATTATTTACCTATCATTAAAATTGGTCATTACATAGATCGATCGGTCCCCATGGTTGCCAATATTGCTTGGTAAAAAATCCGATAAGTTATAGCAACCGGAAAGTAATCATACAAAATGAAACCCGGGTTCCTGAAGAAAACCTTAAAAAACTTCTTACTGATTTGTTCATGTTGCATTGTAATTTACAAAAATAAAATGTTCGCGTAACTGAAAACAAATAAAAGATACTAGAAAACAATTATAAAAATAAATTAAAAGCAACAATTAAAAAAAAAACAAAATGCAATGTGATTAAATCTGTTTTTTTCCCTCCTGTTTTTTTTTTTTTTCGCTTTCAGTTTCAGAGCCCGCGTTTAATTTTGTTTATTAAACCTGTTGTAACACGTTACTGGATTTTATCGAACCAATATGGGCAGTTTGGGACTAATTTAAAAGTTTTATTAAATTTAATCCAATTTTTTAAAATTGGATTGATGATGCACCAATTGAAAAATAACAGTATTTAACAAAAATGGTATTTTTGACGACATGCCCCAAATGTATTAAAAAAAAAAAAAAAAAAAAGTGCTTGCACTTATGTTAACTTGCTATCTTTTAAAATGGTATTTTCAAGTTAAATTCTAGTTTTACGATATCTTTTTTGATTAAATTGTACAAAAGTTACCCCATGTTAAGAATGGCTTTTTAAATAATAACGGCATAATTTTAACACGGTAGCATAAGTGCATAACTGCATAAGTACAAAAGGAAAAGACACGCTACTAAGAATACAAAGGATAAAAAATAAAATAAAAAAAAAAACAATTAAAAATAAACGTGGCTTTCACATCAAACTTCTTCGATCATTTCAGAGACTAACCAGAGATTTTCCGTCGATACTCGGGACTACGTAAGTACTCGCATTCCCCCGAGCGTCTGTTAATTATTGGCATTATAAGTCGTGTTTATTATGGTTTTCAAATTTTTAAAATTATAAAACTTCTCGTATATTACTAGCTTCTATGTAATTGTTTTCAAAAATTACCGGTAATCGATTATGTTTAGGTAGGAGCAAAAAATGGTGCAATAAAGATAGGGGGACATAGTTTTGAAAGCCGATTTATCATAATTTTTCAGTATGTAGGTTTCCGACTACTTTTTGGTTGTATTTGAAAGATAATTTCTAAAAGGAAAAAAAAAATATTTGTACACGTGAAAAAAAAAAAAAAGTTATAAAAAACTAATTCAGCTAAATATTGAAGTTAAATAAATTAATTGTAAAACCCTTTGAAAGATAAATATTAGTTTTCTGAGTCTGTCAATGATAATTAGTAAAATCCTAAGATATTGAATTAATAATAAAAAAACAAAGGACACCTTGTTTGTACAAAAAATAGCTAAATTAGCTCCCAGAAGTGAGAGATTCTCACTTCACAGAATGTCAACAAAACAGTCTTTAAGGATGGATTATACGGAAACCGAAAATCTGACAGTCGAAAGGCTGTCTAAAAATGATGTCAGGTAGTTAAAGGGAGGTAGGGGGTGCTGGGTTTCTCCCCCCCCCCCCTCAGCCGTGCATGCATGCATTCCTATCGTGAACGTTTGTATCATTTTTCCCATTTTTTAAAATTTATTTTTCTATGTTTCTGCTTTTAAATTAAGAAAAAAAAAATTATTTTTCAAGATTATATAAGAATTGTTATGCCGAAAGTTTCACATTCATGCAAGCAAGGAAAATATTAGAATCTTACATCTATATAGGTACGGCCAAAAATGTTGGTAAAAAGATAGGAGAAACATAGTTTTGACAGCCGGTTTATCCTAATTCTTTTGTAGGTTTCTGGCTACTTTTGATTGTTTTTGAAAGATTAAAGACTAAAGTTAATTACAAAAAGAAAAATATTTGTACACATGAAAAATGTTTTCACAGCGAGCTAATTCAGTTAAATTTTGAAGTTAAATAAATTTATTGTAAAAATCCTTTGACAGATAAATATTGGTTTTCTGTATCTATTTCAAAGATAATTAGTAAAGTCCTAAGATATTGAATTGAATAAATAACACCTTGTTTGTATAAAAAATAGCTTTATTAGCCCCCAAAAGCAAGAATCACGAATCGCAACAAACAAGTTTAGTGAACATGTATTTATATGGAAGCCCAAATGTCCGACAGTTGAAAGGCTTCCTGAAAATGACGTCAGGTAGTTTAAAGGAGGTAGGGGGTGCTGCCCCCCCTCCCCCAGCTGTGCATCCGTACATTCTTATCGTGTACGTTTGTATCATTTTTTACCATTTTTTTCATTTAATTATTTTTCTATGTTTTTGCTTTTAAATTTAAACAAATATTTATTTTTCAAAATTATACAAAAATTATGCTATGCTGAAAGTTTCACATTCATGCAAGCAAGGAAAATATTAAAATCTTACATAAAAATTATGAAAAACATGTAATTTTAAAGAAAAATGTAGAAATATTTTTTGTAATTATAATTTTTTGTAAAAATATTAAACAATGCTTAGTTCAATGATGATATCGGTAGTTTAAGAAATTAATTTTTCATAGTTATTGAATTTATTTATAAGAATTTTAGGGTCTTTTTTTTTTCGTAATGTTCCTGTAAAAAAATTAATTTTAATTGTTACAATTTACAATGCTTTATTTTCCTAAAAAGGAATTTTTTTTTTTTTTTTTTTTTACTAAAAACCATAACTTTAAAGGTGTTTTTTGTTTAAGCAAAATATATTTCCACTAAGATTCAAATAAAAATTAATAGGTTCATTATATTCTGTGATCATTATTTGATAAATACTGAAAATTTAATTAAAATTGGTTAATTTCTAACTTTTTATGCATTTTTAAGTAAAGGGAAGTGTCAAAATGCTTATAAATTTTGAGCATCGACATTAATTTTGCACGTACCTGATTATTTGAAATGAATTTGGAAGCTTTTAAAATGCTGTACTAGTTTTCAAAAGTCAGCCATTTTAATCTTTTATTGAAAAAAAAAATTCTTTGATTTTTGAAATTTGAAAGAAATTTTAGAAACATTTAAACTGATTTTTAAATTATTAGTAAATCTTTTTTCATTAAGATTGAAAGTTTTGACAGCTATTTGCATCCAATTTTATAGGTTACTGTAACAAAATTATAAGTTAATAATTTGATTTAATGAATAATTTAATGACCAAACAATAACTTTTAAAATCCTATTTAAAAAAGAAATAAAAGTAAAAAGTCCCGAGTAACACTAGTAAATAACTTTCAGTTTATGCTAAAGTCATATTTTTTGTAATCTTAAAAACGTTTTTATTAATTAAAAAAAAAATCAAATTGCATTACTTTTTTTTTTATTTTTTTATTTAATAAAATCTGCAATTATACCATATTTATTCACGTTTGAAAATATGTTGTCACTGTTCACTCCTGTTAAAAATTGGATTGTTAGATTGGCAATTATCTGTAGTCGCTAACTGCCAGAAATTAATCTTTTATGAATTTTAAACTTGATTGCTTCAAAATCAAATAAGATATTATATCTATGTATAATTTTATTGTCTACTTAAAAGTGAGATACCTTTTATTTAATTAACTAGCAATTATTTTTGTGGTAAAGACTTAAATTATTATAATAAACTAGAACGTTTGTTTTATTTAATGAAAGTACAAGGTGCCTTCAATAAGTTTCTAGACTTTTTCATATGAGCGCATGTATTAATAGTACACAATGAAACTCTAGTTTCTTTCAAAGTAATCTTCCACGGCTGCAATACACTTGTACAATTCTAACAACTGGAAGGTCCCATTGAAGTCCTCTTGTGTAAACGTGTCAATGATCCTCATCACAGCTTCTTTCATCTCAATAGTCTCATAACTATAGCCTCTAAAGTTTTCCTTGAGCTTAGGGAATAACCAAAAATCACAGAGCAAGATCTGGACTAGAGGGAGGGCGAGGAACTGTTTTAATGCCCATCTTGGTTAAATCATCTGATCTTCTCTGAGCACCCTTGGGACAAAGTTTGCTTAAGTCTTCCACATCTTCAGTTCGTCGCGAATAATTACATGTACAGACCTCACACTGACATCAAACTGTGCAATTGTCTCTATAGACACGCAACGGTCCTTATCTATGAAATTCTTTATTTGGCCAATCAACTCTGGTGTTCTCACTTCCTTACTCTTCCCAGACCTCTCATCTCACAGACTCCTTGCCTTCCTTGAATCTCTTATACCACTCAAAAACTGATATTCGATTCATGCAAGATGGTCCATAAGCAACCTGAAGCATTCCATGTTTCTGTGAATCTTTTTCCAAGTTTAAAACAATTATTTTCATATGATTCTAAATTCTCCTCACGTCCAGATTACATTTTTGAAATTCACTAGCTGTGACAATTGGGCTTTAGTAGGGTGTATTCCAATTCCTGCTGTAGCTGTTCATTTGAACATGAAAGCATAAAAATTGGTTAGTCATCACATTAGCATGTATAGCAATAACATACTGAATTTTCAAAAATCTATGACAATTTTAAATGCCTGTACAAAAAAAGTCAGGAAACTTATTGAAGGCACCTTGTATATTTAACTAACAAGAGAACGATGTAGGTAACCAACCGTGGAATTTCCAGGGGATGTACCATTCTGTTATCTTCTTTATTTTGAGATAGAACAGGGGAATCTATTTCCAAAATGTTGATTCTTAAAAACAATAAAAACACTTGAACCTTCCCTTTTTTTTGTTTGTTTTCTGCATAAACAAATGTTATTTTGACAGCAATTTAATCTTACCAGTCTGTAACCGTTAAGCAAGAAGACATAAATAATCGTAGGTCACCAGATAAGTATTATTACTTTTTGTTTTTACTCCTTCTCATCCTCTCTCTTTCTCTCACTTGATTCGATAGCGTTTCAAACTTTTCTTAGTTTAAAAAAAAATGTTATGGCTGCTTTTATAAGCAGGGGAGCAGGAGTTTCTATTTTATTTTTAACAAGGAAAGTAAATAAGTATCGACAATGAAAGTGAAAGGATTTTTAACAAGCAAAAAATAAGTGAATTTTGATAGGTGAGAAAAAATCTGATGGATGAAATTTTCAGTATTCTTTAAAAAAAAAAAAGAAAAAAAATCAGAGCCGAATGGATGAAAAAAAAAATGCTGTATTAAATAAAATCATTTTTAATGCATGTTGTTTTTGTTAAATATTAATAAATGAGCAATCATTTAAAATTACAATTTATTTAGTATTACGCATGTAATATAAGAAAAACGTTTGAAATGTGTTAACATTTATGTAAATAAGTGAAATCAAAACAAGATGTCGACTGAATTTGATTTTGTCGTGTGAATTTGCTTATTTGCATAATGTTAATACATTTCAAATGTTTTTTTTTCTCCAGTTACATGTTATACTAAATATATTTTAACTCAAAATGATTCCTCATTCATTAATATTTAGCAAAGCAACATAAAATTATTTATAATGGCTATACAGTATTGTTTTCATCCATTTGGCTGTGGCCGTGATCTATGATTACCAAAAAAGTATTTATTTCATTAAAAAAAATAGATTAAAAGTAATTGAAACTCTCAAGACATTTAAGTTTTCTTGTTTAAATTTCCAATTTAAGATTTGAGAGAGCTACCTTTAAATATATATTCCATTTATTATTTAATAACATTAATACTTTATATTTATTTATAAATAAATGCTGAGAACTTTGTTAATTATCTGATTTAAAAAAATTTTTTTTTTTTTCCAATTGCAGGGAGGGGGTGGGTATTCATTTTCATTGCCTGCTTCTAGTTAATCCTCTTATTTTTAAATTTAAAAGGATAAATGGTACCCTATTCTGGACAATTGCAAAAAAAAAAAAAATATGTCTTCAGGTATAAATGTGGGAGTCTTAAACCAAATCTTTGAATCAAACTATATATATATAATTTTTTTTTTACATAGGAGTCACCACTTATCAAGGCCCAGAGGCCACTTGAAAGTAAGGGTCAGTGGAAATTTGGTAAATTGGATTACTTAACGGAAACGGCTCAAGAACTTGTTTACGTTGGACTTAAAGATGATCATATTGTAGTCAGCTGGAAAGCAGGCAATTGGAAGACGGTTCCACAGGTGTGCAGTTCTAAGAAAGAGGCTTTGTTCATGGAATCTACGTTTAGGTTTAGGCACAGATAGTGGGGAAATTATTGATAGTGTTTTCAGTTAGACAAGTGTTTCTTATGAAAGTTTTGCGAAGGAGGGGGGGCATAGATTGGAGCTCAGACAAGCACTTGCTGTGAAAATAACAATGCTTGAATGCCTCTATTTGCTTGCCTCTTCAGGAGGACAAAGCTAGATACAACATTAATTTTTAGTGTGGGTAAATCCAGTTCTCTCAAAAGGGGTACACTGGATTGGAACAAAAATAAAAATATCCTCAGTCTAGAAAAAATTTTCAGTCAAGGACATAAAAAAACATTTGGAAAATTTATGAATAATATGAATTTTCTGTGAATTAAGAGTGAATATTTAGTTACCTCCCTTTATAAAACCTGATGTGTAAATTTGCAAATGCAGCTATCCTAATTCTCAACATAAGAGTTTTGTATTTAAAGCTTGGCCAATCTCTACTCAATAGTTATCATTGCACTGTTTTATTTTTATCTGACTAGGCTAGAATCTCAGTGTAGTTTGTTTTGTCTCCACAGGCCATCTTAAGCATTATTCTTTGTAAAAGGAAAGGGGATGGGTTTATTGCCTATGACTTGACGCATTCTCATCTATGAGAGAATATCAACGGGACTATATAGATTATTTAATGATATGCCAAGAAAAGGGACTGAAAAAAAAAAGTAAAACTGAAGAGGCCATAGGAGCACTACTAAAAGCACTAAATAAAAGTAAAGTGGCCTCCAGAGCACTACTTAACCCCCTTCCCCAAGAATGTGACAATAGTTTTTAAGTAAACACTTAAAAATAGAGAAACTCAGGAATCCTGCAGTGTTATGAAAAGCTCTAAATAAAAGAAAGGAAACTGCCAGAGTGCTAATAAAACAAGTTTCTAGCTCCCACCCTATTTGCTGTATTAGATATTGAAATATGTCCGTAAATAACTTGCGCACCTCACCGATATCCTCTTTGGCCAGATATTTTTGGACTCCTTTAAATATAACGTCATGACATTAAAATTTGAGATGGTGACATCATGACAAACAAATTCAGGGTTTTAGTATAAGATAAATGCATATATAAATATATGTACACGTACATGAAATTCATTATGATCAACTTGTTAGTTTGGGTGCGAATCATATCTATACAAATATATACACATGCACAAAATTCATAGATTGGATAATTAGTTTAGGCACGAATCGTGTGCATACAAATGTATAAACATAAATATGCAAATAATGCATAATAATTGGTTAATTAGTTTAGATATGAATTCTGCCCATAAAAATATATAAACATATACATAAGATTCCTAATGATTCGTTTGGAAACAATACCCACCATTGTTTTTTCTTTGTTTACAATTTCCTCTTTGTTTTATTATAAGAAATAGGTAAGCAGACAAATTTTTGAAACTGAAACTCCCAAACTGAATAGACTGTTTTATCATCACAAACAAGCAAACTGATCTGAGTTTTATGTTTTAATATATATATATATATATATATATATATATGATAAACTAGTGTGGAGGCACCCTATCTTGCCAGTCGTAAAAAATGCTTAAATCTATTTTAATTCATGCAGCTTTTGTATTTATTATTACAGAACCAATTTTATATTGAATATTACATTGACCTAGTATATAGTACTGATTTCAAATGTTAAAAAAAAGACTTGATGACCATCAACTAGAATCGAAACCAAAACATTTTGTGCTCCAGCTACGTTTCTTACCATTTGAGGTAACCCGACAGACATTTTTAAAATTAAACCACTCTTAGCTATGATTAGTTTTATGCATATACAAACTAATTGAAATGACTTTTTTGCATTTCAACTTGCCGACTTCTGTACACGTTATTCATTCATCCAAACAAAGATTTTACTTGTTATAAACCATCCTTAGTGTATGATTACTATTTATGTGACCAGTAGTTTAAGAGTTTATCGGTTAAATATATTCAGACGCACATCTGTTTTATTTATGAAGATTGGTATTTATTCTAGAGAATCAGTTATGCTGACATAAAAAACAAACACATGAAGTTATCTATTTTAAGTGTTCCTAATGATGGCGGTCTGAACAGAGCTGAAAGAGAGAAACAGACCAAATACCAAGGTCTCATGTACGATATGAAAAGAAACTGGAATCTTAGGGGAGATATCAATCATACCAGTTATCATAGGTGCTACAGGGCTTATGAAAAAGAACCTGAACTCCTACCTTACTAATATTCCTGGTGAACCAAGTGCAAAAGAGATTCAGACAATTGCACTTAAGGGAACAGCGAGGATACTAAAAAGAGCTCTCGGTTGGTTTCAATAAAAAGCGGGGCAATGTTGGCAGCTGGTTTGGCTGCCCCATACCCAGCATTACAATCTTCAAAGGAAGAAAAATGAAAAAAAAAAAAAGACATTTAAAAAATTTTATTTATCAATAAAACCTGTCTGTCTGATGGGATCTATTGTCATTGTATGAATGACTACAATGCTATCATTTTGTAGATTTAAATGCTTTAATCAGATTACAATGTCCATTTGTTCAGTTTTTGTTTCTGTTCATGCTTTATATTAACATGTTTTTTTGTTTCCCTAATCTGTATTTAATTTGGAAAAAGAAAAAAAAAAATAGTGATATTACTCTTTAGTATATAATCGATAAAATTTAAATTCAGGTAGAACTTTTTTTTTCTTTTACTTCTACTAGCTGTATCTTCCTGGGGTTGCTTAGTTTTTTTTGTTTTTTTTTAACCTTTCTATTTTTTTAACTGCTATATCTTATCCTCAAATTAGATTTTAAATAAGATTTTGCTATTTAAATTCATTCATTATTTTTATTTTATTTAATATCTGATCAGATAATTTTAGAGAGATTAGAGAAATCCAGAATTTAGGAAGATGTCAGCACAAGTTTTATTCAACTACAACAAGTGAAAAAGTTGCCTGCTATTAAAATGTTGGTTGTACCGGATTCTGGATGCACACAGTTGCTGGTAAGCAAAGTTGTGTATCTACTTTTCTAGGCAAAAATAGGTGGGGGTATTAACTGCTGATATGAGGACCCTGAACTGCCTTTGGTAAATGGTAAGATCAAGTAAAACTTATTTGATCTTGAGATCAATGCGATTATGGAACTCATAGGCATGCACCTAACTGAATCGAATGAAGTGCATTTTGAAAACTGGAATCGGTGCATTATCATTTTGATTGAGGAGTCCACTAACATTCTCTGTGTTGTGCCCAAGTCTATCGCCAGTAATCTTGATATAATTTTAGTTCCTATAAAAATAATAGTTGAAATATAGTTTAGTGACTTGGTTATTAATTTGTTTTTGCTTGCAAGTACATTTTCAATAATTGTCATATTTCATTAAGATTTTGTTAAAAAAAAAAATGTTTTTCATTAAAAATTTTTTATTTTTTAATAGCATTTTCTTTGAAGTTTACTGGCTCTATTTGTCCAAATGGAGTTATATTGGCAAACTATTAATTACATTTTTTATCAGAATACATAGCATTTCTACTTAATGCTGATGTGGACCTGGTGTTAGATTTGTAGAGGCATAAATGTTGTTCTAAACTTTCAAGCAGACCAAACCCTGTTCACTGGCGGTACAGTAGAAACCATCAGTTAGCATCATCAATCCAAGACTCGCTCTTAAAGTGCATAGGGAATTGCATATCTCTTGGATGTACAATGTCTGGTCTGAGGTTTTATTTTTTGGGTGTAAAATGTAGAGGGATTTTTGATAAATAAAAAATAGACTGACAAATTTAATTATGAGGAGTTTAAAATAGACATGTCTAAACATATTTGCTGTGTTGTAATAAAATTGAAATAAATGAATGCTAAAAAATTATTAAAAACATTTGAAACCAAAAAAAAACTTGGAAAATGATAAATGAAATAAAAAAACTAAATTGAAACGTGAAATCAAAAGTAACTGTAAAAGTCATTTACTAAATAATGAACCATTAAAGAGCTAGAGATATGTGAGTAGTACCATTAAAACAGTCGCCTCCCGGGGGTGTTACTATCACTTAGTGTTTATGTATCCCCTAGATCATAATATGTACGATTTGCAAATGTGCGTTGTCTAGATTTATTTACTTCGCTTTTTACAAAATTCTTGCTATTTCAGCCCGTCTTGTGTTCGTTCAGCTTTTTTGTATAAAACCGAAACTAATTCAAAGCTAAGGTACTGTTCCCGGCAATCGCACCGGGGAACGTCCAGAAGCAATCAGCTTTGATCAATGTGGGGCCAAACTCCTTATATCAGACAATTGCTATTCAATTTGGACAATCCCCTTTTTATGGGGAGCTGGTTTCCCCCTCCCCAACATCTTGGGGAAACAACCAGCCAAAGTTGGGTAAACAAACCGAAAAGCTGCCCCGCAGTAAAAGTTAACTCCGCTACTTCTATTTGACCTCATTAATGAAGTAAAAAAGAAGCGGAGTTAACTTTTATTGTGGGCATGTCAATTCTGTTTTTAATACTTAAATAAATTCAAACGTGGTTCAGTTATTGCTGGCCGAGCGTGTAACGTGTCAGGTTTTTTGCACACCTTATTTTCCACCTTCGCCTCAAGGCTTTGGGTTCGATCCTAACTACTTATCAAAACTTTTTTTTTTTTTTTTTTTTTAAGCAACACAAACACCCTGGGCAACGATTTTTTTTAAAGAAGTTTTAACATTGTTTTTATATATATATATATATATATATATATATATTTAAACAGGATTGTTACTTCGCTTATTCTTTATTTTGATTCCCCCCCCCCCCTTTCGGCTCAACCCTTCAGACAATAAATATAAAAAAAATTGGCTAAAAACATTAATTTCTTCACCCTCAACTGGGCACTTTTCTACAAGGAGAGGTCGCTTTTTTCGCCGATATTTTGGAAAGTCATCCCCTCTTTTTAATTGATTAGCCTTAATTTAAACCTTTGTCACTTCCGGTTTGGCGATGGACACAACGGCAAAGACATCACACTTTTTTTTTTTTCATGTTCCTTTCCTTCTTCGCAGTACAGGTTCGAGCCTGCCTGCCTGCCTACTACGACTTTTTTTTTTTTTTTTTTTTTCTCAACATGCACCTCCAAACATTATATATTTATAATCGTTGGACAAAGTTTTTTCACGCAGGCCACATTAAATGAATCTCTCTCTCAAAGATTGTACTGCTGTGATTTCCTAAATGTTAATAAAACTTTGATGTTCATAAATTAGTACTGTATTATATAATTTTATTTATACAAACATTGGCTACATATATGCATACATTTTTCAGCTGGCTTGATAGCACTGTATTTTGAAAGAAATCACAGCTGAAACATGTATGCACTAGTAATGTTTGTATAAATAAAATTATAGTTATAAGATCTTTAATCAGTTAAACTGTGAGTTATGTTTAATTTAATGAGTACAACCTCTTGTTTAAAAATCCAAATAAATTGAATTTGTATTAAATTTGATCCATAATCGTTAGACACCAGTTAAGCATGATTCCTTGAATCTCAATTACTTAAGACTCCATCAGGTTAAACATTTAAATGTAAGACATTTTATAGAATCAAATCATGTAATAGATTTTGATCAAAATTAGAATAATGATTCTAGACATAAGGTTTATTATCATATACGAGGAAAGAGGTGCTAAATTTCTGTTTATGAAATTAATTTCACCCTTCCTAAGATGGTTATTATGTATACTAAAAGGTTGAACAGTATAGAAAGATGTGTATATAAAACAGGAGACTTTGTTGGTTTGGTGACCTTGAAAGCATGGATGAGTGCTTAGGTAGCAGAGCTAATTTACAAGAGAAGGCCAAAGAAAACATAGGATAAATGATAACGATGGATTTGTGGGATAAAGATTTGGTCAGATATAGGTTAGTTTGGAAATGGGGGTGGGTTCATACCTTTCTCAAGTTTTATGTTCAACACATTTTATAGCCAGGTAGTACGAGTTAATATGATCCTTTCAAAGTTTTAAAACCATACGAACAAACGAAATAGATTTTAGCAAGCGATGCTTTCTCTCTCTCTCTCTCTCTCTCTCTCTCTCTCTATATATATATATATATATATATATATATATATATAATCAAATTTTGGTTAGATACATTGTAGGTAATTTTTATCAATATCCAGTTGGTATAGTTCCAAAGTGAAATGTGCTGTACTAAAAATAGCCATTGACCTGTCAGCACCAGTTTTCAGGTAAATGCACACGTTTCCATTGTAGCTTTTACTTATCCAAAATTATTAGTACAATGGCTGTTCAAATTTATTTGATTCAATATTTACAAAAAAAAATGTCTTAAAATAATTTGACCTTTATAGTTACCTTACCTGAATTTCAGCAAATATTTTTTATGAAAAACTTGATATTGAGTTTATAAAGGTTTTGTATAGAAAGGAAGCTTATATGTTGTAAGTGCAACATTTTAAAGTTCCTTTTTGATATATTCGATCTGAGCTAAAAAACAGATTTTTAAAAACTATTTTAAATAGACTTTCTTAAAGACTATTTTCTAAACAAGGTAAGAAATGTGAGGTACCCAATGAGGATCAGATTTATAACAAAGGTTAAGAGTTTGTGTGATTTGTATTTTTATTTTTAGCAGTGTCAGGTTTTTTAAATGAAATTCGCCGAAGTTCAGCCGAATTGCATTCAAGTTTTTTCTTTTTTTTTTCTTTTTTCTTAACACTAACAGATAAGATTTTACCGATGATAATCCTCCATCCCTCAACCTCCAAGAATAATCTTAATTCACAAAGGTTATAGCAATCCCACAACTGTTTTTATTTTTTAATTGTTAATGGCAATATTTTTCTTGAAATAATCTATAAATAGAAAAGCGAAAATGTTTGTTTTCGTTTTCGTGTATGTCCAAGAAAGGATTTTTTTCTGAGAACCGATCGCTCGCCTCACAACTTAAAACTTTTTATATCACTTCTAAATGATAATATCTACAAGTTAACGAGGGCCGACTGTCTATTTAATTTGCTCGACTTTGAAAAGATAAATATTCAACATTTTTTGCTCGACGCATATTGATTAGGCTTTTTCGTATAATAAAAGCAGAACTAAATCAGGTGGTGGTCTTCCCAGTCAGGATCGCCGATACTGTCTGAAAGCAATCAGATTTGATCAATGTGGAGTTTTTCTTTATATCAGACAATTGCTATTCAATTTAGACAATCCCCTTTTTATGGGGAGCTCGTTTCCCCCCAACATCTTGGGGAAACAAAAAAATTAAAAAAAGCGTTCCCGCAGCAAATAAAATACTGCCCCGCAGTCAGTTACCTCATTAAGTCATTAAAACGGGCACCTGCCAATTCTAAATAATTAAATTCAAACTGGTTTCCATTAGTATTTCGTGGTGGCACAATGCTTTACGTCACATTTTTTTTTTTTTTTTTTCACACTTTAATTTCCAACTTCACCTCAAGGGTTCGGGTTCGATCCTTCATACTTACCCCAAAATGTTTTTTTAATTTAACCCATCCCCCCATCCCCCGGGACACAAACACCTGGAGTTTTGATTTACCCAAAACCACACACACCTCCAAACACCCGGGCAACGCCAGGTAACCCCCGCTAGTGTATATATAAAGCTTAAAAATTGTTAGGAAAAGTTTATTTCTTTTGTAAAAATAATTGTCAGCTAAATATTCTATAAATAAATGAAACATAAAATAAAATATACATCAAGTGCGCTTGAAAGCCAAATTACAATGCAATATTATGAAAATAAACATATTTTACTTGTTTGAAATTTATAATCAGTATATTGTACATTTTTCTTTTTTTTTTTTTTTTTTTTTTTGTCATGTTGTAAAGTTGGAGAAAGAAAAGTCAGTTTGTAAAGATCCGTGTGTTGTTTTTCAGCAGAACTACATGAGATTAATGTAAGAGGTGTCACTTCCATTATAGAAGTAACTAACGCACCGTTCCGGCATTTCAAAATACAACCGCTGAGAGATCATGCACGAATCTTTACTGACTTTTCTTTCTCCAACTTTACAACATGGCAAGAAAAAAGAAAAAGATGTACCAAATCCTGAGGATGGAGTTTGATTCCGAAATATATTTAAATTATAAATTTCAAACAAGTAAAAATTTGTTTATTTTCATAATATTGCATTGTAATTTGGCTTTCAAGCATTCTGATGCATAAATCAATGCTTCTATAACGGAACTTATGCCCCTGATATGAAACGTATTGAAAATTGTAAGTTCACGGAACTTGTGTAACAACAGAAATAGTCTATGGGGCACATTTTTGCCGGTGGACGCAACAGCAAAGATGTCACGTTTTTTTTCTTTCCTTCACATTCTTTTCCTCCTTCGCAGTACGTGCTTAGGTGGGCATGTTTATTTGCTGGTTGCTAGTCCTTGAGTGAACATTTGAGTGTATAAATATCTTAATTCGAGTAAAAAAATTTTCTCTCAACTGCACCTTCATCTTTTTTTAAACTGTACAGAATTTGGATTTCAACTCTTTAATTTGCACAGGTAGATTGTTCTTGTGTCAACTATGATTATCAATACCAGACACCATAACGTGTAGCAAGGCACACACTGCTACTTAATTTGACATAGTTTCTAAATCTATAATAAGTACATTTCTCTACCTCCATCAAAATAAAACTTATATAACTGGATTCACAATAAAATTTACTTTCAAATGATATTTTAATAT
Source organism: Euprymna scolopes (assembly GCF_053919585.1). Taxonomy (NCBI): domain Eukaryota; kingdom Metazoa; phylum Mollusca; class Cephalopoda; order Sepiida; family Sepiolidae; genus Euprymna; species Euprymna scolopes. The sequence continues at coordinate 71,304,521 of NC_136516.1, read as the reverse complement.
TTTGTTGTGATTTGTATATTCGAATAAATCGCTATTTAAATCTGACTATTAGTGACGAAACATGTCAACATAGCAAACCCTCTGGCGATAGATCACTTTTTGCAAATAAGTGGTTAGGGTGTGTTCACATAAATACTCGTGGCGGAAGTTGTACCCATCAACGACGTTTCTAGTAGTTTTAACTTATCAGGGAAAAGAATTGTCTTTGCTACGGAATTTGAACACCTGTATGTCTTTCCAGTCAAAAGTTAGAATATTTCAAAGGTGATGCTGTGTAAAAGATAAGTAAAAATAGAAACTGTGTTCAAATGCTGTTTAATAGCGAATATATCAATTTCTTTTATCTGAAAATTTGAAAAGAATTGGATAAAAACTTTCCATGCACGAATTGATTGAACTAGTGATAACCGCATATAAACATGAGAATTTTTGTGTGGCGAGACGTGTATAAAAAAAATCTGTAAACAAAACTAACTTACGAACATAAATTATTCATTTTATTTTTATTCAGAAAACATAAGTTTTAATTATGGAAAGGAAAAGAATATTTTTACAAAATAACTTCTTTGAAAAAGAATGACCGACAATAACCATGCTTTTAAAGAAGTTAAACCACAAAACACTTATCCAATTAAGTAAAAGAATAACTTTTATTGGGTTTGTTTTACAATCCACAGAGGTATGAAAAGTTAAAAAAAAAAACAAAAAACAAATAACAAATAAATGTTACCAAATAAAAGTTACTCTTCTACCTTGATAAACTTTTGGTGTTGTAAATGTTTATTCTGTTGACAAGTAGTGTCAAGCATTACATAAGAACAAGAAAAAATGGCCGTGATGTCTCTTGAAGTCTCAATAATGACTTAGATAAAAAGTTAGACAAAATAGTGGTAGAAACTCGCCTGATAATTGTCTTGGTAACTTGAAGCTATCAAAATGAAATTTAATCACCATAATTAGTTTAATGTACTTGAAAACAATTCTGATCTGTACAAAATTTGCTTTAATTTGATATGCTACAAGTTATAGTTTGTTAATTTCTTTGAAGCATGTCATGGTGGCCATCTTGGATTTCCTAGTCGCCATCTTGGATTTTTCATGTTATAATGGCAAATAATAATGTCCCTCCGAATAATACTTTCTATGATGATAAAACCTTACTTACCGTTTTTCTTAGCTGTTTTCATGATGTTTCTACTTAGAGCTGTTAAGATGAAACTGAAATATGCTAATTAGTATGCAAATTCCCACGTGAGATGGTCGTAAATAACGCCAACTAAACCTTCATGGTATTATATATTCAAAATTTCATAATATCGTAAAAAGATCTGAAGATGCAACTTTTTAAAGATGGATTAGTCTGTAAATTGTACAAATTTCCTACCATTTTCTTATATGCATTTGACTTAAAGCAAAATGTTCAGTGAGCCACACATTTTTTTTTTGATACTTTGAGTGGCCATAACTCCAGTTATAATGGGCCGATTTAAAAAAAAAAAAAAAAAAAAAAAAAAAAAAAAACCTAAAAATATTTTTTTTTTTTTTTTATGCTGTTTCAATAATGCTTGATCTGAGTTTATTCGATCTAAAGAAAAAAAAATGATGTGACATTGCTACTATGATGGGTAGAAGTGCTAATTATAATGTTATCATCTATGCTAAGGACTCCAAAAGACTAATTTAGAATTGATTGCTAATTAACACCTTTAACTGTTGTGCAACAGGTCTACATGGACATGAATATTTCTCAGATTGAATAGATGCACTTAAAAAAATCGGAGGTTATGGTAATTAAAACACCTAGATTAGAATAACAGGCCAAATAATTCAATTTTTGTTAATATTTTGTAACATGAAGTAAATCTGTGTGTGTGTGTGTGTGTGTGTGCGCACAAAAAAAACAAAAAAAAACATTTGAAACAATAGAGTAAAATATTAGTTACTAAGCTGTACTAAACCAGCATTGCCTGGAATGCAGTGAAGGCATTTTAATTTTTGTTTTTTGCACATTTTGTAAATTTTATACAGGAAAATAAAATTTTAGTTTTAGTGAGAACATTTTTTTTATTCTTCAATTGAAAATAGGAGTTATTCCCCTTGCTAATGTAGATTTTTTTCAGTGTTTGATAATATAGATTGTTTGAACCAGACTATGTATTTGTTTAAGTAAATTTTAGTAAAGTATATTGCTGAAAATGAAAAATTAAATGCTATTCATGTCTGAAAATCCAACAAGAGATTTTATTGATTTTATGAAAGTGTTCAAATTTATTCATATGAAATGAGTTAATATGGATAATAAAGTCAATCTATTATGTATTTGCAAGTTATCTATTTACTGCATACTAATTGTGGCCTTCTGCTTGACTCTGCCGTTTAATTCTTACCTATGAATATATTAAACTTTTTTTTCTGCAAATAGACATGTTGTTGGCTATGAATATTTTTAACATTTTCTTCAGAAGTGGAGGATTCCATTATTCCAATTCCTTAAAACAAGAACATAAGTCGGTCATGATTCAAACCAACCTTTTTGTTGTTTCTTCTTTTAATTATGTTATTATTTTATTTTGCATCAGTTTCTTGCTGAAAATACTTATTCTGGCTAGAAAATACTTCTAACTTAAAACCGTTTAGAGTGAATGTTTTCCTTTGCTTACTGACTATTAAACATTGAAAGAGAAATAGTTTTATCGATTTATTTCTTAACTTCTACAAAATGAGTTATTTCCCCTAACTACTGCAGAAATAAATATCTAAAAATATAATTTGCTTACAATATTGATGCAAGAAAACTTATTTTTCAGTTTTTTTGTAAACCAGTCAGCCATTCTTTGTTTAGGTATAGCTTTTCTATTATATAAAGTAAACTTGTGTGTGCAAGTCTAAAAATCGTGAATTATCAAAGACACCTGTCATACTCTAAATGCCTTGCTTCAACTTGGATTTATTTACGCTCAGACATCATCTAGCAACTGACTTGGTAAATAAACACTTAGAAAACTAATAACCATCTTACCAATAGCAATCTGAAGAAGCACCTTTTTACCCATGTTTTTAACATGTAAAGATGCTTATCAAGTTCGAAAATAGAACAGTTTCTATAATTTTCGGAAAGATTGTTTTTATGCTCTGAATTACTAAAGCATGGAATAAACTTCCTGCATCAGTTGCTGGCTGCTGAGATACTGCAAGGTTTATACATCTCAAAATTTATCAAAACTATATTATGATAAGTTGTAGTGCATAGGTGCGCACTGTCGAAAATGATTTCATTATCTAACTAGCATGGGTGCCCGGCGTTGCCCGGGTGTTTGGAGGCGTGTGTTGAGCAAAAAAAAAAAAAAAAAATTGGTAGTAGGAAGGCAGGCTCAAACCTGTACTGCAAAGGAGGAAAAGAACAAGAAAAAAGTGACCTCTTTGCTGTTATGATGACCGCCAAACCGAAAGTGACGTAGATTTAAATTAAGACTAGACAATCAAAAAGACTTTCGAAAATATCGGTGAAAAAAGCGACCCCCTCCCTGTAGAAAAGTGTCCAGTTCAGGATGAAGAAATTGTTTCAGCCAATTTTTCGGTATTTGTCATCTGAAGGGTTGAGCTTCAAAGCAATACTGATCTTGTGAAAATTTGTCGCCTCTGTCGAAAGTTTTAGGCAGACATGCAAACATACATACATACATACATTTATATATTGGTAGCTCAAATTTTCAATCCAAACTGATTAAAAAGTTTGCCCTATCTCTTTATGTAAGATTTCAAATGTTTACACCAGAAATTGTCTTTAGTAATTTGGTAGAGACTGCAGAGGTCAAATTTTTTTAACTTTGACCCCTATTATGACCTTAACATTTATTATTTTGGGCTCAAATCAAGTTAAGTCAAGGAACTTATATCTAAAATTTCAAGTGTTTAGACCCAAAATTGGCAGAGGAGTTTGATAGAGTTCTCAAAGGTCAAATGGTTGAACTTTGACCCCTTAACAGACAAATTTCTGGCTGAAAACGGATTACAAAGATTTTTCCCAAATTTCACTACCCTGTATATCAAATTTCGAGTCTGTAGACTGAAAATTGACAGTTATTGTGTAGGGAAATGTACACAGATACACACACACACACACACACACACACTTTCACTTTTATAGATATATAGATATATAAAGTTAAATCATTTGAATTTTTCAAATTTAAACCTAAATAGCAAAAATCTGCCAAAGCGATATTGGTCCCCCGATTTATTGGAGAGGGACCTATGTTTTCAGTGACGTCCGTGCATCCGTTAGTCTGGACTATTGCCAGATAACTGACCATTAGTTTTTCCTGAAATTTTGCCACAAATTGTATTTCATTAAATAGATGTGCACAGTGAAAATATTTTCTTACAAAAATTCCCGTTGTGCCCCCAGGGGTTTAAGAGGTCAAAAATGGTCAAAAATGACACATTTTGCCCCATAACTTGTGATCCATCTATTAGATTTTTTTGAAACTTGGCTAAAATGTGGAGGCCATTGTTCTTAACATAAATTCAGTATGGGTAAACCTGGCAAAATTCTGGTTTGCATCCCTCTGGGACTTTTAGGGCTAAAAAACATGCCTTTTTTTAACCTTTTTTTTTTTTTTTCATATTACTCAAGAACTTTGTGTGTCTATATAGTAGTTTTCCATGGCGCTGAATTCACATATACATGTCTTAAGGTGTGAAACTGCATCGTTTGTTCATTTTCACTGGGATTTGGCATTCCAGGAGCTCCAAAGGGGTTACAAATGCCCCAAAATTCCCCCCAAAATGACACTTTTTACCCCATAACTTTTGCCTCATTTATTAGATTTTTCTGAAACTTGGCAAAAATGTGAAGGCAATGTTGGCCCTTCACATTTCTCACATTCATCATTTCTTCACTATTTTTTTGTGGTGTCATCTCACATGCAGCACCAGTGGGTGTTCACTCATGTGTGACTTATTTGATTCTGATTATTCAGTCCTTTTGAAACATTATCACTATTGGTTCTTTGCCAAAATAAATTGAAATTCCAATCAATTTCATTGATTACTTATTCTATCCAACTTGATAATTCTCTCTGTAGTTGACACTTTTGGATCACCAGTATCAGTTGGCATAAAACGTTACCATCTACAGCAGTTACAAAAGCATGCATACATGTTTATCTTGATTTACTTTTTAAAAAAAATGCTTGATTTTTTTTTTTTTTTTTTTTTTTTTTTTTTTTATATGCACAAGGAAAAATATTTTTGACTCATATTATCTTAAAATCTGCTTGTAGATGCTATCTTTTATTAAGAATGTTATCTACACAACAAAAAGTAAAGTATCCTCAAAATATTGGGTAGCTTCACTATCATTATCTACATACACTAATACTTTCAGCAGAAAGAAACTGGGAGTACATAGATCTAACTTCAGACCAAAAGCGATGGATCACTTCATGTATTGTAGGATGGAAGACTTCCTAAGTAAGTCCAATATGTTAAGGCATTTCCTATTCATACAAACGTTTTCACATGCATTTAAAAAAATAAAAATGAGGGAGAGAGATTGTTTGATCAGCAAAGATGGTGATTGGTGGTTGATCAGACGTTGCTATGATAAACAATTCCAACTTTATCCCTGATACAATTTTAAATAAATGCATTTAAAAATGTAACTTTTTGACAATTAGTTTACTCTAAAAACACAGAATATTGTTTTCTTTTATTTAAAAAAATATATATATTTTTTTTATTTTATCGAAGAAAAGTCCTTTCTTGTTAATAATATTGACCCTAACATGTTTATTTCAAAAGGAATATTATTAATAATAGTAAATTATACAAATTCATGTAGAAAGTAACATGGAATTTTCATAGTTTCACTAGTTCTTTTAAGCAATACCCGATTTTGTAAATATCATCAGATGATAGCAAGTGTCTGGTTATTTTGAGTGGAGCCTCCTATCTCTGGTTAAAAGTGGAATTAACCCTTCCTAAGATGGGTATTATGTACACTAAAAATTTGGACAGTATAGATGTATATAAAACGGATTTTGTTGGTTTTGTCACCTTGAAAGAATGGATGAGTCCTTGGATAGCAGAGCTAATTTACAAGAGAAGGCCAAGGAAAACATAGGATAAAATGATAAGGATGGATTTGAGGGATAAATAAAAACCTGGCCAGATATAGGTTAGTTTGGAAATGGGGGGGGGATTCATACCTTTCTCTAGACAGAATGTGAGTGATTTACTTTGCATTCAAAAAAGTAAAAATAAAGGAGACTGTATTAAGATGTATCCGTTCAATGGGAATGTTTAAATTGTGACCAGCAGATCGACAAAATCTCTTGTAGAGATACAAGTTGCTATGTAAAAATTCAGCTAAAATCACTCGCATACTTTACTGTTCTATAAGGAATTACACAATAACTCTCTATAGTCTCTCTATTTACTTGCCTGCTCACAAGAACAAGTTAGACACAAGGTAAGTTTTCAATGTGGTGGAAAATCCATTGTGTCAAAAAAGGGAACACTCTAGATTGAACTCCAGCGGCGCTCCCTAATGAAGGAAGATACCTCAGACCATAAAGCATCCCTTCCTTCTAAAATTAAAAGGTAAGCCCGAGAGGAGTGTCTCCGCAGACTAAACAGATACTACACTTTGATCTGACCTTGAATCTATTGTCTATTACTTTGCCCCTGTTTCCTATCACGCTATCCCTTCCATTGTTATTTAATCTTTTTATTCTCCCCTATTTTAACTCTGGTAGTTATTGGATCATAAAGGGACCCTTTTAGGGCTAACACATAATTTCTTTATGAGCTACATTTCTTTTCGAGGGCTGTTTTTATTTATATTTCTTCTGAGAAAAAAATGTTTAAAAAACAAAATTAGACACAAGGCTAATCAAAATGGGGAGGGGGGTGTATACGGTCATTCTTGTCACTACGTTTGTTAACTAAATATATAATCTATGTAAAATAAAAAAATTTACAAAAAACGTTTTATTAGAGACAAAATTTCATTGGCATGGGGTGGGAGGCTGTTTTGATGTCTCTTTTACAACTATTTTAACTTTGTTGTAGCTTGATCCTTAAGGAATTTTGTCTAGGTGCTTATTGGTTTCCTGATTTATCGGAGAGGGACCTATGTTTTCAGTGGCATCCGTTTGTCCGGACTATTGTCAGATAACCGTCCATTAGTTTTTCCTGAAATTTTGCCACAGATTGTATTTCATTAAATAGATGCGAACAGTAAAAAATATTTTTACAAAAATTCCTGTTGTGCCTCCAGGGGCTCAAGAGAGATAAAACATGACACATTTTGTCTCCTAACTTTTGATCCATCCATTAGATATTTTTGAAACTTGGCCAAAATGTCGAGCCCATTGTTCTTAATATAAATCCAGTATGGGTGACCCTGGCAAAATTCTGGTTCGTGACCCCGGGGACTTGGAGTGCTAAAAATGCCTCTTTTTGTGGCTCTTTTTTTCATATTTCTCAACGAAAATTTGATATGTCTGACTATGTAGTGGTTTTTCATGCTGGTCCACTCAAAATGCATGTGTTAGGGCCTAAAACTGCACCGTTATCCATTTACCCAGGGATTCAGCATCCCCAGGGGCTCTGGGACTTTTAGGACTAAAAAAAAACATGCTTTTTGGAGCTCGTTTTTTCATATTACTCAAGAACTTGATATGTATACCTATATAGTAGTTTTCCATGGTGCTGAATTCAGATATACATGTCTTAAGGCGTGAAACTGCATCGTTTGTCCGTTTTCACTGGGATTCAGCATTCCTAGGAGCTCCAAAGCTTCTCACATTCATTATTTTTTTGTGGCGTTATCTTACATGCAGGGACCACGCACGCACAGCTTGTTCATTTTTGTTCTTATTAGACCAATTGCCTCTACTACAAATTTCTTTCAGCATTCATGTTGCTTCAAAGTCATTCTTTAAATCCTAGACTTTTTTCTATGCTCATCTATTTAGCCTGGACAGTTATACTCATTCATGCGGTTAAAAGTCCTAATTTTTTTGTTTGTCTTTTCTTTGTCAAATATTTTACACTTAGTGGCCGATCCTTGTTTAAACTGTTACGCATTAATTTTCTGTTAGTTGGTCGTGGTCTTATTACACAAATGATACACATGTCAATCGGTAGAAAAAGCGACAAACAGTTGGTTAGTATTCAAAAGCATTTTGGAGAGCAACAGTGGAGGCGGGGGGCACATATTCCATTTTTTTTTTTTTTTTTTTTTTTTTTTTTTTTTTAATACATAAGCTCATATTTGCTGTCTGGCTTTTACTGAATTTGATCATAAGGGCCGTGACAACAGAATATTCTTTTCATTCTTTTGACTCTCAGGTATATATCCGACACAGACACACTTAATCAACCGAGAACCACGTATATAAAAACATAGTATATTAACGGCTATATACACCAGAGTCAAAACAATGAAACGAATATGCTGTTGTCACAGCCCTAGTAACCATACACTTTTGATAGTTAAGTAATATTAACAGACTAACTTAAATGTGCTTTTTCGTGTTTTTGCTTTTTTACTTGTAAATTTTTAATATACGTATATATATATATATATATATATATATATGCTTTCAGTATCTTATAAAATAAAACGATTCCGCTTAAATTCCTAGATATACTAACTAGGTTCAACATATCACGGAATTAGTACTTGTGTAAGCCAACTTATTGCTAGAAAACAATTATAAAAGGGCATTCAACTATATAACAGTGTATATAAAGAAAGAACTTAATTTAAATGTTTAAATGATATGGGAATCATCAGCTGTTTATCATGTAGATGTTTCGGAAATTAAAAAAAGAACATCCCCAATTACAAAACTTTAGATACAATCAAGTTACTATTTCACTAATATATAAATTAAAATATAAATAAAGTCTGGGTAGGTTTATCCATTAAAGGCGTTGAGTGAAATTTGAAAATCAAATAAGAGACGTGTTACATTTAACAGCCAAATAACAACACTTTGTTTATTTTATAAAGGTAAAAAAAAAAAAAAAAAAAACCAGCGTGAAAAACCATTCGTTTATTTTATAAAAGTTAAAAAAAAAAAAATTGCGTTATTTGGCTTAACACTTTAGTGTTAAATATGACATGTCTCTTATTTGATTTTCAAACATAAATAATATTAAAACCTTACTCTTAAGAACTATTGTGATGTTAGCATATAAAATTGTATAGGATAAAAATGTATGAAGAAAAATAAAACATTGTGTGTCCAAGTAAAAGTTAGAAACTACACAAGACATGCTGATAAAGCTGATATATTTTTTCAGCATTGCTTGGGCAGAATACAGATCTTTTGTTGTTGTATTCATTCATTTTGACTTACCAGGAACAAAATAAGCTAGAGACGGAGTGGGGTAGATATATAAAGATAAATTAAAAAAATTTTTTAGTTTTCCATGGCCCTTTTCTAATATTGTGTTTCTAAATTAAATAAAAGGATGGTATGGTGTGAAACAACGGAAATACTTGTATGCATCATTTTTGTGTGGTGGTCATTTGAAATCAAAAGTGAATACCTTTTTGTGTTTCAGTGTCAACAGCATTCAAAATCGGCTTATTAGTTTGGTTAATTACAGCAATAGGAGAAAGAACGGTAAAAATACAATGGATTTGGATTATTCCACTTTCATTAGAGAGTTCCAAATCCTGTTTTTTATTAATGAAATACATCTTGTTCTGCATCTACCTGGCTTGTATCTATTTTCTTAATTTCCTTTCTGTTCAATAATGGAATTTTTGAAATTTTGAACTCTAGTACTATTCCTTGTTAGTCGATTTGCCTTAATCTTATTAGACTCTCTCTTTTGGGATTCTGTAAGCCAGGGGATGAGATGCGACTTCTAAACCATCTCTGCTATGGCAATGAAATTTGGCTTATACATAGACCAACCATGGAGAAACAATTTTGAATTAAGAAAAAAAAAAAAAAAAAAAAAGTTGCTAAGTTTAATTTTGTTCTTTTTTTTCTTTTTTTTTATGATGTCCTTAAGTATAACAATGTCATAAAATTTAGGACTTTCATAAGATGCAAAGTTTTTCCAAATAATAAAAAGGTTCCAATAATAAAAATAATGAAAGGTGTTGCCATGAAATTTTACATCAAGATTTTGAATAAATATTGATTCGCATAATTTTTATGCTGACATCCTCAATTCTACACAAACTTTTTCTCAGATTTATTTACATAAATTTGATTAAATTTACTCTGTGATACCTTTTTGAAAATTGTCCTGGCTAGTTTTATCTCCACACAAAAAATATATTTTTTCCTCTTGTGGATGTCCAGCAGCAACAATATTCTTGTTCTCATTTTGATCAAAATGACAAGCTTATCAAATTACAGGAGATAATGTAGTTTCACAATTTATATGGTTAGGATGGGAAAGAAGGTTCTAGTTCTGTATTCAAGTTATAAAGTTGACTATCATTTTTTTATCAAAATGAAATATATTCGTCCAAGTATTCTGGCTAATGCAGTTTCAGAATATATCTTCATAGTGTCCACACTATGAAGATATATTCTGAAACAGCATTAGCCAGGGGTCTGTTTCATAAAATAACATCACTTTTAAGATATTTTATTTATTTATTTTTTTTTTTAACAAAGAAGTCACCACTTATCAAGGCCTGAAGGCTACTCGGGGATAAGGGTTATTGCATGTACAGTCATCAATGGGATAATATCGTAGTAATCGCTAGTAATGGCGATCTGATAAAGTGTCTTACTTAAGGGGGCGGTTCATCAGGAATTTGTTCATGTTGGACTTGAAGACCTCCAAGTTGTAGTCAGGTGGGAAACAGGCAAACGGAAGAGTTCCACAGGTGTGCACTTCTAAGAACAAAGCCTTGTTCATGGAATCTACGTTTTGATTTAGGCACAGATAAAGAGTGGGAAAAATTACTGACAGTGGTTTCAGCTAGACGGGTGTCTTTTGTGAAAGATTTGCGAGGGGGGGATCAGAGATTTGAGCTCAGATGAGTACTTCCCATGGAAATAACGATAAAACAACAGGCTTGCAACGTCCCTTCTGTGGGAGAGAGGTTGCAGGGAAGAGAAAAGGGCATCCCACACTAGGCTACAAAGTATTTTGTACTCTGTCAAGGCAGGATAGTACTCCATCCTTGGACGTACTTGGCTTCTATATAGAGAATTGCATCAGCAGTGAGATATCTACTGAAGCGGTAGAAGGATCCCACCATCTTTCCATATATATAGCAGTACCGTAAAACCCTTGGATACGGCATTAAAAATTATGTACAAAATACAGTACAATATATAATACACATGTATATAATCAAATAACATAAATAACACCATAAGGTGGAGCAAATACCATAACCAGGAGCCGGAAAAACATTGTATTCCACATCGTAACCTGAAAAAAACGTATCTTACAGCCACTGTATCCTGGGTTCTACTGTAATTATGTACTGAACAAAAAAGAATTGACAATTGTTCAACTAATATTAAAGTTTCGTTTGTTTTATAACTAGGTATACCTATATAGGTTTGTACATTTTTGTCTCAAAAAATTTTAAAGTATTTTTAATTTGCTAAATAGGATTTTTAAAGTTAAATTAAGTTACATTCATTTGGTCATTAAATTATTAAACCAAATTTCTATAAAACTATGATTTTGTTCAGGTAATGTTTTAATCTCTAATATTGAATGTAAATAGCTTCTAAAACTGTCAATCTATATCAATAAAACGTGAGTGTGTATCTGTCTGTGTGAAAATATTTAACCATTAAACTCTTAAACTACTAGTCACATAAGACTGAAATTAACAGGGAATGGTAATCATACATCAAGGATGGTTTATCTATCTATATATCTGAAAGTATCTGTGTATATTTCCCGACAAAATAACTGTTAATTTTCCGTCTACAGACTCGAAATTTGATATACAGAGTATGGAGATTTGAGAAAATCTTTGTAATGGGTTTTCGGCCAGAAATTTGGCTGTTAAGGGATCAAAGTTCAACGATTTGACCTTTGATAACTCTATCAAACTCCTCTGCCAATTTTGGGTCTAAACACTTGAAATTTTAGATATAGGTTCCTTGGACATGGATCTAACTTAATAACTTGATTTGAACCCAAAACAATAAATTTTAAGGGGTCATAATAGGAATCAAAGTTAAAAAAAAAAAAAAAAAAAATTTGACCTCTGCAGTCTCTACCAAATTACTAAAAACAATTTCTGGTCTAAACATTTGAAATCTTACATAGAGATAGGGCAAGCATTTTAACCGGTTTCGGTCGAAAAGTCGAGCTATTAATATATAAATGTATGCATGTATGTTTGCATGTCTGCCTAAAATTTTCGACAGCCGACAAATTTTCACAAGATCAGTATTGTTTTGAAGCTCAGCCCTTCAGACAACAAATACCGAAAACATTAATTTTTTCACCCTCAACAGGGCACTTTTCTACGAGGAGGGGTCGCTTTTTTCGCTGATATTTTCGAAAGTCATCCCCTCTTTTCGATTGTCTAGCCTTAATTTAAGCCTACATCACTTCTGATTTGACGGTGGTCATAACAGCAAAGATGTCACGTTTTTTTTTTATTATTCTTTTCCTCCTTCGCGGTACGGGTTCGAGCCTGCCTTCCTACTACCACCTTTTTTTTTTTTTTTTTGCTCAACACGCACCTCTAAACACCTGGGCAACGCCGGGCACCCATTTTGGATAGATGAATAACCCGTGCAGATATGTATTGGCAAGTTGAAATGCAAACTGTATGTGTATGTTCAAATTTGATTCATTTCTTCAAGTCGTTTGGTAAAACTTTTATTTATCTTTTTTATAGTTACATTGGTAGGAGACACAGCTGGAGTGCTACGTGTTTTGGTTTCAATTCTAGCTGATGGCACTTGAGATTTTTTGTAACTTTTGAAATTACTACTACTGTATATTGGGTACAATGTAATATTCAATAGAGAATTGACTCTGTGATAATCTGTATTGAAATAGATTTAGTCATATTTTATGACTGGGCAAAGGCCCCCCCCTCCCCCCGCTTGTCTTGATAAAATTTGAAATGCTTTCAACATAAACCACTCTTCTGAAAAATCTTTTTATGACCTCTCTTTTTTTAATGAACAATGGAAAAAAGTATCCTCTTTGTTATTCAGAATAAGTATTTTCAGAAAGAACTAATGAAATAACAATAACATAGTGGAAAGGAGAAAATTATAGACTAGTTTGCATCATTTACTGATATCTTGGATAGCTTTGTATTCTGGGTTTGATTTTGAAAAAGGTAACGCTTTAGTTTATGCGGATTTAGAGTAAATTTAAGTTTAACTGTTTAATTTTTTGTCTTTTCAATTTCTATTTTTTTTTTTATTTTTGATGTAATCGGGTTGATCCCAGAAAAGAAATGTGTATCTTCTCTCCCTAACATAAGTTCTGTCATGTTAGCTTTCTTAACCTCACATTTGGTTATGGATTTCTGACTGATTATTTCTTATTAAATCTCTTTTCTTATCTGCAGAAGTTATAAGTGCAGTCTATTATACTAAAGCTGAGTCAATCAACATTTGTTTGCCAAAGTTTTCTTATGTATTTTAAATACACAAAATAAATGTTAAAATATCTCCTTGAGATATGTTGTTTTTTTTGGGGTTTTTTTTGGGGGGGGGTTCTATTTTAATAATTGTTCTAATTGGCCATAGCTTTTATTTCAGATCCTTTCTTAACAGCTGGGGGATTTGTGACCCATTCTGATTTTAGTGTTTGTTTTGCAAGGGGTTAAATGCTTAGGTCTGATTTGGTTTCATTGTATGCCGTCTTCCCAGTCATTACCTCCTTTGGAAAGGAGGGGTATTAAATTTGAGGGCTTTGAAAAAATGATAAATGCAGGATTTCTTTTTGGTGCCACTGTACTTATCTTCTATTTATCTGGGGCAAATATAGTTGCTAATATTAGAGGATACGACTAATTTCTTTTAGACTTTTTTTTTTTTTTTTTTTTTCCCCCCCCCCCAACTTCCTGGGATTTCTGCTGTGATGACCTTTTTTTTTTTTTTAAATTTTTATTTGCTGAAATGAACTAATCCAATTGCTTGGGAAGAATGTTTAAGGCCACAAAATGGGTAGGTCAAAATGTAATGCTGTAAATATTCGTCTTAAAGAGCCAGTCTTTTATTTTATATATATATTACTAGAAGAATACATATCCTAGCATGGGCCAAATGAATTTCCTGAATAGGTCATTCCAGTGTTGTCTCATTGGCACTCGTTAACCCTTATCCTCTCAAGTCCTTTGGGGCTTGATAAATGTCGTCTTCCCCCTCCTTTCAGTAAAAAATTTTGAATCCCCTTTTATTCCCCTTAAAAAGATTAAAATCAAGATATAATGCTACTAAACTTTGTCTAGAATGCTCAAAGCAAGAGAAAGATTATAATTTATGCAAAAATCAATGCCATGTTTTAAGGAAAAAATATAGAATTACGTTTTTATATAGCTTTGGTATCAAATAGATATTTGTTTTGTGTGATAATAAGCAGTTATGGCTCTATATTAATTTTTTCCATAGTTTTTATGTTTGTCATGAAAAAGACCTCCTCTTCTCTCTCCTCTTATCTGCTTAAATGAACTTTTTCTACACCCATCCTCTGCAATAATTGATCCATGGTAACACCAAGAGAATGAGTATTTGAGTTTATTTTTTTTATCTTATTTTTTATTTTTTTTAACCATAACATACTTGTGGGCATATTGTGAATCAGAATATGTAAGGTTTGTAAGTGTATCTTGAGTAATTTCAGGGTTTATCTCAATCACAGATAGACCAAAGGGAAGTATATAACTTTACATAATAGATGAATCCAATTTAAAAAGTTACAATGAAACTCGCATGGCCGCTCAAAGTTGCCCAGTGATATAATATTTTGCTCTATTCTTTGGAACACAATTAAGTCTGGTTTATTATTGATTCTATATGTATTATCTTTTTTTTTTTTTTTCAAGATGCCTGATTTTCTATATTTCATATTTCAAACTAGCAGGACTCTGTTGCCCGGTAATAGCACGCCTCCCCTCCCGAGGGGGTAAAAATTTAAATTCTGGCTTTTGCTGTTGTTGCCCAACCCCTAACCTCCTCATGTTAAGAACAGTTTTCGAAATAGACCCCCCATTTTTGAGTGGGGGTAAGGTTGTCAAAAAATTTGCCCGAAATGTTACTTTGATAATCGCTGTCAGGATTTCCACGCGCTTGGCCTTCGGACCAGGATCAAAGTGTAGTATCTGTTCTGATGTTGCACTTCACTTTTTTGGTATTGTTTAGTGGAGGAAAAATCCTTCATGACCAATACATTTATTTTTGTTACTAATCGGTGCCTCTTTTTGGGGAGCTGGTTCCCCCTCCTCACATTATAAACCGACCTTGTGTCTAACTCTGCCCTCATGGGTAGGCAAGTAAATAAAAAAAAAATAATACTATGTAGGAACAAAAAATTTGGTGGTTGCTGTGTATGTTGGCCCTGCCAAGTAGGGTATGGTATTTTTGTTGGCAGGACTGGAGTTTAGATGGCAAAATACTCCAACTCGCTATCATTTAAAAGGAACTAAATTCCTGTAGTCACTTGTACGTTACCATGTAAACAGTATTTCAGAAAGTGAGTTTTAACAGAACGTTTTCTTTAAATAATGAACAATTATTATTATATTTTAAACAATATGTACAGAAATTTGTTTATATTATAAATAGAACACTATATAATTTGAACCCATGTAAACCTATTAGTTAAGTGACCTATTTGCATTTCAAAATAAAAACATAACATTTAATATTAGTTATTACCCATGCGAGTCCAAAAAAAATTAAATAAATTAAGCAACCCCCTACAAAAATGGAAATAGCGAGTACCTGTGCGAGCGCAAAAAAAAAAAGATTAGCCGCAGTAGCCAGGCTTGAACATGTAACGCTAAGAGGAAAAGGAAGTGAAAAAGAGGAAACTCTTTAGTCAACTGGGCCACGTAATAACGCCTTTAAAGCATACATATTGTGAAGCGTGAATGACTTTGCAAAAACGTCAATACAAAAACTGACCACCTTCTGGCAAAGAATGGCTCAGTTACTGGTGAAAGAAAATGATACCGATTTTGTCATTGTTCGTTGCGGGTGTTGAATGTTAAAGTGTATAAGGAAAAGCTTTTAAAAATCAGACATTGATAAAGTCACATTTAGTACAATATAAGTAAAAAGGTTTTATAGAAAAAAAATGATCAATTCACATATAGTTTAATATCAAAGTATGTCAGTAAAAAAAAAAGACACAAACTTTGCAAATATTCAGGAATAGACAGTTTAAAGGCTTCCAAAGCATATATAATTCAGGTATCAACTGTATTAGTCGCGTAATCGGTTCTTTTATTTTTTTTTATTTTGCATATAAAGAATGAATTGTAGTCAAGCGTACTTAAAAAAAAAGAAAAGAAAAAAGGTTCATCTAGCTTTGAGAAATGGAAGAAATAATGACTATCAGCATGTGACGATGTGTCAGAAAATAGTGTGTACGATGTATGTAAACACAAGATTAACACAGTAGCGTAGCTAACATGTACATTATATTTAATGGAAAAATAAAAGCAATGTTGGCATATAAACATGTTTTGATGTGTTAATGTTTGTATTTGGGCTATTGTATTTATAACGATTGCTTCTTGTATAAAATGAAGCCATGTTTGTAAATCGCTGGAGCGTCCTTTTTTGTAGGAAGATTTACATTCTGAAATTAACGAATAGTCAGTTTTTAGCCAATGAGATTTGGAAGAAAGTGAAGAGAGAAATCATTTTTTGAAATCGGGGAATGGAAAGCTTATGGTATGTCTACAAGTATAGGATCTAGGTAATAAGGGTGCAACCCTATATCTGTCCAAAATGCAGAATACCTCCCAGTGTTGATTGGGAGTGATAGTACTTTTTATTTAGAGGAAAAAATAGCAACTATTTCCACTATAGATGGTTGCGACTGATGATGATGCTCCTAGGATGTAATGTAGGATTTTACTATAACAAATAAATGTGTGTTAAAATGGTGTTCAAAAGTTACATAAAATAGTGGCTTATAGTGTAGACAAATCTATTGGTGCAAACCTTGTGTACTTTGGTCCAGGGGGGGGGGGTCTGCAATCATTCTATTATATAAATTAGTTTTAACTTGTTTAAAGTCTAAATCTTCATGATAATTTGTCTGAGGTCGAATAAAATGAAACCAACTTTGACAGGTCATAATTTTATTGCTAACTAGCTTTGCCTATCCGATGCTGTCCGGAAGTTTTTGTATTTTTAATTGGGCAAATATTTTTGTTTATTTTTAACTCTTAAATTTATAAATAACTAGTGAGGTCCATGTCCTGGCTTTGTCTAAGAACACTGTCAGACATAGAGTACGTTTGCATGAAATTAAAAACAAAAAAATCGTCTCGGCTGTCCATAAAGAACAAACGCACACATAGTGCCTTTTATATATAAGGAGATTAGTGATAGAATTCTTATATTAAAATCATAACAATCATTGAAAAATAATAAAAATAGTGAATTAATGAGATTCTTTTGCCAAGTAATATGTAAATTAGCTTTACAATTGGATGCATGTGATCAGTATGTTAAAAAGATATTGTGGCTTGTTGTGTCATTTGACTTTTTTCCATTTCACTCCATTAAATTTTTTTACATTTGAAAAAAAAAAAAGTTTCTTTTCATACGTTACGCCATTGCATTTTTGATTTTAAGTTTATTGCTAATCACCCGAGACGCCCCTCCTGGGAAATAGTGACAGGACTGCTTAGATTTTTTTTTTTTTTTTTTTTTTTTTTTTTTGAAAGACCAGTAGGTTGGCCTTTCAAAACTACATCTGATCTTGCCTATAACTTCCTGGAGGAGATAAAATACAGATAGATGAGAATTAGTAACATTATTTTATTACAGAGAAGCAAATTTCTTGCATTTCAGTTGTCATTTATACTTATATAAATTTATATACAATGTTTATTTTCTTTTTCAGCCTTGCACTGAATTTTTCTTTTATCATCCTAGAAAAAATCTGTATAAATCCATTGAACTTGTATGGTTTACTAACTTTTCCAAATTGGTTAATTTCAGGTTTAATTACCGTTCTACTCATTATATGGTTAATAATGGCTTTTACAATTTCTTAAATTGGTTTGATGACCGAGCATGGTACCCACTTGGCAGGATTGTTGGTGGGACTGTAAGTATATTTTTTATTTTCTTATGCAAACAATTTTTTGGTTCTTCGATCTGACAGGAATGCATGAAAAATAAATACCGTTTTGGTTTAGAGGCAGCATTAAAAGGTTTAATACTATAGCCTGAACAATCATTACTTACTCAATGTAGAGAGTGTTGTTTTCTGGAATGTACATTTCGCTTAAAACAAATTTATGTGTGAAAGTAGTTGCTGATTTTGACCATTGTTCTCATCAAGGGACTGAGAACTATATAAATAATTCATTAAACTAGAAAAAACAATTTAAACACGTTTTGCATAGCATTGATGCGGAAAAAAAACTTGTGAAAAACATAACTATTAATACAGTTTTCAACATGCTCCTTGTTAGTCATGTTTTTTAATACAATTTGTTTGAATAAAGTTTTAATGTCGACATTATGCAATTAAAAGAATACCCACTCCAGGATGGATGAAATTAATTTGCTATACAAAATAGTTTTGCACCAGTTTCACCTTACGATATCTACAATCCTTATCCCAGTTTATATCAGAATCCTTTATATGATTTTGATTATAGAAAATGTTTAAAATTTAAGGACTAAACTTAGTCTTCCGAAGAAATTGAAATTCAAAGAATCCTACTTTATTTTGTCTAATAATTATGGATCAAATTAATGCAAATCTGAAATACTTCAATTTTGAAATTAGAGGTTGTGCCCATGTTATGCCTCTTAAAGCCTCTTTAAATCACTTCAAAGAAACTGGAATTTTAATAACAATTAACTAACAGGCCACCTACAGCATTGCTTGGTCATAGAATTTGCTTGAATATATTTTAATTTATGCAAGTTTCCTATTTATTATACGCAATATATAAGTGATTTCAAAAGTAAAAAAAAAACTTCAGCATCAACTAGAATGGAAACCAAAACATTTAGCTCTCTAGCCTTAATTGTTACCGTGTGATTTAAGTTCATATGCATATAAAAACCTTACAAAAAATAACGTTGTTAAAGATGCGTAGAGTTGCGTGTGTGCAAAAACAACACATTTAGTTAACTTACACCTACCAAGTTCCAATTATTTATTTATTTATCACTTAGCTATTTTTACTGGCTTAAAACCAAATTGAATTTGTTCCACAAGTCCAAATCCCCTATATACCAAGTTTCAAGTATGTAGACTAAAAATTGACAGGAGTTTGGTAGACTGTTCCTCACACAGACAGACGAGGTCACACATATATATATATATATATATATACATATATATACACACACACCCCAAATACCTAATTACCAAACTGGACTTGTTTTAGTTTAAAATATATCTGTAAAATATATTGAAATAAATAAATAAAAGCCTGTTCAAAAGTTTCACTTTGAAAAATTTTTTTTATGTCAATTTGCTTATTTATTTTAATCTAAAACAGTAAATTCGGTTTGGTAATCGAAAAAATTTCACACCAACGCTGGCACAGTCGCACTTAAAGTCACCTATGCTTCTGAATTGCCTAATAGAATTATGATGTAAATCATTTTAACAGTGGTTTTGTTTTTATCTGAAGTGTGGTTGTGTTCAGTTTTAGGTCCATCCTCCCAGGCTTTACTTTCTCCCTAAGAAGAGGTTAGTTTATTGTTAATCGTTTAAGGCTGCTCGGGCATTGCTTTTAGATCGGTGTGTGCACTAGTTTCTCAAAGCCAACCCTGACCATATCTCTAGTTTCCTGGTAAATGTTTAATATTAAAACTTCACAAAAATTAGAAATCTCTGAATTTTCACAAAAGGTTTCCATCCCCCTCTTTGCCCCATTTGCACACAAATAAATTGAACTAAATATAGCTCACATTGTCTATTCATATGCCTAACAGGTCTGTTCGAAAGTTTGTAATCAGTTAATTACTTTAGAAGTGAATTTGATACAAAGAAATATACAAACACATTCACATATTTAACTTCATATAAATAACCATATTTAACTTGTATATACACTATCAAGAATACATGGTGTTGTTCGTTATTGATTGGGAAACCCTATTTTGCACCCAGTCACAAAAGGAGGGTGGACCTGTAAATTCACCCTTATCTGTTCGTCTGTTTACACTTCTATCAATAATTATGGTTAGAATATTTTGAAATTTTACACAAACATTGAACATGATACGAGTAAAAAAAAAAATGTAACAACGGATTTTCCTTAAAAAGGCTAAAATTGACACTTTTGTGCTTATTAAAAAAAAAATTGATGCCTTGGATTTTTATAAAACTTTCTGAAAAGTTTTAACTGATTTCTATATAGTTTTGTTTGTCTATTCTTTGCAATAACTCTTGGGTGTTCCCCAGGGGCTCTTTTAGGGCTAATAAAAGCCCTCTATTTATTTATTTATTTTTATCATTTTACCATATTTGTCCAAAATTTTCTGTGTATGTCTATTTTAGCAGTTTTCATGGTGCTGAACTCAAATTTAAATATGTTAAGGCCTTGGGGATTTTGGAGCTAAATGGGGGGGGGTAAATGATGGACTTGGTCATTTCTTCTAAGATCAAGAACAGAGTTGGGTCCATGATGAACCCTTGAGGGACTCCAACACTAATACTGTGAACTTCTGATTTCTGCCCATCAACCACCACTACTCTTATGAACCTATCAAAGAGAAATGATTTAATAATTGAGAAGACATTTCCTGCTATACCGTAGCTGGAGATCTTGTAGAGTAGATCTTTGTCATACCCTATCAAAGACCTTTGATATGTCGAGGCCCTAGAAACAGATCTCTATCAAGAGATTTGCTAATCCTATGAGATATTACTGTGAGCATATCTGCTGTAGATCTAGCAGAACGGAAACCATATTGCATGTCACTGAGGAGGTTATTTTTGCTGAGATGGCTGACTACTTCTCTATTTAACACAAATTCCAGCAACTTATGACTCGGAGGAGACTGGTTGGTTGTACTGAGAGGGAGATAACCGATCGCCTTAATTTTTAAATACAATGCATACTGATGAGCTTTTCCAAGGTGTTGGGAAACATTTCTCTTTAAGACAAAGCTTAAACAGCTTTGTAAGTATGATAACTAGTTCTGGTTTAAGCTTTTTAGCACTATAATTGGAACGCTGTCAGGGTCAGTTGCTTTACTAGATTAGATCACATTAAAAAAAAAATTGTCTAATTGTGTGCAGACAATTTGTTATAGGCCATGAATAACCGTATTATCACTTATCATATTAAGGTCGTCCTTGTGTCACAATCTAACCCTCATGGTAAATCTTCCATGTTCTTTAATATAATCATTCCTCCACATTGGTAGCTGCTTTTAGTATATAAAAAATGAATTTGAGAATCTTTCTGGCATGATTTTTAAATATTTTTTTGAACACTGAAAAAAAAAAAATAAATTTCTTCAATGAAAATAATGTTGATTTATGATCCCTGGTTTCTAATTAGGCTACCCTTTTATTTCTTTAACCAAATTTAACCATTCACACTACTTACTGATTCATTCCATCATTAAATTTTTATGGCAAATAGACCCCCCCATTTTCTTGCTACTATGAAAAAATTGCAAAAAGTTGGCAGGTGACATGTTTTTATCAAATCTTATTACATGCCAACTTATCAGATTATGAAGAAAACAGTGATATAATTATTACTGATTTTTATTTTATTTTTTGATTTTAGGTTAAATTAAAATCTCTGGAAAAAAAAAGTAATGCTTCACTGTAGTTTCATTTTATTATTCTTTTTTTTTTTTTGTAATATCTCGAGCAGTTCTCCATATTTGTCTACAAAAACGTTAATTTTTTGATTCCTGGTCTGATTCAAACTAATATTGCATTGATGATTCTATTGACAGACAACCTCATTTTAACTGTTTGCTTATGTGAGGGAATGTTCTTGCTGATATCGGAGTTGATGTTTTCATGGAATTTTACGGGTTCTGTTAGTATTTCATTATTCTCTTCAAATACGCCCAAGGATGGAGTACTGTTGCCATATCTGGGCAGGAGCTGCCAGAGTCAGTTTATCCTGCCTTGATAAAGTGCAAAATAAACCGTAGCCTAGTGGGGAATGCCCTTTTCTCTTCCCTACAAACTTTCCCACAGAAAAGACGTTGTGAGCCTTTCTCTGCTTTATCGTTATTTTTATGCCAAGTGCTCATCTGAGCTCCAATCTATAGTCCTCCCTGTCCTGACTTTCACGAAAAACATCTAGCTGAAACCACTATCATTAATTTCTCCACTCTTTATCTGTACCTAAACCTAGATTCCATGAACAAAGTTTCTTTCTTAGAACTGCACGCCTGTTTTCCTGCTTTCCAACTAACTACAATTTGGTTGTCTTCAAGTCCAACATCAACAAATTCTTGATGAGCCATCCCCTTAAGTAATCCAATTTACCAAATTTCTACTATTAAATATGACTACATGTTCCCCTTAACCACTGTACACTCATTAACCCTTCGGGCCTTGATAAGTGGTGACTCCTTTGTTAAAAAAAAAAATTGATCCATTTCATTTTGTTTAATCCTTCTTAAACTTCACAATGTTTTTCTCTGTCCAAATGTTCTTAAGACACTCTTAAGATTACAGTGCAAACACAACCTCCAAATTCCCAATTTTTTTTCTTCCCTTAAGAGGGCATTTTATCATTCTCTATCCACTTAAGTCTTGGTAACTGTCTGATATTTCTTTGTTTTCTCTTGCACATAGGTATGAAAATTTAAGGAGCAATCAGATACTTGGACAAGTACACACTAGTTACATCTTTAGCTTATTAGTTTTACTGGATTTCTTCAATTTTATCATTGGCTCTATCTATTTTTCTCTGCTTCTACCTACTGAACAGGAGTACACACACCTCATTACACTGATGACTATTGCAAGAAGGTTTTTGAAGACATTTTTTTTATTCCTATACAAAATAAAATTTATTTTTCTGTGGAAATGTTTTTCAGTTATATTTCTCCCTTTATTTATACCAATCCTTTAATTTATGAAGCTCAATGTAATTACAGAGCATATGACTAATAAATGACAAAAGCCTATTCCAAATTTCATGATGTTGATTATTTTACAGTTTATTCCTTTAATTATGTTGACATGTAAGAAATTTCTGTGTAGGTATAAATCTACCCTCATACACTTTTTTAAAAAATTTATTTATTTATTTATTTTATTTATTTTTTTTAAAGCGAAATAGCAGCATAGGAATGCCTCTGTTGGATTCAAATTTACTTACCTAAATGATAGTTTGCTCCCTTGCACATAAATGTCTGCATTGTCACCTTTTTATATGTATATGTGTGTATGTGAGTGCTCTGTGGGTGTATCGTTGATAGTTACTGAATTTTAGATGGATACACATGAGAAAACTGCCATTTATTAGAAGACAACTAAAAATTTACTAATCCTAATCAACAACTAGCCACCTACTGCAACCAAAGTTACTTTATAAAACCCTAGCCATCCTACATACTTATATAAAAAGAATAACACTAATAATGTACACAAATTCAGTATTGAAAATTAGCGTTATTCATTGTATTTCAGTTGGGAGATTATATCATTGCTGTAATGATCTGGTCCCTGTTGATTTTGTGGTGGGAGTTCAGCCTACCCTCCCAGTCCTTGCCTTCTCTCTTTGAGAAGGGATTAGTTTATTGCTAATCAGCTGGGGTGCCCTCACCAGGGAATGCTGACGGGGCTGCCCAGGCACTTTTTGCATGTCAGTGTCCCTCCTTAGGAGTGTTGAATTCTCAATCCCACTTTCCAATCCTAGTGTCAAAGCTCTTGCAGTGGGAGAGAACTAAATGACCATTAATTTATTGTCTGCATATCATAGCAAATTAAACTTTAAACATTTTATTTACTTTATTTTTTTTTTAATCTTGTATATATAAAAAAAAAAAAAAGCAACTGATTATAAAATATAAAAATATCTAAATATTTACTAATTATTAAAGCAGCATTAAATTTCCTCTTTCTCACATTCATTTATAAACAGTTCAAGGAAAAGCAATTTAGCATAAAAAAAAACCCATTAAATGGTTTAAAAGTCGACGAATGGCATGGTGTACTCCATTTTCTCTTTTTTATAAACAACTAGTAGTTCAGCCCGGCTTTGCTCGGGCCCTATGTACTGTTCATAACTTTATGTGCATATGTATACATTAAAAAGTGTGAATATGTACGGTAAACCTTTCTATATAATAGGCTCCCTTAACCACCATAGCGAAAAGTTGGTAGAGACCGCAGAGGTCGAATTTTTCAAAACTTTGACCCCAATTTTGACCCCTTAACATTCATTGTCTTGTGCTCAGATTAAATTAAAATGTTTGACCTATGTCCAAATAAGTAGCATTAAAAGTTTATTTTCTTTTTAGATAATTGTTTTATCAACCTGCATGAAAAGAGCTATGTAAAAGATGCTTAAAACCGTTTGAATTATGCAAATAACATCAGTAGTTCAAAAGTTATGAGAATTTTAAGTGCCAAAATTTAGGCTTTTCCGTGAACATTTTTCTTTAGAAAAGGTGGACTAAATTATGAACCACAATATTTCAAGAAATTTGGTAATTTTGCCATCATTTATTTTTAAAGCTATTCTCATGAAACTTGGCAATCTTATGTAAAATTGTGTGCTCTTTCTGATGATGCGGGGAAATCTGATGTACCTCTTTACCATACGCCATGAATTATAAATTCAGAAGTACAAATTTCAATTTTTTTAAAACTGACACATGGTATCATACAGTGGGTGTCTATTTATGAACAAAACTAAGTATTATAGTGGTATTTAAATATAACTTTATTGACAATAGGCATTTTCCTGCCTCCTCACCAAAGGAGAGCTTAATCTGGGTGTAGCCATTGAATGCCTAAAGATATATATATATATATATATATATATATATATATATATATATAATAAAAATTACAATTAAATTTACCAAAAAGATCCAAGATGATAAAACTAAAGTAAATTATAAATATTAAAGAATCAATATTTATAAAGTAATCTCAACCAGATGTAAAAGCTCGATAAAACCAAATAGGAGATAGAGCTTGGATACTTTAGCTTTCACCAGACTATCCATTCACGTGAAATCACCTTTTTTTTTTCTTTTCTTTTTTCTTTTTTTTTTCTTTTTTTTTTTCTTTTTTTTTTTTTTTTCCACCCTATTCCCTCTGCTTCACTTTTTGTTATCAAATAAGATCTTTGACTTGCAGTTTCATTAAATACTTTTGCAAGCAAAATCCGATCCCGCATTTTACTAATTCCTACCCTATGATGAGAAGGAAAGTATTTCTTCAAAACTCCGCGGATTAAGGACTATCCACTTATTTAGTGTTTCCTTTTCAAATTAAATGTTTTTAACTCTTTTTCAAAGTGTTTTTTAAAATGTTTTATTAACTATTTGCTCATATATATATATATATATATATATATATATATGAAATGACTAGATAAATATTTTTATTAATGGAAATGGTGTGCAAGCATTAAGCAAATTACTAGTTTAAGTATTATACTAGTAGGGAGACCCGACATTGCCTGAGATTGAATGATGATCAACAAATCTTTCACACCATACTTTTGTCATAAAATTTTGAATGCGCCCCTGTCATATCAAAGAACCGACTATTGATTTTATATTCTTGGCCTTTCTTATGCGGTGATAATGGCTTGAATTTAAGTTTAATATGAAGTCAAATATCATAGTTCAATTGTGCTTTAAACAGAAACATTCATTTTGAACGCACCAGAAACTACTGTTGATTTTATATGCTGGACCTTTCTGCTTGTGTGGTAATAAAACTTCTCAAATGCACTTGTTATCTTAGGCTGTATAAAGTATTAACTTTGGTCAAAATCGTTCGTTTTTTTTTTTTCATCAGATCTTTTGGATTATTGATACTTGTTGGAGATATTCCCATACAAAACCTAAGAACACTACCAGATATGTGAAGTACATTTGTCAAATTTCATAACAATCAGCCCAGCTGTTGCGGCGTCTATAGAGAACGCACACGCATGCACAAAGTTTCTTTTATATAATAAAGATGTGTGTGTGCATTAGTATTTGATAAACACACAAAATACTAAAACTGATGTTTGCTTAATTGTTTGCTCACTGAATGTATTACGTAGGAATGACAAATGTGATAAAGTGGTGGTGGGAGATGTATTAAAACACCTCTCATAATCTGAAAGCTTAGAGTTCAATCCCTGTACAGGCAATATATTTTCATTTTATCTTAAAACCTACTCAACAATAAATCTTAGGATTTTATAGATGGATTCAAGATCAAAAGCAGCAAAATGTTAATGTAAAAATATGTGAAATAATGTTTTGTCAATAGTTATACAAATTCAAACCTTGCGTTTGGATTCTTTAGATTTCTGTTCTCATCTTGAATGTTATTTTTTACAACCGATGGCATGGTGGATAAAACAATTGTATGTTACTCTTCTCGTAGTTGAAAGTTTAATCCTGAGTGTGGAAACACTCAAAATACAATTGCGAATTCCTTAAGACTTCTACCTATTCAGAAATGAGAACCTTCCTCTTCCCCACACTATGGATTCCATTCAAAATTTCACTAAGATTCCAGAGTTTGGCGGAAAGATTCCAGAGTTCAACAAGATACACCTGAAGGTTAGATTGAAACATAAAAATAACTCGAGATGAGAACAGTAGTCGGAAGAATACGAATAATCAATCCTAATCTCCAAAATTCAGAAACACAATTTCAAATCTAATACAGATTCTACAAATTACCAATAAATTAATGGTTAGAATGTTTGTTAATGGGTCGGGAGACTGTGGTTCAATTCTTGCTTAGATAATATCAAAGATTAAAAGAAAAAAAAAGTGTTTGATAATGCCTTGCTAAACCCTTTACATTATAAGGTGAAGATCAAGGGTAAGTGGGATCATATGGGAAAAGGGGTGGCACCTTTCCTAATATCTCTGTAGTAGCCAGTGAAAAGGGAGTTTTCAGGTCTTTGTAATTAACCGCATTAAACATCTACATTTATATGTACTTACAGTATACCAACATTAACTTAACCGGTTACGGATCACGTAGCTGTCATTAATATTCTGTGTTATATATAACATCTAAATCCTTTTCTATATTAAATACTCGTTTTTTAGTTAAAAAAAAAAAAAAAAAAAAAGAAAAAAAAAGAAAGAAATCTGCAAATAAAAAAACATTTTTAGAGTTTTTCTTTTTATTCAAATGATCTGGTTATTTTTTTTATATATTTGTTTTTAATATGTAGGTGTATCCTGGCTTGATGGTAACCTCTGGATCAATCCATTGGGTACTTCACACACTTAACATCCCTGTCCATATCAGAGATATCTGTGTGTTCCTTGCACCAGTATTCAGGTAAGCAAAAACTGATACATAGGAAAATTCTATTTTTCTTTTTGTTTTTCTTTTTTTTTTTTATTAAATCTAGAAGTGGTCACTTAAGATTTCTACCAAAAAGCAGGGTTTTTTTTTGTTTTATGAGAAAAGTTTTATCATATGGTAGAGCCTTACAGCTGATTTTTTTTATTATTTCTCTTCCTCTCTCGCTTTTGTTCTTTCTCTTTTCCTGTTTTTTTCTCTATTGTTCTTCCTCTTTTCATTGTGTATTACCTGGCCTTCCTTTTCTCTCTTATGACACTTACAAATTTTTGAATGAAGAGGGTATAAGTAGTAGATGAATTTGGTTTCTACATAAAATTACTTCTTGCCTCATTCCCACCACGTGCACATTCAACATCTTATTTAGACTTTCTTTCTGAAACTGATTAGAGTTTAGAAATTTTTTTTACCACCATGTCTGACACAGATTTTTTTCAAATTTGCTACACTTGTAGATCTCCATGAAAGGAATTGAATGACATCTGTTACACATCTCAAGGTCAAGGGGTTTCTTAGATATGATCTTGACCTTGTTGCAAAAATGTGAATTTTTAAGGCGAGGTGACCAACTTTAAAAGATGATATCTCAGTTATTTATGGACCCACAAAGTTCATTCATATATCATTCTAAATACTTGGATAGATCTACAATTTTATCTGGGGATTTTTTTTTTTTTTCAAGGTCAAATTAAAAAGTTGACCTTCACCTTTTTACCTGAATTATCTCAAAAAAAGGTCATTTTAATTTTTTGTGATTTTGACAAAAAATTTGTCTATCTAATGACAGTATATATTCCAAATTTTATGATGGGTTTTCCACTAGAACCATTCCAACAAGTGTTTTAAAGAAGTGGGCTAAATTCAAAATGGCGCAATGTAATACCTGCTACTTCATATAAAAACATTTTGATATTTCACAATATGGTCATGTTTGATATCTTTGTAAAGCTATTTTAATGCTGATTAATATATATACACAAAGACCATGGTCACAAAATCCATATAAAAAATTTATGTTGATGAAACTGAATTTTCTTCATTTTGTGTTTTTAATGCAACACATATTTTATGGAAAAAGATGATGTAATTAGTGTTGGGACAGTTAATCAGAATTTGGAAATCGGAACTTTTTGAGGTATCAGAATCAGAAAACTTTTGGCCTAATATGCCATTCCAAAAAGAATGTTACTCTTTTCTATTGCTGATACTAAAAGATAAAATGAAGAATAGTTTTTAACTGTGTGAACCCCCCCACATAAAACATGATATTTTTGTCCAGTTCTTCAGCATTGACAAATCTGACAAGAAAGTGCTAAAAGGTATTAAAAAAAATACCCCAGATAAAATTGTAGATCTAATCAAAGTACTTTAGAATGATATATGAATGAACTTTGTAGGCCCCTAAATAACAGAGATATCATCTTTTAAAGTTGGTCACCTCTCCATAAAAATTCACCTTTTTGTAAAAAGGTCAAGGTCATATCTCAGAAACCCCTTGACCTTGAGATGTGTAACAGATACCATTCAATTCCTTTCATGGAGATCTATAAGTGTAGCAAATTTGAAAAAAATCCCTGTCAGACATGGTTTTACCCCTTGTTGATTTGACATGGAATGAGCCAATTGTATGCTATGTTGTTTTGTTTTTTTGTTGTTGTTAAGTAGATTTTTTTTTTTTTTTTTTTTTTTTTTTAATAAAGGGCATGTACTGAAATGTTCACGTTTTCTTTTCAACCTTCTTAAACGAGTGTTTCCACCATCATTTATTATTTAATCTTTATATAAAAAAATGTTTCCTGTTTGTCTGGCTAAAAGTCAAAAGCTAGAGAAGACACACCAACAAAACTTTTTTTTTTTGTTTTTTACATCATTGTCTTGGACAAAATATAGAAAAAAAAATTTTTTTTTTTCCCCAAATTGCTAAAAGAATGCGAGAAATGTAGAAAAAATGGGAGATAAGAGATGGGGTTAGAGACAAATAAGTTTTAAAAGAAAGATATTGCATACTTTTTTTAACACCAGAGAACCATGTTTATTATGAAAGGCAAGGAAAAATGGCTTTATTCTGTTCTGTGATAAATTCTTTAGTTAAGAATTCATTTTATGTAGTTTTGATTTATTTTTTTCTTGGTATTTAATCTGATTCCTTAGTTGTTATTAATACTAAAATCATTACA
This sequence comes from Euprymna scolopes, assembly GCF_053919585.1. Classification (NCBI taxonomy): domain Eukaryota; kingdom Metazoa; phylum Mollusca; class Cephalopoda; order Sepiida; family Sepiolidae; genus Euprymna; species Euprymna scolopes. The sequence goes on along the minus strand of NC_136516.1, from coordinate 71,274,657 downwards.
GGTTTAAAGAGACTTTAAAAATATAATTTCTGATTATACACAAGGAGTCGACATCACTATAATATACAAGCCTTTTTTTTTTATTATTTTATTTATTTATAAGATTACACTTGTTGGAAGTTTGTTGGAACCTTTTTTAGAAGAAATAATTATGTTGCAATTTTCTAATTTGTCCACCAGCAATTAAATCATTTATCTTAAAAGATCCAAATTTTAAAAAATGTTGTTTTTTTCTTTTTTTTCCATGTTATTTTATTTTTTAACCTATTCAACAAAATATAGTTGATTCTTAACATTTTTATTTTGTTTTGGTTTATAGACATTTAATATAATCAATTACATTAGAAAACAGAAGTCGGTTATGAGACTGTATACGTCTGTCTGACAATGTAAGGATGAGCCAAAATCTTGTGTTCCTGACGAAATGGTGTATAAAGTATTCTTGAAGTTTGTAACCGGGCTGAAATCTTGCATGGCTGATAGTATTTTTAATGAGCATTTGATTCATAGATCAAATTTTAAAAAACAAATTGAAATTCAGTCAATTTTGATCATGATGGAACTTTTTACATTTATGGTCATATGAAATGTAGGACTTCATTGGCTGCAATATGGGCCAAATTAGGAATCTCTATGAATCAGTTATCACGAATAGTGTGACATTCACCTTTTTCTTCATGACTTTATTTAAAATTTTGGATATCTAGGTAAGGGTTAGACCAATTTTGATATTTTGACCAAGTTTGGTGATGATTTGTCAAGTGATCTGGATACTAAGCTGTACACAAACAGTTACAAATTCAACTAGAAAATATACATTTCAGTTAATAAATATACTTTTCTAATCTCTTTCAATAAACCTGCTACTTTTCATTTTGTGCTGATATTTTTGGAAGGTGATTACATTGCATTTATGAATAGATTCAAGCAATGATCAAACAAATGTAATAATCAAATCTAATTTTTTATTTGCAAGTTTAAGAAATCAAACAATTTTTTAAAATAAACTATTTATTTAAAAATTTAAAAATCAACTTAGTTTTGACCGCATACATCATTACCAGGCGCAGAAACTATTTTTTTTTTTTTTTTTTTACAAATATTTCAATCAAGGGGATTAAATTGTAATTGTAAAAAAACTCTTTTTTGAAAATAGTAGCAAAACAAATTTCACAAACTTTAAAAATACAAAATAGATTTTCTTGAACTATACAATTTTTCCTTTTTTGTAAACACGCCTCACTTTTATAAAGATATCGATAAAACTATTATTCAGATTATTCGAACTACTTTTTCTATCCTTAATGCTTTCACAACATTTCGACCTAATGTAACCTCCAACCTTCTTCAGGTCTACGATTGTTGAACTTTGTAATCTGCATGAAATTTCGAATGAAACCTTTTATTCAATCCATAGAGGTAGCATACTCTTGTTCCATCAGTCATGACTGATTATAAGTCCTAAGTAAATTGTATCCTTTAATCTCCTGAATAGCATAACTTATATAATTGAATTACCAAGTACTTTATCCACTATGCTGCTGGTCCTTAGTCAATGAGAGCAATCTATCCTCCCCTGGATTAAATAAAGGGTTCTATTCGAAATTCTCGGCAGATTGACAAGTTCGACAAAAAGGTTTCCGAATTCTACAAGATACACCTGAAGTAGGCCAGAGGTCACATTGACTGAAACGTTTTGAAAATAACTTGAGATGAGAATAGTAGTCGAATAATCAAAGTAATATGAGAGATAAAACTCAAATATTTGTGTCCAGATATAAAGCAATACAATTTTTTTTTCTTAATGTGACTTTAAAGTGTTCACTCTGAGCTGACTTGGTAAAAAAAAAAAAGTTTTTTTTTTTTTTTTTTTTTCCTGTTTACTTGTCTTAATGATAAATTGTCCTTCTGAAAAAGCTGAGTAGAAAATAGCTGTCATTAAATGGACACTTCCATCCGCATTAACTTTTTTCGTTGAGTTTTGTTCACTTTTTGATTGAAAGAAATAAAAACAAAATTGAAAGATTACATGTTACAGAAGTGTCGACATTCACTAGCCAATTCTAAAAGAATCTCATTGCAACTTAATTCCGTTTTATTTCTGGAGAATTGGTAATAATAGACTTTGAAGCTGTTCAATCTTGTTTTATACTAATTATCATCAAATGTTTCTAAGATCATCAAAGTTAAGCAACATTGAGGTTGGCAAGTACTAAATGGGAAATCATTTGGGAAGACCAAGTGCCGTATATAACAAAAATTCTTCAAATGGGTCTGCTGATCAATCGTATATAAGAACATGTATGATTTTAACATGAAATGATCCAACAATGCATTTGGCCTTTTGGTTACGATCAAAGTATAGTATCTGTTTTGATACTGCATTTTTTTTTTTTTTTTTTTTTTTGGAAATTACTCGAGACAAGGCATGAAGCCACTTGAAGTAAAAAAAACAAAAAAACTTCATGGTTAAAAACTCGCAAAAACTTATGTAGTTGGCTGTTTCCGGGGTTGGAATCCATCATCCCCCTTTGTCATACACATTGCATATGTGATGACTAAAGGATAAAATAAGGGAAGCCACAGTTATTGAAGGAGAAATCTTTCTAGACTGAGGCAATGATGATTTTTTTTTTTTTTTTTTTTTTTTTTTTAATTCCAATGTAAAGTACTTTTTGGATGTTGGATTTTTCCCCCACATTAAAAATTTATCAGCCTTGTTGAGATTCAAATAAATAGTGATCCATAAAATAGTTGACTTGCTGTAAAATTTCAGCAGCAACAAACATTTTCTCCGTATATATCAAATATCTTAATGGTTTCAAAGACCTTATTTCTCACTACTTTGGTTTGCTGACTCCTTCATCTAGAAACTCGGGAACCTACATCATTACACAATTTTCTCTGAATTATTTGGATTATTCGGACTACTGTTCCTATCTTGCACTACAGTTTGGCTGATGCAACCTCTGACCTTAAGGTGTATTTTGTTGAACTCTCGAATCTGCACAGAATTTTGAACAGAACCCTTTTATGTGGCCTGCTTTCATTTCTCGCACGGGCATATCTTTTTGGTTGTTTATCTCTGGACATGTATTGTTCATATAGATTATTTATCTTTTGTGTCTTCTTGCAGTCCTAACGTTTTGCATTCAATTACAGAGAATATGAGTGCGAGTTTGATCTTAAAATAATTGTTTGTTCTAATCTCCTCCATTAATTTCAGATTATTCTCGTTATTTTTAAAGACGGACTTTTAATTGTTTTTCTCTATTTGGCACAACACCGTATAACATTACAGGCTGTGCTGATAATCTCAGCTTATCATTTTATGTACAGTTTGAAAGCAGAACTATCCTACAGGGTGGAATAAGTGTCGCCCTAAAGAAAACAACACTACAGCTGTATTTAAAAACTTATCGAAAAAAATCAATTCAGGTAACTTGATCATGTAGCAGAGCTGACATCTATTTAATGTAGTCACCTTCAACCTCAATCACCGCCTCAATACATGTCTGGAACTAGGAGCATGCCTTTTCTACAAACGTCAGCGGGAGCTTAGCAAATATCTGGCAATCAGGCTGGCTTTGGTGTAGTGGGAGGTCCTGTTGGTGATGTTCTCGACATATGACCAAACGAAGTAGTCCAGTGGGTTCAGGTCGGGGGAAGGAGGGGGGAGTTAGTTAGAGAAGGGTACAAAGTCATAGCACTCCTTCTGAAGCGAAGCCTGCAGCCACCTGATTACACCATGGGATCACCACACTCTTCTGCACATCCAGGTACACTTTGGTGCTGACTTCAAAGATGTGAGGTGGTATGATGTGGCCCTCACTTGAAACCAAACCAAAAGCTCTAACTCTGGCTGGAAACTTTATATTTATCATCCTGGACACGTCCCTGTTATTCGTTGCATTCCAGCGATGTATTTTGAGGGTGCTGGCAATGGTTCTGTTATCATAATTTGGATTCGTAGAGAGTATGAGTTGTACAGTGGCACATCTCCGATCTTGCTCGTTGAACGTGTGTCACTTTCAGACATGATAGAAGGCTCCTATCGCTCTTGGGATTTGTACACAACTGGCCAATTAGTAGATGGTCTGCAAGAAAAAAAGAAAACCGGTTTTCCTCTCACAGAAATGGAATCCTGTCGTCTTTTCTATGGTGACAATTTTATCGTTCCACCCTGTATTAAGTCCTCCATCCAAAATCTGCTTCATTAGTCATTTATAACAGAAATTACATATCTTAAGCAGTCAAATGCATCAAACTGTGACCTAGTTTCTTTACTGATCATTAGTATCAGAGTTGCATTGGTTTTATCTGTAGTCATGCATTTAGTTGTCTAGTGATTTATTTTGTGCTATGTTCAAATATGCTTATTTTTAAACTATTTTTTTCTATTTCTAAAATAAATTTTCCTATCTGGTAATTCAAGTCCGACGACTTTCTCACCAAGAAATGTGAAAATGTGATGCACTTATAGATATTGTATTTTAGTGTTAATGTCTGAAAGTTTTTAACTTTTATTTTCAGTGGTCTTACTGCATTGGCTACTTACTTTTTCACCAAAGAAGTATGGAGTGCAGGCGCCGGATTATTTGCTGCATGTTTTATTGCGATAGGTAAGTATTTTTTTTATTTATTTTTTTTTATTTTTATTTTATTTTTATTTTTTTTTTTTACTCTCTCCACCCACTTCCCACGTGGTTTGAAATATTTTTCTGCAGAAAAGTGTTACCTCACTGTACACCTCCACCTACAGACCTACTTCTGACTGATCAAAGCCTTTTTTTTTTTCTTTTAAATCAAAACGTTTGAAGACAATATCTTCATTCTTTTCTTTAATTATTGCTATCTAAAACTGTCACTCACGTGTGTTAAGTTTGCCTCATTTCAACCGAGTTGAAAATAATGATAGAGCAGAGATAGGTTTGCAACTTCTCTTCCATGAGAAAAGAAGCAGAAAAGGATATCATCCACTAGATTTCAAAGTCAGTTTGTACTCTGTCTGAGCAGGAAAGGTGCTCTAAGCAGCTTTTCCTTGTGACAACAGTATTCATCTTAGGGTGTATTTTATAAAGGTAGAGGATTGCATTGGGAGTGAGATACCTTCTAGGGTGGTAGTTTTCTCGTGACTCTTGCAATGGATTTGTTGCAATTCATTTCAGATCAGTTCTTTCAAGGTTTTTGTAACTTGTAGCAATATTTCACCTAGGGTGAGTTGAGTGGGCTCAAGAGTTCACCGTATCCTGCACTATGGCTGTCCATTCATGCTGATCAGAAAGCAGAGTTCTCAGTGTATTGCATGCAAAAACATAGGAAGTCGGCTATCAGCTTCATGTCTGCCTTGATTGTTGTAATTCATATCTTCGGTTGACCAACTTTGTTGCTTCTACACTGAGCAGGTGTGAATAGATTTGTCGAAAAATGTGTTTAGATTAAGTCTCCCATTTCAGAAGAGTTTCAAGGATACCAGTGATGTTACATCTTGCATGGATGATGCGGTTTCGGATTTGGTCAGATAGGTAGATATGTATGATAGGCAGTACATGTCAAAGATTTTCAGTGCATGAAGATCTTTGCACAACAGTTAAGTCTTGCAACCATAAAACATTACTGTACATGCCTGTATGTCCTCAATTTTGTTGAGTTTTTGCTTCCGGAGCAGAAGGTGCCCTTGACAAGATGTCATGGGCACCTTCTGCTCCGGAAGCAAGAAAAGGTTGTACAATCAATACGGATAGCAATATCCTTCTTGCCTTTCCTTACGACTGCCTACTTCTTTCGATTTATGAGTTGAACAATTTTTGAAAAATTTCAGCTCGATTGGAATCTCCAAACAAATTTTAGAGGCATTTGAAGAAATGTGCAATTTTGGAAATTTAGAAAATTAAAAATGTTCAGAATAGTTTTGTTATACATTTGAGTTTTTAATTAGACTAAAATCTGAATTTTCTGAAACATTAAAAGCCTTTATTTTAAATTAATAAAGCTAATCAAAACAACATTCATTTGGGGCGGGAGTAGGGATGCAAAAATTTTTGATTTGATAGTAAAAAAAAAAAAAAAGTCTCAAATTTGGGTATCAGTTAATCACACGGTCTCTCTGGCATTCACATTTCTATAACATGGTTAAGATACTTTTTTAGATGTTAGAGAACATTTAAGGATTTTTGATTTCAAGCCACTTTTTGGTAACATGAATCTTTTTAGGTAACACGAAAATATATATAATCTCCAGATTTCAATACTTTTTTCTGCTTTATTCAAATCACACACAGTAGAACCCCGGGATATGGGTTTTTCAGGTTACGATGTGAAATACAATGTTTTTCTGGCCCCTGGTTACAGTATTTGCCCTGCGTTATGGTGTTATTTATAATATACGTGTATTCTATACTGTACTGTTTTGTTATAAATTTTTAAAGCCGTATCCCAGGGTTCTACTCTCTGTGTGTATATATCATAATCATTATCATGCAGTCCGTCAGTCTTGACATTGACTAGTCGGGGCCTCAGTGCTTAATTCTTCGGTGTTGGCGTAGTCCTCTTTCTGTGTGAAACACCCGGTCACAGGCACTACATATGTGGGTGTCAGGGTTGTGCCGTCTATAGTGTCTCAGCTCTAAGGCTTCTCCAATCTTTCTCTCTGTTTCTTTCTTTCCTTTGTGGAGACTGTTCAGCCAACCACTCCTTTCTTTGGCTTGTTCCTCCCAACTCTCGACATTGATGTTCATTGCCTTCAGGTGCCGCTTTGTTGCATCTTTGTAGCGAAGCTTCTGACCTACCTTGCGGGTTCCATTTTCCAGTTCTCCATAGAAGATCATCTTTGGAATTCAGTTATCTTCCATTCTGGAAATGTGCGCGGTCCCTTGTGGTTGCATCGTAGCAAGAGTAGCTTCCATGCTATCTAGGTTTGCTCTCCTGGGAACATCCATGTTTGGTATGTAGTCACTCCATTTGATCTTCATGATCCTTCTCAGGTGTCTCTGTTGGACGGTTTCCAATCTCCTTATGTGTTCTCTGTACAGAGTGTAGGTCTCTAAGTACAGCAGGTCTGGCAGGACGATGGTTTTGTAGACTGCACTTCGTGTCTAGCCGGATACCGGCCCTTATCCAGAGCCTCTTTTCTAGCTTGCCAAAGGAGGTACATGTGCTTTGGATTCGGTAGCTTATTTCTTTGTCAGCACGGTTATCAGTGCTTAGTGCTTCCAAGATATTTGAAGTTTTCAACAACTTTTACCACCTAGCCATTGATTGTTGTTATAGGCTCTTGCGGGTCGTTATCTGGTGAGGGCTGATACATCACTTCTGTCTTCCCTATGTTGATTTGTAGGCCTATCTCCCCGGCTGTTTGAGAGAAGGTATCAACTATCCTTTGCATCTGAGCTTGATTGTGAGCTATCAGCAGTGTTATCTGCGAATAGTAGTTCTGTTATCAGCTCCTTCCTTGTCTTGGTCTTGGCCTTAAGTCTTGCAAGGTTGAACAGTTTCCCATCAGAATGTGTCTTGATGAAGACACCTTCTTCGGTGCTTTGATGAAGCAGCATTAAGATGGTTGTCAGAAATAGGGTGAACAGTGTTGGGGCTAGTACGCACCCTTGTTTGGTGCTGTGGTTTACTGGCAAGAGTTCGCTTTCTAGGTTCTCTGCTACGACTCTCCCTTTTGTTCCTTCGTGAAATTGTTTGATAATTTCCACAAAGTGATTGGGGCATCCAAACGCTTTAAGGACCTTCCACAGCATTTTTCGGTCAACTGTATCAAATGCTTTACAGAAGTCTACAAAGACTATGTAGAGCTCCCGGTACTGTTCAGTGGCTTTTTCTTGAATCTGCCGTAAGCCGAAGATCATATCTATTGTAGATCTTTCACGCCTGAATCTGCACTGTGATTCGGTTAGGACCCTTTCCACCAGTCTGGCTAGCCGAGCTTGCACCACTTTAGCCATTATTTTCCCAGCAATGGTCAGCAAGGATATACCTCGGTAATTGATGCAGTCTTTGTGGTCACCTTTGTTTTTGTAGATTGGGATGATCATGACATCTTTGAATTCTTGTTGCCAGCATTTTGCTATTAGTTGAAGTTTTCTTATGAGTTGTTCTCCGCTGAACTTGTATACTTCTGTTGGTATGCCATCAATTCCTGGAGATGTGTTAATTTTAGTTTTATCAATTGCTTCTCTTACTTCCCCAAGAGTTGGTGTGCCATTCAGATCCAACTGTTGGAGGAAGACTATTATGTGGCTTAAGATCTCCTCATCCGTATTGGATTCTACATTCAGTAGGGTGCCGAAGTACTTTGAATTATCTGTTTTGATTGGGTCAGTATAGTATTTCCATCTTCTGATAAGAGGGGTTAGTCAACTGGGCGCTAGGGCCATGCACTTCCTTCAGTGATCCGAAAAAACCTGCAGAATTGTTTTCCGCCGCTTGCTTTTGCGTATCTTCAGCCTTTTTTCAGCCACCAGGTGTTTTCCATTTCTCTTAGTTTTTTCTGGACTTCTGCCCTCACTTGTTTCAGCCCTCACTTGTTTCTGCCCTCACTTGTTCCAGCTTCTTCTGGTTTCCTCTAGTTGGGTTGCTTAGCTTTTATTTTAATGCTCGGTTTCTTTCATTTATTGCATCTCTAATTTCTTGGTCATTCCTATTGAACCAGTCCGCATTCCATTTTTTGTGTAGCCAAGTACCTCTGCCGCAGTGAAGAATGCAGGCCTGCTTAGCAAGTCCCACATTTGTTCTGGTGAATCAGAATCGTCAGTGATTTCTTCCAATGCGGAGTTGATTGCACATTGTAGTCTATCTTGTCATTTTCTAACTCTGAGCTTTGATGTGTCTAACCTTTTCTTGCGCTTTGTTGTCGCCCTGCTGTATGCAGGTTTTATGGAGAACTTGAAGGTAGTCTTGATTAGGTAGTGGTCTGTTTGGCAATCTGGTCCTCACATACCTCTTGTGTTCTTGGCATCTTTGAGGTCCTTCCTTCCTTGTGATAACATAGTCTAGGAGATGGCGTCTCTTTGACCTGGGATGTTCCCAGGAGTAGTAATGGTTATTCGAATGTTGGAAGTAAGTGTTCATAATTACTAATTCAAACTCTGTGCACAAACAGAGCAGCAGTTCTCCATTTGAATTGGGATTTCTCTGTGCAAACTTTCCAAGAACTGGTCTCTATGTATTGTAGTCATGGCCCACTCTGGCATTGAAGTCACTGAGGAGAACTAGCTTATCCGCTGCAGGGACATTTACTATGATGTCTCTCAGCTGAGAGTAAAAGGCCTCCTTTTCCTCATCTGGGTAGGTCATTGTCGGTGCGTAGGCATTGATGATGGGATGTGGTGATTCGCAGTGTTACTATTCTTTCAGAGACTTCGCTGGGGCTCTCTGTGATTCTACTGGCTAGGTTATTTTTGATAAAAAAAAAAAAAAAAAAGACGACTCCAGCTCTTTTAGGTTGATCTACAGGACAGCCCTTCCAGGAATAGGTTCTTCCTGCTTCTCTCAGTTGGCCCTCCCTGCTGAGTCTCGTCTCCTGCAATCCAGCTATGTCGATATTTGTATTTTCGAGCTCCAGTGGTGTTCTTCTATGTGTCACCTAAGCATGGTTCTGACGTTCCATGTAACGATGTTGAAGTCTTGAGTGTTATTTCTTCTGTTGTTACCGCTGGATTGGAGATCCACTGCCCGTGGGGTGACAGTCAGATGGTCTTTGGATGAGCTTTGTTTACCTAGCCTTTTATAGAGGCGTCCCCTTCCAGGGCAAGCAATGCTGTCTCTGAACAGGGCTGGTTGGTCATCCATGCAGCTGCCTCAGTGTATCGTCGTCCACTTTGTACACCTGTGACTATCACACATGACCGCCTATGCGCAGAGGTTGGACTAGTGGCTCCCAGCTCTCACACCTGCCACTGTTATCCTCACTCCATCGCCATAGGACTTTCCACCTTGGCTCCTAACTTGCTTGCGCAGTTTAGGTGTATCTGTTGCGCATCAGATAGACACCCTCTGAACCGCCAATGCTCATGTCCAGTGGAGTGAACCCGCAAAGACTTGTGGCCTCAGACTAAACTTGGAGGAGGAGTAGTAGGGGACCCTAGAGGTAGTATGTTATGGCCCACCGATGTGTGGACACACCCTGGCGCACTACCAACCTCTACCCACTGTCTTGTGGGTCTCCTTGGTTGGGCAAAGACTAGGAGAACTAACCTCAAAATCAAACACCACTGCCTTGTGGGCTTTATCACAACAAAAGGCTAAGAGATGGGAACTCTGACTTTAAATCCTACTGCTGCCTTGCAGTTTTCCTTAAAACCTCATCCAGAAAGAAAAGGCATAGTAGCGGACACGATAGGGTGACTGTCTACCTCACTTGTATATATATATATACACACACACACACACTAATATGTTGCTAGACTTTTTTTAGATATATATATACACACACACAATTTTCATATAGTTCTACGTTAGTAACAAGTAGTTATGGAGGTTTAAAATTGAATAAAAATAAGAAACTTCAAATTTTAGGATTTCTTTTTATTCAGTGATTCAAAAACATTGAAATTGTTTGAGTAAATTGACCTTTTGTGTAAAGTATTTTTAAATTATTGGTTTGTAACAATTTTGTTCAGTTGATTTAAAGGCAGAACAATGTAATAATTGTAAAAATTCTGTTTAAAAATTAAAAGTAAATAGCCTAGTTTAAAAAGAAGAAAAAAAAACTAACAAAAATAAGCCGACACGAATGCAGACACATGTGAAGTTGTCTAATTTTATTAACATTGATTAATATAAATAGTAAACAAACTTAATCACTTAAACATCAGTAGTAATCTGCTGAATCAAAATATCCCATTTGTTTTGCTTTGAGATTAATCATTGACTGTTGATGTATAGACGGACACACAAACATCTCTGCTTTTTATATGCATAATTATGCATTATTTTTTTATATGCATAATTATGCATTATTTTTTTATATGCATAATTATGCATTTTTTAATATGCATAATTATGCATTATTTTTTTATATGCATAATTATGCATTATTTTTTTATATGCATAATTATGCATTATTTTTTTATATGCATAATTATGCATTTTTTATATGCATAATTATGCATTTTTTATATGCATAATTATGCATTTTTTATATGCATAATTATGCATTTTTTTATATGCATAATTATGCATTTTTTATATGCATAATTATGCATTTTTTATATGCATAATTATGCATTTTTTATATGCATAATTATGCATTATTTTTTTATATGCATAATTATGCATTATTTTTTTATATGCATAATTATGCATTATTTTTTTATATGCATAATTATGCATTATTTTTTTATATGCATAATTATGCATTATTTTTTTATATGCATAATTATGCATTATTTTTTTATATGCATAATTATGCATTATTTTTTTATATGCATAATTATGCATTATTTTTTTATATGCATAATTATGCATTATTTTTTTATATGCATAATTATGCATTATTTTTTTATATGCATAATTATGCATTATTTTTTTATATGCATGATTATGCATTATTTTTTTATATGCATAATTATGCATTACTTAAGAAATGTTGACACTTAAAAATGTTTAAATATTTAATTATATTTATAGAATTCAAAAAATTTTGTAGAAATTTTGGTAAATTAGTAAATCTGTACATAATGAATTTGATTGCTTAATTTTTGTGTTTTTTGAGTTCTAATAAAATCCAATTATTTTCCTTAGTTCCTGGTTATATAAGCAGATCAGTTGCTGGAAGTTACGACAACGAAGGAATTGCTATATTTGCTTTGATGTTCACTTATTACACATGGGTAAGAAATTTTTTTTCTTTTTGCTGCTAGACGTTTTTTCTTTCTTTTTGCTGCTAGACGTTTTTTCTTTCTTTTTGCTGCTAGACGTTTTTTCTTTCTTTTTGCTGCTAGACGTTTTTTCTTTCTTTTTGCTGCTAGACGTTTTTTCTTTCTTTTTGCTGCTAGACGTTTTTTCTTTCTTTTTGCTGCTAGACGTTTTTTCTTTCTTTTTGCTGCTAGACGTTTTTTCTTTCTTTTTGCTGCTAGACGTTTTTTCTTTCTTTTTGCTGCTAGACGTTTTTTCTTTCTTTTTGCTGCTAGACGTTTTTTCTTTCTTTTTGCTGCTAGACGTTTTTTCTTTCTTTTTGCTGCTAGACGTTTTTTCTTTCTTTTTGCTGCTAGACGTTTTTTCTTTCTTTTTGCTGCTAGACGTTTTTTCTTTCTTTTTGCTGCTAGACGTTTTTTCTTTCTTTTTGCTGCTAGACGTTTTTTCTTTCTTTTTGCTGCTAGACGTTTTTTCTTTCTTTTTGCTGCTAGACGTTTTTTCTTTCTTTTTGCTGCTAGACGTTTTTTCTTTCTTTTTGCTGCTAGACGTTTTTTCTTTCTTTTTGCTGCTAGACGTTTTTTCTTTCTTTTTGCTGCTAGACGTTTTTTCTTTCTTTTTGCTGCTAGACGTTTTTTCTTTCTTTTTGCTGCTAGACGTTTTTTCTTTCTTTTTGCTGCTAGACGTTTTTTCTTTCTTTTTGCTGCTAGACGTTTTTTCTTTCTTTTTGCTGCTAGACGTTTTTTCTTTCTTTTTGCTGCTAGACGTTTTTTCTTTCTTTTTGCTGCTAGACGTTTTTTCTTTCTTTTTGCTGCTAGACGTTTTTTCTTTCTTTTTGCTGCTAGACGTTTTTTCTTTCTTTTTGCTGCTAGACGTTTTTTCTTTCTTTTTGCTGCTAGACGTTTTTTCTTTCTTTTTGCTGCTAGACGTTTTTTCTTTCTTTTTGCTGCTAGACGTTTTTTCTTTCTTTTTGCTGCTAGACGTTTTTTCTTTCTTTTTGCTGCTAGACGTTTTTTCTTTCTTTTTGCTGCTAGACGTTTTTTCTTTCTTTTTGCTGCTAGACGTTTTTTCTTTCTTTTTGCTGCTAGACGTTTTTTCTTTCTTTTTGCTGCTAGACGTTTTTTCTTTCTTTTTGCTGCTAGACGTTTTTTCTTTCTTTTTGCTGCTAGACGTTTTTTCTTTCTTTTTGCTGCTAGACGTTTTTTCTTTCTTTTTGCTGCTAGACGTTTTTTCTTTCTTTTTGCTGCTAGACGTTTTTTCTTTCTTTTTGCTGCTAGACGTTTTTTCTTTCTTTTTGCTGCTAGACGTTTTTTCTTTCTTTTTGCTGCTAGACGTTTTTTCTTTCTTTTTGCTGCTAGACGTTTTTTCTTTCTTTTTGCTGCTAGACGTTTTTTCTTTCTTTTTGCTGCTAGACGTTTTTTCTTTCTTTTTGCTGCTAGACGTTTTTTCTTTCTTTTTGCTGCTAGACGTTTTTTCTTTCTTTTTGCTGCTAGACGTTTTTTCTTTCTTTTTGCTGCTAGACGTTTTTTCTTTCTTTTTGCTGCTAGACGTTTTTTCTTTCTTTTTGCTGCTAGACGTTTTTTCTTTCTTTTTGCTGCTAGACGTTTTTTCTTTCTTTTTGCTGCTAGACGTTTTTTCTTTCTTTTTGCTGCTAGACGTTTTTTCTTTCTTTTTGCTGCTAGACGTTTTTTCTTTCTTTTTGCTGCTAGACGTTTTTTCTTTCTTTTTGCTGCTAGACGTTTTTTCTTTCTTTTTGCTGCTAGACGTTTTTTCTTTCTTTTTGCTGCTAGACGTTTTTTCTTTCTTTTTGCTGCTAGACGTTTTTTCTTTCTTTTTGCTGCTAGACGTTTTTTCTTTCTTTTTGCTGCTAGACGTTTTTTCTTTCTTTTTGCTGCTAGACGTTTTTTCTTTCTTTTTGCTGCTAGACGTTTTTTCTTTCTTTTTGCTGCTAGACGTTTTTTCTTTCTTTTTGCTGCTAGACGTTTTTTCTTTCTTTTTGCTGCTAGACGTTTTTTCTTTCTTTTTGCTGCTAGACGTTTTTTCTTTCTTTTTGCTGCTAGACGTTTTTTCTTTCTTTTTGCTGCTAGACGTTTTTTCTTTCTTTTTGCTGCTAGACGTTTTTTCTTTCTTTTTGCTGCTAGACGTTTTTTCTTTCTTTTTGCTGCTAGACGTTTTTTCTTTCTTTTTGCTGCTAGACGTTTTTTCTTTCTTTTTGCTGCTAGACGTTTTTTCTTTCTTTTTGCTGCTAGACGTTTTTTCTTTCTTTTTGCTGCTAGACGTTTTTTCTTTCTTTTTGCTGCTAGACGTTTTTTCTTTCTTTTTGCTGCTAGACGTTTTTTCTTTCTTTTTGCTGCTAGACGTTTTTTCTTTCTTTTTGCTGCTAGACGTTTTTTCTTTCTTTTTGCTGCTAGACGTTTTTTCTTTCTTTTTGCTGCTAGACGTTTTTTCTTTCTTTTTGCTGCTAGACGTTTTTTCTTTCTTTTTGCTGCTAGACGTTTTTTCTTTCTTTTTGCTGCTAGACGTTTTTTCTTTCTTTTTGCTGCTAGACGTTTTTTCTTTCTTTTTGCTGCTAGACGTTTTTTCTTTCTTTTTGCTGCTAGACGTTTTTTCTTTCTTTTTGCTGCTAGACGTTTTTTCTTTCTTTTTGCTGCTAGACGTTTTTTCTTTCTTTTTGCTGCTAGACGTTTTTTCTTTCTTTTTGCTGCTAGACGTTTTTTCTTTCTTTTTGCTGCTAGACGTTTTTTCTTTCTTTTTGCTGCTAGACGTTTTTTCTTTCTTTTTGCTGCTAGACGTTTTTTCTTTCTTTTTGCTGCTAGACGTTTTTTCTTTCTTTTTGCTGCTAGACGTTTTTTCTTTCTTTTTGCTGCTAGACGTTTTTTCTTTCTTTTTGCTGCTAGACGTTTTTTCTTTCTTTTTGCTGCTAGACGTTTTTTCTTTCTTTTTGCTGCTAGACGTTTTTTCTTTCTTATTCAACAACTTCCAGAACAGTCTTTTTTTTTTAAACTTGGTAAACTAAGAGAAACCCCTTTCTTCCTCTTGAATCTACATACCTCTTTCATTTTTATAAGTGTTTATTTATTTTTTTATTTTTTTACACACTGACTTGCAACAATTTTGCTAAGTTTTGTAAATTGTATTAGATGGCTTACTTTGACTAATATTCTCAACTTGGTTCTTACATTCACATGGTTTTTGTGGATGTAATCTGACCTTCAGGTGAATCTTTTGAATTTGGGAACTTTCTTGTTGAACTCGGGAATCTGTAGAACTTTTATTGCATCTGCATAGATTGTTATCCCATCAGCCTGTAAATTTGTTGTAACAACTAATATAAGAATAGAATTCTAAATGATGCAATTATTACTCTTTATCTAAAAACATTTGGAACCTAATTTTGTAATATTCCTCTCTGAATTAAGTTTTTTTTCTTTTTTTTTTTTTCTTTTTTTTCCTTTTTTGTACTGATGAAAACCTTAAAATTATCGGAACTGGGTAAATATATATGATATTCAATTTCCTCTTAGTGTAAAGGTTATTTAGTTGTAGTTAAGAACTAGTTGAAGAAGTCTGGTGACAGCCTTGTCAAAATATGAAATACTTGCCACGTTGTCATAAGTATCACAATATCAAGAGATGAGTGATTGATACTCTCTCCCCTGAAAGAGAAAGACTAAGGGACTTGAAGTGAGAGAGAAAGACAAGATTTGCAACCATTTTTGTCTGTTTTATGTACTAATTTGGGAGGAAAATGCTGACTCGTTTCTTGTGGAATCTATCCTAAAAAGAATGTGTGTGTGTGTCTAGCTAACAAGGACTGAGAAGAGGGGTGAGACGAATAGAGAGGTAGATAGAAACTTTAATAGAAAAATGTTACACGTTTGTCTCTGAGCGAAGATGTCTGCCTAGAAGAGTTTGCTGAAGGCGAGAGGTTCAACACTATGCGTGGACTATCTAACTGCTGCTGGCAAACTCTGAATGCAGCACAAACCATAATTAAAGACTTGGTCTATAAAGGTCTGCAACTGTGAACCAAAATTGTGATTCTAGGTTCAAAAAGCAAGACAGGCATTTCCACTGCAGCCATATATATCCCCCTCCCCCTGGTTTGTTGCAGTGATGATAGATTTGAAGTATTTAAAGAGGTCAACCTTTTCTAGAAGTTCTCAAAGAGGATAAGAGGATTGGCTGCTTTGCAAGCAGAAGGAATCCTATTGTTAGCAGTGTGTGTGTGTGTGTGTGTGTGTGTGTGTTTTTTTTTTTTTTTTTTGTACTTTAATGCCAAGTTGGAAGGCAAAGCAATGTAATTTGTTATTGGATACTGACAAACTTGTTTTGGGGCTGCAAGAACCAATGTGGTGATCACCTCAAAATATGACTAGAATGATGAAATTGAATACAGAACAGATTAAAGATACACATATCTTTTGTATTCATTAGTGGAATCAAGACCAGCCGTCACTAGTTTTAATCTTGGCAATGGACTGCTGTATTGTGTTAGCTCTCATTCGACTGAATTTATTTCAAGAAGCTGGCTCAACCTAACTAGAATGAATACTAACACAAGTTAATAAAGGTTTCGATTTTACTTCATCTTTATTTAAAGAAATAACGTTTTGAATATTTTCACTTTAAAGCTGTGTAATTTTGGCTTATTATTAATGACACTTAAAGTTGTATGTTCAAAATTACATTTTTTTTTATTGGATAAATATGAAAGATGTTTTTTTTTTCTTTTCAGATAAAAGCTGTGAAGACTGGAACCGTTTTCTGGGGTGTCTGTACAGCACTTTCTTACTTTTACATGGTAAGAACGTTTGGTTATATCAATTTCTCTAAACTTAGGTCTGCATCAGGTATATTAATGTATGTTAAGCACTCACTTAATAAAAAAATAAGTATTCTCACATATATATATATATACTAGCAGTTCAGCCCGACTTTGCTTGGGCCCTATGTACTGTTCATAACTTTATGTGTGTGTGTGTATATATATTAAAAAGTTTGACTCGTGTCCAGGTTACCTACATCTAAAATTTCAAGTGCTTAGACCCAAAATTAGTGGAGGAGTTCGGTAGAGTCTGCAAAGGTCAATGCTTTCAACTTTGACCTCTTCGCAGCCAAATTTTTGCTCAAAAACTGATTAAAAAGCTTTCTGCATGTCTGAATACACTTTATGTAAAATTTCTAATGTTTAGACCTAAAATTGGCTGAGTAATTTGGTAGAGACCGCAAAGATCAAATTTTTTAAAACTTTGACTCTAATTTTGATCCCCATAACATTTGTTTTAGGGTCAAATCAAATTAAAAAGTTAGAACCATGTCCAAGTAACCTACATCTAAAATTTGAAGTGTTTAGACCCAAAATTGGTGGAGTTTAGTAGAGTTTTCAATGGTCAAATCGTTGAACTTTGACCTCTTGACAGCCAAATTTATGGCTGAAAACCTATTAAAAAGATTTTCCCAAATCTCTATATCCATTATGTCAAATTTCGAGTCTGTAGACTGAAAATCAACAGTAGTTTAGTAGGGTAATGTGCACGCAGAGACAATTTCACTTTGTGTGTGTGTATATATATATATATATATATATATATATATAATGGAGATAAAAAAGGAACAAACCAAGTTATGTGTTCAACATTTTGTCTTCATTGTTAAACTTCTAGATAATTAAAATTAAGAAACTAAAATACCAGTACAATATTTGAAAATATATTTTTGTTGTAATGAAATGTATGACTTTGTTGTATTTCAGAACGAAAAAATGTTGTGGAAATTAAAAAAAGATATAGCGTTATGAAAGAAAGTCAGTTTTTTTTTTTTTTTAACGTCATGTAGCCGTTAATATATCTAAAAAGATATGATGCAATTTATATTCTTTTTGGAATAAATGTGTCCATTATAATTTAAATATTGATGTGTAACTGAAATGAAATGAGTGTATTTTTGTTATGTAATTTATTGACTGATTATATGTATTATAGATGGTGTTTTCTATGGTGTGAGAAAGCTAACCTGTGTCTAAAATTAAATTATGTTCTGTTAATAGGAGTTAACGGTGATAAATTATAGAAACCTCCACGTTGTTTAATTGTGCTTGAATTTGCGATAAGCATTGATTCAAGAAAACTCGTGGTTTATTTAAAATAAATTGAACTATTTTTGCTTGTTTGAAGTCAAAAGTATGATTATGCTGCAATGAATGAGAGAATAATGCATTCAGAGAATTGCTATTTCTTATATCTCTTATGTTCATTGAAAATCTTGTTCAATGACTTTTTTCATTCTGAAATAAAACGGTCATACATTTCATTACAACAAAAATGTTTTCAAATTTTGTACTGGTATTTTATTTTCTTGAAAAAAAAAACATAAATGTTATAACGAAAATCACTCTAACTTCTCTAATATCTATACATCAATTCCATTGGAAAAACTTAAAACAGTTTTCAGCATGAAATGACCTTAAAGATTGCATTTCTGTAAAACCAAACAATCATTCATCCAGAAGAAGTCTTACAATAAAGACGAAACATTGATGAACACATAACTTGGTTCGTTTCTTTTTTATCTCCCTATCTCGTCGGAATACTATTTCCATTATCCTCATCATATATACATATGTATGTTTATGGAGAAATATTGTTATTTAATTATATTTCACCTTTTATCTATACCAGTCTTTTAATTTATGAAGCTTGGTGTAACTACAGAGCATATATAATGCTATGCACTACGAAACGATGCTGTCAAGAATTGTGCATTTCAACTTAAAAAGTAAACATTAAAATGGTCAACATCTTGAAATTTGGAATATAGACCTTTGTTATATCTATATATCTATAAAAGTGAACATGTCTGTCTGTCTGTGTACATTTTCCTTTGCAATAACTCTGTCAATTTTTAGTCTACACTCGAAATTTGATATACAGGGTACTGACATTTGGGAAAATCTATGTGATTGGGTTTCTGCCAGAAATTTGGCTGTTAAGGGGTCAAAATTCAATTATTTGACCTTGAGAACTCTACCAAACTCCTCCGACAATTTTGGTCTAAACACTTGAAATTTTAGATATAGGTCCCTTGGACATGGATCTAACTTAATAACTTGATTTGAACCCAAAACAATAAATTTTAAGGGGTCATAATAGGGGTCAAAAAGTTAAAAAAAAAAAAAAATTGACCGTTTTTTTTTTGTTTTTTTTTGTTTTGTTTTTTCCTCAGCATACACCTCCAAACACCCGGGCAATGCTGGGCACCCATGCTAGTATATATATATATATATATATATATATAAATATTTCTGCATAACATTTATTTTTCTTGGCCTTTAAGCCAAGATCACAACTGAGACAATTTTTATTTTTTTTCCTATCCAGAGTGCCCCTTTTTGGGAGCTAGATTTTCCCCACATTAAAAACTGACTTTGTGTCTAACTCTTTCCTCGTGGGGAGGAAAATAAATAGGAACATCATGACATTCCTAGCATGTATGTGTGAAAGGAAGGAATGAGGATTTTTTTCATCTAAATATTTTAAAACGTCATCTTTTGTAAAAAAAAAAAAAAATAAATTCCTAACTAGATTAAAGAGCTCTATTATAAATTCTTTTAAGATAAATTCAGAAACTGTGTATACAGCCATGAGTAGGGCTAGGACAACAGCATATTCTTTTTATTGTTTTGACTCTCATGTGTATATCTGTTGATATCTTATATGTTTTTATATCATAGCCCTAGTCATGTGTGTGTGTGTTATATGGATGGATATTTTAAGATGTGTACCTTTTTCTTCTTTGGTCGGTGCCCCCTCGTAACAATTCATGTATGCTTTCAAAAACACAACTTGATATTGTTTGGAGAAAGTCTTTATTTTGGATTTTCTGCATTCCCTGGGAAGCCTCTGCATTGTTGAATCGATTCCCATCTCTTCTTTTTTTTTCCCCCTCATCTTAAATCAAGATTCTCTCGTTCTGACTAACTGCAATTAACTGACTCGAAATGCATGTGCGTTGTCTATTTATTTTAAGGTGTATGTATGGGGTGGTAACATCCCTTTAACCGATTTGCATTCTAAGTGCACTGGCCTGCCTCGTGACCCCTGCCAGCATGCAGGTACAATGCGTCTGAATCGAAGTCAACAAGCTTGAAGCCTGTCAGTCTTAACCTTTCAACCTCTCTGCACTTTAACACAAGTTGATTCCAGCCAGTATCTCGTTAACTGCGTCATCGACACAACACTGTCTTCACTTGACATGATCACAGGCTTGGGTGAAGGATGGATTTACAGGCATCTTTCTGCAGGGTGTTTGCCCAACTCTTTATCAGGCTTCGTTTTGGTCACTTCCCAACAAGGCAAGTGTTACAACAACGTCCTTGTTGGCTCTTAATGTGTGTCCAAACCATCTGAGCCACTATTCCCTCAATCGATGTGCTTTTGCTTTTGAATATCAACATTCCAGATGTGATCCAGCAGTAGAATTCAAGACATCCAACAGAGCATTTTAGTTTCCATTATAGCAGATGTTTGCTCTGCCTTGTTCTTGGTAAACACTCCAAGTTATATAAAATATATCTTCGACAGTAGATGGTCATTGATCTTGTGGTTACAGAGAATACCAGAGGTGGTGTTGAGCCACATCGCAGTGATGCACACAACAACTTTGAGAATGTTATCATTGTTAACTGTCGAACAGATATTTTAAGATCATGCCTGTCGACTTGGATGATACCATGTCTGTGTTTATCGATGATTAAATATTCAGTCTTCCTGATGATCAGCCGTAAATCTAACTGCGCCAGTTTATCTTTCCAGGACTTATGTTATAAATGGCATTTTCTCTTTGAGGCAAGCTGAACATCATCTGCATACAAGAGTGTCTAGGGCATGGGCTAGTGCAGGTCTTTGATGCTGTACATGACAAGAATGCAGAGCAGCACAGAAAGGGCCAAGTCTTGGTGTACTCCAACCATGATGATGAAGTTCTTAGACATATCAGCGGCAGGTCACATCAGACTCCTTGATGAGTTGTAGTCTGACTCGGCAAAATAATTTTGCGGAAATATTATGGTCTTACAGCATGTATCAGATTACATGTGGCATGCAGTTAAAGGACTTTTCCAGATCAAGGAAGGCAAGATGCAGCGATATCAACCTTGGCATTCTTTTCTGTCAAGGACCATGTTTGTCATCTGTTGTGTTGTACTTAATGAACTCAAATTTTGTATCCTCATAACATTCTCCTTTATTCTGTGTCCAATGATCTAACAAATTTTCATTGCGTTCAAAATAAGTCAAATTGGTTTGTAGTTGCTGCGTTCAGTGGGACTTTATTCTTATAGATTTAAACTCTGACATCAACTGGGATTCTTTCTGCAATTATTTGACTAAACAGCTCCACCAGCCATGCAGAAAGATTTAAGGTTTGGGAGGACCACATTTTGGTAGCAATGTCCTCAGGACAAGTTGCCTAGCATTAAAACAGTATAGAATCAGTCATATTCCCATCTGTATTTGGGTAAAACATCATATATACCAGGGATGTACTTAAAATTCTTAATTATCAAATTTTCTATGATTTCAAGTTGGTTATGGCTAAAAATATAATGTAATATTCATACTCTTTGGGTTTCCATGGACTAAGTGCATCAGAAAAAAAATGGCGTTCGATTTTTGCTCGTAGTTGTTCCAAAAACAACCCTAAAACTAGATCCGTCAAGCAGCAGATGACTTTCTATGATATTAAACCATGTCCAAAAAGATAGAAAAGGGGTCCCAAAAGTAACATGACTAAGTATGTGTACAAAGAGAAAATTTTTCAATTTCTTATCCCTGCTGATATGCACACACACGCACATATGTATATATTATATATATTTATATATATATATTGCCTCTTTTTCTATTTATTTATTTTAGGTTTCTGCCTGGGGTGGCTATGTCTTCATTATCAACTTAATTCCTCTTCACGTTTTTGTTTTATTGCTCATGAGGCGCTATTCTCGAAGAATCTATATTGGTATGTAGCCATTATGTAATTTTTTGCATATTTAAAACCTCCATATGTTGTAAATAAATTTTTGATGAATTATTTTCAATTATTGGGGTAGCGAGATTATGCTGAGGACAAAGTACAGTAAAAGTAATTATAAGATGAGGATGCAAAAAAATATAAATTGTGAATCATAAAAATCTTATTTATTTTACCTAGTATTTTTTTTTATACAAAAATTGTAAAAAAAAATGTCATGTAGTTCAATTAAAAAAAATATGAAAAAATTTACTAGTTTTCACAATATTCAGAAAATAAAAATGTGATAATGTAATTTTTTAGCTGTTATGTTTCGATTTAAAGTTGTTAATGAAACTTAATTATGCTAATTAGTATAATGTACTTGAAAACGTAATTCTAATCTGTACAAAATTTCCTTTAATTTGATATGTAACAAGTCATATTTTGTTAATTTCTTTGAATTGTGGTGGCCATCTTGGATTTCCTGGTTGCTGTCTTGGATTTTTCATGTTATAATGACAAATGATAATGTCCATCAGAATAATACTTCATATGATGATAAACCTGTACTTACCGTTTTTCTTAGCTGTTTTTATGTTTCTACTTAAAGCTGTTAAAATGAAACTGAAATATGCTAATTAGTATTCAAGTTACCAAGTGAAATGGTCGTAAATACAGCCATCTGAACCTTCATAGTATTATATGTTCAAATTTTCAAGATCTGAAAATACAGCTTTTTTAAAGATGGGTTAGTCTGTAAATTGTGCTAATTTCCTACCATTTTCAGTCACAAACTTGTATGCATTTGAATAGGACTGACTTAAGACAAAATGTCCAGTTAACCACGCATTTTTGATGGTCATAACTCCAGTTCTAATGGACCGATTTAAAAAAAAAACTAATTTCTTTTGTTTTTTATGCTCTTTTTGATAATGCTTGATTTGAGTTTATTTGAGGTAAAGAAAAAAGTGGTGTGGTATTGCTAATATAAGCATGATTGGAATTAATCATCCACCCCTGCCATATTAGTAAAGCAGTAACTTGCATTTAATTTGTTTTGAATAGGTACTGTTTTGCTAAAACAGTTATTACTTTACAAAATTTTTTTTATCTAAAATATATTTCTGAATTTCTAAAGTAATCTAACCAGTTTGGAAAAAATTCTTAAATTTTGCATAAAATATCTTTTTCCTTAAATTTTAGTCGACTAAAAATAAAACCTATCCATAATTTTTTTTTTTACTATTTTCTCCTTTTTCAGCTTACAGTACATTCTACATAGTGGGTTTATTGTTATCCATGCAAATTCCATTTGTTGGTTTCCAACCCATTCGCACAAGTGAGCATATGGCTGCAGCAGGTTAGTGTCACATTTTTAATCAGTCCTTTTCTTGACTCAAAAATCTAATCTGAAACCCTCCTCCTACTCCATTTTATTCTATATCAGTTGGATCTCTGCCTCATCCCTACTACCCATTTTTTTTTTTTTTCAGTGGTAACCATAAATTTTATGAAACAGCTGTATTAGAAATAAATATATTCCTTCAATATAATTTGCAAAGTAAAATATAAATAAATGAAATAAAATTTTGCCACTTATGTTAACTTTTATGAATCTGTGTGTGTATATATATATATATATATATATATAGTAGCATTTCAGCCCGGTATTGCCCGGGTGTTTGGTGTGTGTTGAGTAAAAAAAAAAAAAAAAAAAAAAAAAAGCGGTAGTAGGCAAGCTGGCTCGAACCCGTATTGCGAAGGAGAAAAATGTGAAAAAAAAACGACATCTTTGCTGTTACGACCACTGCTAAACCATAAGTGACGTAGGTTTAAATAGTAATACACACGGACGAAAAAATGCTTTGGATAATCAGATTTCAAGGTAGTTCTACTAAAATAGCCATATTTTTTAAACCAAAGCACTTCAAATTACTGTTTTGTTCGGAAATGAATATACTTTCAAATGAATTAATAAATATGAATGTACATTATATATTTTAAGAGTTTTAAGCAAATAAAGTGATAAAAATGTGAACGTCATAAAATGGCGTTTTCGGTAAGGTTTTGTAATGACCCCCCCCCCCCCTGTTTTCTAAAGGTCCGTACCGTGATTGTATAAAGAATTTCGTCATGAAATTTGGGAACCAATCAGTAGAGGTGTTAATCTTAAAACTGTCAAGTTTCCGAAATATTTTTGACCATTTCTTTTTTTGTTGTGTTAAAAATAAGACTTTAATATGACTAGTATCGAACATTTTGAAAAAAAAATTCTTCGGACACCCAGTAGTAAGTAAATCAATCTTTTTACTATCTTTATCAATTAAAAGTATTATTTTATGTTGAGTAGGACCGCGGTAATTGATAATTTAAAAGGACCTACCCGAAAAAAAAATTGTTTCTATTTCTCGAATTTGGTCAAATGAAGTTAGTATTACTAGAAGCAGCAGCAGCTCCAGCCTGTAGAATCAGCCATAGCACAGCACAGTGTATAAACAACACGCGTTCTTTAATTTTTATTCAAGAACGAATTAAGAAAAACATGAAAATATGAATATAAATGTTCTTATATGTTTAATTAGAGCTATTTTGTTATCAGAATAACATTAGTTTAGAACTATTCGGTTTTCAGAATGTATAATAACAATCCCAACCAATTCGGCATTATGAATCGGTAGCAGTGTCAGAATCTTTGGGAAAATCGCCATTGCAAATTTGACACCCCTAAGACAAAACTGCGAATAAAATATAAAAAAATCGTAATTTCTGTTTTTAAAGTGGGTTTTTTATTTTATTTATGGAATATACTTCCAAAATAAACTATTAAAGTTGTTTCAAACATAATAAAAATATTATTTCTTATTTGTTAAAAAACCGTGTTGACAAAATATCCGCTCGCGGTGATTGAATACGCGGACATTCATTGAATCTGTTGCAATTTCTCACATTTCTCGTCAAATTTAAAAACATGGTTAAAAAAACAAAATAAACTTTTGTAGATTGCATGCACTTTTATTCTTTAAATTAGTTTTGAACAGCGAATTAAAACAATGTTTTACTGCGAACAGCCACAAATGTTTTTTTTTCAAAATCAAAATAAGTATCAAAATCTCGTTTATACATAGATTTGAAAAAATTGTTAAAAACAAACATATAACAAATAAATGTTATCAAAGGAAAGATAAGTTACTTTTCTACCTAACTGGATAATTTTCTAGTGTTTTTATTTAATGTAACATGTTTATTCAGCTCAAAAAACCTACAGTGTTTACCGATGTATTGGAAAATTGAAAATGGCGCCCGGCCCGACTCTCTTTGACACGGTAAGTTTGAGAAAAGGAGTTAAAAATAAAAAAAACTATACAAAATACTGTTAAAAACTATCAGAATTTATGTCAGCCTATGTCACATGTCACGGCAACATATATTGAGCGAGTTTCTAGCAGTATTTTGTCTACTTTTTTATTTTTAACTCTTTTCCACAAACTTACCGTTTCAAGAGTCAGGCGCCATTTTAAATTTTCCAAAACATCGGTAAACACAGTTTTCAAGCTGAATAAACATGTTACATTAAATAAAAACACTAAAAAATTATCCAGTTATGTAGAAAAGTAACTTGCTTTTGATAACATTTATTTGTTATATATTTGTTTTTTGACAACTTTTTCGAATCTATGTGTATAGTAATACAAACCCTCAAAATCTATATCAATATTCTTGAAATTTTAAAAGAAAACACATCAAACTACCATTAGGAAGCTTTTTATTTCGTTATTTTTTTTTTCTACTTATTAAGCGAAAGATATTTTTACAACCTGCTCCAGCGTAGTATAAACGGCCTATGGAATTAACACCTTCAACCTCGAAAATAGAAATCAACAAATTTATGGAATTTTCTTTGAAATTTCGCAACGCAGTTTCTTATTAAATTAAAACTAAATATAACATTTTCTGACTTATTTACCTGTCGAATACACACACACATATATATGTATGTATATATATGTATATATATATATATATATATATATATATATATATATATCTTTCTGTAAAATATTTATTTGAAATGGAAACGGCATTTTGCAGTTAGGACAACAAAACAAAAATGAAGTAACGGTTCGTATTCCTAAAACACTCTTTAACCCTAACAATAACACTAAGTTCGAGTGGCAAGCCCCCCCCCAAATAAAATACCTTTGTAAGCCACATACAAGCATCTAAAATAAACAAACAAAAATAGATCCTTACTTAAAGAAAAATACACATAAAAATAAATTGGTTAACTGTCCTAAAATGCTAGAATGGCCAGGAAATGGTGAATTATTTTACATTAAATTTTTGTGAAACTAACCGCTCCCCCCCCCTCTAATATTGTTTTTGTTAGCTTTGTCTCTGTCAAGTTTTCAGTATGTTCACACATAATTTTCCTTAGCCCCTACAATTAATTCAAAGTCCGAATGGCAACCCTCCCCATATTCTCATTGCATAGAAACCCTTCTTAAAACTACACATAATCATCTTAAAAAAAAAAAAAAAAAAAAAAAAAACAGTTAACTGCCCTAAAATGCTAGAATGACCTATATTAGGAAATTATTTTACATTCAATTCTAAAATAATTTGTTTATCTTTCATTAAAGTTTTTCATGGCATTTTATACATAATTTCCTAAAAAGGTAGAATCACATTTTGGAGGGGTGGTCAGAAGGAGTTGAGTGGGGTTAAACAGAAGGTGTTAATCTACAATAATACCAAAGAAATATTGCAATATATTCATTTTTAAATGGTCTTATGTTTAGATTTAAGTTTTTTGTACATAAAGCACATTACAATTCAACTTTGAGTTCTCCAACTTCTTTTCTGTTTATGGATACATGGCATTTTTAAGGAATTGCAGCATATTTATGCACATTTACTGCAGATTATTTGGAAACCATAAACTTTGGGAGATTTTCAGTTGCATATTCTGATTCCTTGTACAAAAATACACTTATATGGTAAATTTCATTTCTTAGTTTTGTGTTTTAACAAAGATATGACATTTTTACTGCAAAGGTAGTGTAAAAAATGTGACGAAACGCATATGGTCTTAAAGAGGGAAAAATATCCAAACGTGTGAGGCACAAAAATAGCCATAACTTCCTTAATTTTAATCAGATTTTAAAAATTTAAAAAGATTCTTTCTTAGCTCTTTCTATGCATACCAATATTGAAATATTTCAAGCTATTTCAATTTTTTCATGTGTATTGCTAGTTTAAAATTAAGGCTAGACAATCAAAAAGAGGAGATAACTTTCGAAAATATTGGCGAAAAAAGCGACACCTCCCTGTAGAAAAGTGCCCAGTTGAAGGTGAAGAAATTATTTAGCCAATTTTTCGGTATTTGTCGTCTGAAGGGTCGAGCTTCAAAACGATTCTGATCTTGTGAAAATTTGTTGCCTCTGTCGAAAGTTTTAGGCAGACATGCAAACATACATACATACATTTATATATTGGTAGCTCAAATTTTCGACCCTAACCGATTAAAAAGCTTGCTCTATCTCTGAATACCCTTTATGTAAAATTTCAAATGTTTAGACCAGAAATTGTCTGAGTAATTTGGTAGAGACCGCAGAAGTAAAATTTTTTAAAACTTTGATCCCTATTATGACCCCCTTAACATTCATTGTTTTGGGCTCAAATCAAGTTATTCAGTTAGATCCATGTCCAAGGAACCTATATCTAAAATTTCAATTGTTTATACCCAAAATTGGCAGAGAAGTTTGGTAGAGTTCTCAAGGGTTAAATCATTGAACTTTCACCCCTTAACAGCCAAATTTCTGGCCAAAAACGGATTACAAAGATTTTCCCAAATGTCAGTACCCTGTATATCAAATTTTGAGTCTGTAGACTGAAAATTTACAGTTATTGCATAGAGAAATGTACACAGACAGACAGACACTTTCACTTTTATAGATATATATAGTGTGTGCACAATTGCTTTAAATATGTGTAATGATTTTACTTGGCTAAGAGTTCCTTTTTCTTACAAAATTTTCAAAAACGTAAGTGCTAAAGTTTAAGCTATTCTTGTTTAAAATAATTTTCTTAACATCTGATAACATTATTTTCATGAAAAATACTCAATTGAGATCCAATCCATCCCCCCCCCCCTAAAACATTCACATCAAGTAACTATTTTTACTATCACTGCAACAAACTTTGCTTCCTGTTTTATTTAAAACCCAACTGAATTTACATGAGCAGTTTCTAAGAACTCCCCATCCGTGAAACACATCACCACTGAACTGTTTCTCTGTACATTACAACATGGACACCTTAAAGTTTCACGTCCACAAATATTTGTCATACCATACTTAGTAATAAAAGTTTAGCCATTCCATTCGTTATTTCCATTTTTGTTTTTTTTTATAATCAACTTTTTATAGTATTCATCATCCAACTAGTAATCTCCTTAACCCTTGTCCTCGGGTGGCTTTTAGCTTTGGTAAATGGTAACATTAGTATTAAAGAAAAAGCTTGCTTTATATATTAACCAGTATTGCCTTTATACTTTCATTTTTCTGTTTTTCTTTTTTAATACCATGTTAAGAGTTAAATTTAATTTAAAGTGTCATGAAACTATTGTGAGAACTTGTGAATTTATTCTACTCTTCTCTTCTTTCAGGTGTGTTTGCCTTGCTCAACGCCTACGCTGCTTTGCGTTATATTCAATCTCACCTCACTAAAGCAGAGTTCCGTTATTTTTTCATCATTTCTATTGTCGGTGCAGCTGGGATTGTTTTTTGTACTGTTGTTGGGTTAACATGGGCAGGTGAGGAAGGCTTATCATTTTACTCCTTTATTTCTTTTTTTCTAATTACCTTGTTAAGAAAATGGTCTGTTTGCAAAATGTTACTCTTATTACTCTCCTTAATCTCCTTTCTTGGGTTCAAATCCAATCATGGCTGTTGTTTTTAAAAGATATTTCAGTCAAATCTTTATCTGTGACTTATTTATAGGGTGATCCCCCCCCCAAAAAAAAAAACAGGACATACAATTGTTTTTCTGAGCATTTTACAGTCAACAGAGAAAAAAGGCCAAAGACCCTGAGATGTTTTGAATATAATAACCTAGTTATGACCAAACTTTCATTTCATTCAGACAAAACACTAAGAAACTAATTAGGGTTGGGGCCCGTTTTTTTTTTAGTCACCCTGTACTATATATTATTTATGACATTTCAATTTTAAACATGAATACATTTATCAAGTCTTTGAACTTTTTTTTATTTTGGGTCATTTTTTATGTATCAATTTAGGAACCCAAGTTTTTTCTTTTTTTTTTCATTTTTGTTATTGTCCAGAATTCCCCTTATATTAAAAACAAAAATTTAAAAAAAGTCTGTATGATGTATGTACCCATGAAAAATGAAGTTATGTTCCAAAAAATCACGTAAATTGATAAAGTGATTTTATTTTAATAAAGAAAATCATTTTTAAGCGATTAATGGGAATCTGTAAGCATTACAACATATCTTGCAAGTTTGAATTATCTTCCTTTGTTTTTTAGATTGTTTTCAAAAGAAAAAAGATGGTTAGTCATAAAATTTGATTTTCTTTATAAAAATAAAACTACTTGATGAATTTGTGCTTTTTAGAATACACTATGCTCGTTTTGTCATGATTACATACATCATACAGATTGTTTTAATTTTGTTTTTAATGTAGGGGAAATTTTGGGTAAGAACCAAATTTTCATTAACTCTCACTCCTAAATGAATGAAAATCGTTCTACCTCTTACTCTCATAACTTTTCAGTCCTGATTTTAATCTGAGCTTGATTCCATTTGAATTACTCATCAGTATAATAATATTGAGTTCACAAAGTCAGTTTGGAATGGAAGACAAGGGAAAACAAAAGGAAATGATAAGGATGGATTTGAGAGAAACAGGGATAAAGACCTGGTCAGAAGTGGGTTATCACTAGGGCTATCACAAGAGAATATTCTTAGCATTGTTTTGACTCTAGAGTATATATCCGACACAGTTAATCAACTAAGAACCACATAACTCTATCTAAAAACTTATAAGATATTAACGGATATATACTTGAGTCGAAATAATGAAAAGAATATTCTATTGTCATAGCCCTAGTTATAACACATGTAGCATGTAATTAAAAAACTTAAACCAAATATGATTAGTCCAAAACTTAGTACAGTGAACAAGTTTTTTTGTAAGGTTAAATTAGAAATTTTTAGAAAACCAAGTAATGCTGTATATTTTTTTTTTTTTCTGAGACTTACAGTGGCATCTACTCTAATTATAGTTCTATGATTGGAGTGGATACCACTGTAAGTTTCAGGAAAAAATATTTTCATTTAATAAAAAATTTATACAACATTATTTGATGTTTCTAAAAATTTTAAACTTTTTTTATGAGGGTTTTGTAAAACCCTCACAAGAGCTAAGTTGAAAAGCCCTTGTTCTTAGCTGGGAAATTAACTAGACGAACTTAAGTTATACAACCTGCATCATGAAGCTCGGATCAAAGAACTCGACTTTAAACAAGTGTAAAATGATTTATAAATAATTATTTTGTTTGATTTATACAAAAATGAACCAGAGTTTTTCTTTGTTTCTCGATTGCTGGCCTGAATAAAGATGCAGTTTATTTCAGGTATGCCCTGACACCAGATGATGAAAGAGATTGACTGGATCCAGCACGAAGCTAGAGTGACAACCAAAATCGACAATGTTGCCACATGGACTTAGGGTCATGCATATTTTGCGTGCCCTGGGCAGCAGATATATTTTCCAGTGACTGGTGAGAGTCTGGTCACGCTTGAGGGGTTCACCACTAGACAAGTAAGAATGTAACCCTGCTGGGTTGCATCTGTGGTCCTGCGGGCTGGGAGCGATGAACACAGCCAGAAGTACATCACAAGTATGCTCCCGTGAACCAGGTTAGCGACGGATGTGACGGACAAGAGAGGGGTTAGGGTTATAGATGCCACCAAAAGTCTTATAAAAACAATTTAAAAAAAATTATTTTTCATTTAATAAAAAATTTTACAGAATTTCTTGGTTTTTTAAGATCTTCAAATTTAAACTTAGTATAGTGTAAGAATAGTCTAAGTTAATTTCGTTTTTAATGTTTTTTTTTTTGTTTGTTTTGTTTTTTTCTTTCAGGCTTCATTGCTCCCTGGAGTGGCCGCTTCTATTCCTTATGGGACACTGGTTATGCAAAAATCCACATTCCTATAATTGCCTCTGTCTCCGAACATCAACCTACAACTTGGGT
This sequence comes from Euprymna scolopes, assembly GCF_053919585.1. Taxonomy (NCBI): domain Eukaryota; kingdom Metazoa; phylum Mollusca; class Cephalopoda; order Sepiida; family Sepiolidae; genus Euprymna; species Euprymna scolopes. The sequence continues at coordinate 71,243,502 of NC_136516.1, read as the reverse complement.
TTCTTTTTTCTTTGACCTTCACATTTTGGTTTGCGCTTTTCCAGCTGGTGTTTGGTTTTGTATACGTAATGTGAATGATGAAAGAGTCTTTGGTAAGTCTTAATTCTTTTTTTTTTTTTTTCCTTGCACCATAAATACCAATCTACTATTATAGGTGTGAGCAAAATTTCAGACAAAAACAGATTCATACAGATATTGAATATTTTATGAGAAATTCAAAACTGTGCGTTTGTATTTATTTTAATGTTTTCTCTGAAGAAATTGTAATATTTCTGAGAAATAAATTCATAACTTATAGCATAAAAATAATTTTCATGAGGAAAAAGGTCAAAGTTTTATTGTTTATACAATTAAGATATTTTCAAAGTTTAAAAAAATTAATAAAATTGAGTGATTTTACAATTGTTTTATTTCACGCTATTGCATTTTTTGATTTCAATAAATGTTTCTTAAAAAAATAATTGTTCAATTATCAAAGTTAATTGGATACAAGAAATAGATACATGCACGATGTTCACAATTTTGTCTATTATATAAATAGCAGTACACATGAACTGATAAAACAGTTTGGATAATCACCGATTGCAAGGAAATTCTACTAAAATCGTCATATTTTAAAAACAAAAGGACTTTTAAGTCCTCAAAATACCACTGTTTTGTCTGGAAATTAATATAGTTTCAAATGAATTAATAAATAACATATTTTTAGAGTTTTAAGCAAATAAATTCATAAAAGTGTGACCATCATAAGACAGTGTTTTCTGTAAGGTTTGATAAAGACACGCTTCCTCTGCCCCTCCCCCCCTTCCCCAATTTGTAAATGCTCATACAGTATTTGTATTAAGAATTTTCTCATGAAATTTGGAAACTAACCAGAAGAGATGTCACTTTTAATAGTTTGGGATGTCCAAAATACTTTTTTTGTTAAAAGACTTCAACATGACTATTGAAAATTTTGAAAAAAATTTCTTCGGACACCCACTAGTAAATAAAACAATCTTTTTACTATTTTTATCCATTGAAAGTATAATTGTATACTGTTTTCTCTTGTGATAGCTAGCAATTTAAAATCATGATATTCGGAAAAAAAATTTTCTTTTTACTTTCATTGCAAAACTGTTTCATAATATTAGCAGCAGCAATAGCATGATTGTAAACACGATGTTTTCTTTGTTGAAGGTTTTTTTTTTTTTTTTTTTAAATTGAAAGTATGAATATAAAAAATGTTTTTATATGTTTAGTTAGTTTAATTAGAGCTATTCGGTTATCAGAATATTAAAGTAATCCCAACCAGTCTGGCATAATGAACTTTGTCCAACTTGCAATTTCTCGCATATTTCTAGTCAACTTTTAAAAAATATTTATATTGTTGAAAAGACAAGAAAATGTATAACTTGTGTGCATTTTTATCTGTTGCATTAGTTTTTAACGATGAACATTTGTTTAATATTAAAGTGTTTTGCTTTGAACAACAGAAAATGTTTAAAAAAAAATTTTTGTTTACTTGCACGGCCTAAAATGAATCATTTTACCTTAAATTCTAGAAAAAAAAAAAAATGTTAATCTTTCATTAAAGTTTTTCAGGGTGTTCACATGTAATTGCCTAAAAAGATAGAATCATATTTTGGAGAGATGGTCAGATGGGGTGGGAGATAGGTAACAGACGGCATTAATCTAAAATAATACCAAAGAAATATTGCAATATAGTCATTTTTAAATAGTCGTAGATTTAGATTTTGGTTTCTTGTACATAAAATGCATTACAATTCAACTTTGTTATCTAACTTTTCCTTTAATGGATGCATGGCATTTTTAAGGAATTGCAGCATATTTATGTGCATTTACTGTAGATTTAAAAACTTAATTTCTTGAGATTTTCAGTGGCATAATCTGATTTCTTGCACAAAAATACTTATATTTCATTGCTTAATCTTGTTTTAACAAAGATGCAGCATTTTTACTGAAAATGTAGTGTAAAAAATGTGAAAAAATGCATAGGGTCTTAAAGAGGGAAAAATATCTAAATGTGTAAGGCACAAAAATAGTCATAACTTATTTTAATTGGATTTAAAAATTTTAAAAGATTCTAATCAAGCTTTTTCTATATATGCAATTAATGACATATTTTAAGCTATTTAAATGTTTTCAGGTGTTGCTAATATGAGATAATATAAGAATTTTTTTTTTTCCCCCCCAGCGGTGCTCTATGCTATCAGTGCCAGTTATTTTGCTGGTGTGATGGTCCGTCTGATGCTCACTCTTACTCCAATCGTTTGTGTGCTGGCAGCCATTGCATTCTCCAAGACATTTGAAGTATATTCCAAAGATGACAATCCCAAATCCAAGCAAAAAGATGATGCTCAAGAAACTAAAAACGACCGACTTTATGATAAAGTAAGCCATTTTAACTTTATCTTCAAAACTTTTGTTTTTTTTACTCTTTTTTTCTATTTTCTTTTTCTCCTTGCCTTTTTTCTTTTGTCTTTATAATAAAACTATAGAATTTGAATCTGCTTAGATATGAAATACCCCCCCTTTACCTTTGTGATCAATAACTTTTTTACCAGCTACATAAAAAGTTTGTTCGTCATAATAGTTTGTTAAAAACAAATTTAATTTTCTATTTCAACAATTTTTATATTTTATCCTGGCTTATATTTTTTAAATTTTTTATTAGTCATAAATAAAGGAAGATGGAGAATTTAAATTATTTGGACTACCATTATCATTTTGAGTGTTATTCATCGATGTTTTGGCCACTAACCTTCAACCATCTTCAGGTATATCCTGCTGAACTCTGTAATCTGCACAGAATTTCAAACGGAATCCATTATTTAATTCACTGGAGTGGCATCCTTTTGTTTCAACTGTGACCAGGTAGAAGCCTTAAATAATTTCCGATTGTATTCTACGTACTGCTCGCAGTAGCGATTGAACCTTCAACCTCCAGAAGAATGTCACTTACAACTGAATTTTATCTAGTACTTCATCCATTACGCCACTGGACTATTCTAGTATGAATTTTGGGAGACTTGAACCTATTGTTTTTAGATGTACAATTTTAGTACTTATTATTACATATGTATTTTTTTTTTTTTTTTTTTTTTTTATCCAAATAATACAAATTAGCAATCCTCATCTCCAAATTTCAGAAACAGAGGGGGGGGGGGGATTTCTTTACTCCACAGTTGAAAGTTCTAATCCAAATCACTGGATACTAATTTAGACAAGACCGATAATTTTTCTATCTTCACCAGTGAAAATGACGGATTTGCTTTCTTTCATTGCTTTTAGTTGACAGGGTCAATGAAAAAAAAAAAATGAACCGGGTTAAGACAAAAATAATGTCACTATTGTTGTTTTAACCAACATTCGAGAGAAAGATAGAATTGATTTGGTGGTTCAATCAGTTAGCATGTTATTACACTGTATTTGGAAAAACCTTACTGAAGCATGATTATTTTGATTTAGTTCTGAAATAAATTTAAATGTTTCTAATTACAATATTATGCAGATTGCTTCATATTTTTTGTAATATAATTTACTTATGGAAATTAGAGTGTCATGTATCCCGATTAGTATTAAATAAGATTCTAATTCTGTGTTATGAAAACTTATTGTGTAGACGAGTATTATTCCTTGTCGAGTTATGCATCAGTTGATAGTGAAGCGTTCATGAAGTTTGTGTGCTATGATGCTTTGTTACTCATTGCAATCAGCTCTAAGCCAGAGAGGCAAAAAAATAAAAATAAGTAGGTACTTGTCCAGTTTTACTTTAAAATATTAAACTTCTTGTAAAAAAAAAAAAAAAAAAAAAAAAAAATAGAATAACACGAATTTTTTTATTATGTACTTATATGTTAGGTTTTAAAAAGACGGTATGCCAAAAATTATGCAAATTCAAGTATTTAAAAAAAAAAAATTTAATGGCAAAATGGTTTGTCAACCATTTTCTGCTTATCAACAGCTAAGAGACATAATTCACAGTCATAATACTAGCTAAAAATCGTTTACAGATGAAATTTTATTTTTAAAAACCAAATGAATGAATTTCAGTAATTTTTTGTGTACAACTTTTTTATTTTTTTTATTTAAACAGGTATGTGTATGTTTTTGTGCAATTATGATTTTTTAATATTGAGGTGAAATTGGATGTGTCAAAAAATATTCCAAGTTTAAGTGAAAAAAAGTATTTTCTAATAGTGAAGATTTTTGCATAACGGAAATAACTTTTCATATGCCTAAATTATAATTTAGGTGTATGATGAGTTTGTCTTTTTCCAATTACTCGTTAAGATGATGGGTAATTATGTTGATTTTGAATGTTTCTGCAATTTATTTGATGATAATGAGGATGAAAACATGTTCAGGTTAGCCTCAGTACTAACCAGGATGGTGGCTAATAAAGCAGAAATGTTGACAAACCTTGAATTTAACTGCTCCATATAAACAGATCACATGACTAATTGAAATGTCTTTTCTTTCTTTACTAATGAGCTGCTACTTGTCACTTGATAAGTATTAATACTGTTGATGTATTGTCAGTTTAATTCTGAAGAATATTAGAAGATGAATGAGTGATTACTTATGACAAGTATTTGTTGACATTGGATTACTTGTAGGATAATTTACAACAAGATGACATTGGATGTGAAAATGGCTGTTGTAGCCTGAAGGTAAACAGTCCAGTGTTAATATGTTCCACAGATTGATCTGCTTATAAACTGTTGCCAATAATTTTATCTATTTTCATTTCAGGTTGGCAAACCAAAAAAGGTCAATGATAAACCGAAAGAACAAGGTTTAGGCACAAATATTAAGAGTACGATTAATATTGCCGTCGTGATGATGTTGGTTTTGTTTGCCGTCCATTGTACGTGGGTGACAAGTAGTGCCTATTCAAGCCCCAGTATAGTTTTGGCATCCTACAATCATGATGGGTAAGCCAGTTTCATTAAATATACTTGTTCCACATAATAAGTAAAATAAATTCCCTAAACAGTTTTGCACCACTTGTATGTCCTCTCATAGAGTATTATCAAGATATGATTTTTAAACCTTATGTCTAGAATCCTTATTCCAATTTTGAGCCAAGGTTGTTACATATTTTTGATTCCAGAAAATGACTTGAATTTTAGGCTTAACCTTCAAATGAAAGGCTGTATCTATATTATGGCCTATAAAATCCCTTTAAAATATTAAAAAACTGAAATTTGAGGAATATTTATTAACTGGATAACCTACCTGGCATTGCCAGGGAATCTTTACTTTAATTATTGTGCCCCCCTCCCATCCCCATTTTTTTTTTTTTTTTAACTATGCAACTTTTTTCTTTTTCTTTGCAATATAATTTTAAAAGTTTGATAATTTTGGGGATTTAGCAGAAAATCAACAAACTAAAATAAAAAAAATAATATATACAATGTTTCCATAACCAATAAGTTACTTTTGACTGAAAAGCTGTTGAAACGGCTTGCGATATCAACAAAGCATTTGGGCCAGGAATCACTATTGAACGCACAGCACAATGGTGGTTTAAGAAATTTCATAGCGGTGACAAGTCTTGAAGATGATGAGCATAGTGGTCAACCATAGGATGTTGACAACGATCAATGGAGAGCCTTAGTCAAAGCCAATTCATCTCGACCGGGTTGTGACTTGCGATGAAAAGTGAGTTTTTTATAACAACCGGCGACACTCAACTTGGTGGTTAGATGCCAATGAAGCTTCACAACATTTCTCTAAGCCAGAGTTGTACCAAAAGATGGTAACACTAACCGTTCGATGGTCTGCAACCAGTCTCATCGATTCATTTTTTGAATAATGAGCAATCAGCAGTTCTCCCCACTATCTAACAATCATGAGGTGTGCACAGCAACCGAGAAGGCTAACATGCTTGCCAGTCAGTTTGCCTCAAACTCCACATTGAACCCAGCAAGCCACTCGCTTCCTGACTTTCTTTTGCGGACAGAAGCCACACTTGGTGATTTGAAAATTACCCTTTCTCAAGTGCATGATATCATAAAAAACTTAGACACCTTAAAAGCATGTAGACCCTATCTCATCCTGGCTTACCTTAAAAAAAAAAAATGCTCCATTGAGATTGCTCCAGTCCTCTTCAAACTTTAAGACAAATGCCTTAAATCTTGCTTTCCTGACTGCTGGGAAACTGCTTCTGTGATATCAATTTACAATAATTCTGGTGATATATCTAAGGCTTTTGACAGGGTATGGCATGGTCTTCTCAGGAAAATCGGATTGTACAATATCACTGGACAAATACTTAACATGGGTATATTTGCTGATGGCACTATGCTCTATAACAGGCATGAGGGGAAAACAAATCAACACCTATCTAAGGAAATGGCAGAAACACTAGAGGAAGACCTCCAATCTGTTGTAGAATGGGGACAAAAAATGGATGGTCACATTCAATGCTGCCAAGACTAAGCTTGTTTCCTTCAATAATTACAAGAAACCTTCTCAACCACCAATAGCTATGGCTAAAGATACATTACCTGAAAATACTTCTTTCAAACTCCTTTGTTTAATGTTCACAGGGAACATAAGTTTGAACAGATACATCGAGAGCATTGCCAGGGCTGCTGCTAGGAAGGTGGGTTCTCTCTACAGTGCTAGAAAGTTACTTATGCCTGAAAGTACTCTGTACCTCTACAAGACCACCATTCACCCATGTATGGTGTATTGTTGTCACATTTGGGCTGAACAGTATTTAAGAGTTGCTAACCTGATAGGTCATGAACTGTCATCCAAGTTTCACCATCTGTCCCACTGATGAAATGTTGCATCCTTCTGCCTGTTCTACAAGTATTTTAATGGTGGATGCCACAACAAACTACAAGCTCTTGTACCCTCTCGACGTAAATACCCCCAACAAACCCGACAATCACCAAAATCCCACCCCTACACAGTAGAGATCCCTAGATGTAAGAAAGCCTTCTACTCTAATAGTTTCTTCCCCAGAACTGCTAAACTCTGGAACTCTCTTCCGGGTTCCTGTTTTCCTAACTGTACTGACATGCAGAAGTTAAAATGTAATGTGAATAAACATGTTGCTGCTCAACTCCCTACATAGTATTCTTGCAACTTATATTCCCAATAGTAGCCCCCTACATCAAAGGGGCACTGTCTTGTTTGAGGTGAAAATGAAATAAATAAATGGATGAAAAGTATCAGAAACTTGGACAACAACACCCAGCATGAGTCAACAGAAAAGGTCCAATTCTCCTCCACGATAATGCTCAATCACATGTTGCTAAATTGCCCCCGCAAGAGTTGAACGAATTGGGCTACGAAACTCTGCTTCATCCGCCAAACTCTCCAGACCTCTCACCTACCAACTACCATTTTTCAAGCATTTCAATGACTTTGTGTGTAAAATGCTTCAAAAAGCCAAATGATATCAAAAACGCCTTCAGCGGCTTTGTATCCACCAGAAAGCCAGATTTTTTTATGTTATTGGTATAAATACACTTGCTTTGCGTTGGCAAAAGTGTGTTGATTTTGATGGTGCTTATTTCGATCAATAAATTTTTGTTTGAGCCGAGATATGTTCATTTGAATTTAAGTTAAAGACTGCAAGAACTTTTCTTGTCAACCTAATATACACACACACGCTTCTGTGTTCCTTTTTACATGTGCCTCTCTGTGAACAACTGTGAGCCACATTCTACCAAATTAAGTTTGAAATGCATTCATAAATCTTTTAGATAAAGTTTACTTCTGTTTTGAAACAGAAGTAAGCTTTATTTATGTTGGCTTTAATAAAATAACTAAAAATAAAAACAAAATCAACTTCAAATAATATTCCTAAATAGAACAATTGATACAATTCTATTACTGAAATCATTAATAACATAATTATTCAAATCTAATTTCTTTAATTATGTAATTATTGTATTATTACAATAGATTTTCTTTATGTAAATTACGTAACTTCTTCAATGTGGATTTCCTTTGAATAAATGGTATATATAGAAATTTTAATAGGAATAAAAGTGAAAGTTTGTTTTCAGTATGTAAATTAATTTGTGAAATCAATCTTTTTGTATATATTAATCAAATTGTAAATAAACACAAACACATAGGAATATGACTTAAGATTTATGTCTAATATTTAAAATTTCACAAAAATGACATATCTGAATGTTCAAAGAACTTCCTCCATTTTACTCCCTTTGCATAAAACTAAATATAGCTTACATCAGGATGCCTCACACCTAGAAGCTATGTTCCAAAATTCATAATGATTAGTTAATTAGTTTAATAATAAATTTAGTACATAAAATATATAAACATGTACATATTCTAAACTTTATAATTTGGAACTTCGATATGAAAGGCACCCAACAATCTTTGAAGAAAGATCTGAGAATAACCAAAATATGTACAAATTTTTTTTTTTTTTTTTTTTTTTCAGGAATGAAAGTGTAGCATTGTTACTGGATCTTTTTGTCTCATCTTTTTATTTTTTTTCTCTCCCTTTGTCATTTTTTTTTTTTTTTTTTTTTTTTTAAAGAACTAAAAGTTGTGTTCTGTTTGTTTTTAAGAAATATTACCTACAGAAAACCGTATGTGTACTTAATCAATTTCTTTTTTTTCTTTGTTCACTTTTAGGAGTCGTACAATCTTGGATGATTTCAGAGAAGCTTACTTTTGGCTGCGTCAGAATACTCACGATAAAGCTCGTGTGATGTCATGGTGGGATTATGGATATCAGATAGCAGGGATGGGGAATCGGACAACGTTAGTGGATAACAATACGTGGAATAATAGTCATATAGCTTTGGTAAGTTCAGAAAATGCATGAAATATTGTAAATTAAAAAAAATGAGCTTTTTTTTTTTTTTTTTTAATTCTATTTTCTAACAAAATTTTTGTATATATAGCATACACTTTATGTACAGCCTTTATTTATGATAATTAAACTTTTGATAGTGAAAAAATTTTCAACCGAGAAAGAGTGAGTTTGATATTTGAAATTACTGAAATAAATTTTTTTTGTTTCCCAGGTTGGTAAGGCAATGTCCTCTAATGAGAGTGCTGCATATGACATCATGCGGTCACTTGATGTTAATTATGTATTGGTCATTTTTGGTGGCGTGATTGGCTATTCTGGTGACGATATTAACAAGTTTTTATGGATGGTACGAATTGCTGAAGGTGAACATCCAAAAGATATTCGGGTAAAAATTGTTTTTTTTTTTTTTTTCTTTGTTTTTTTTTTTTTTGCTTTTGTTTTTTAATTCCTGTCCCCCTACTTATTTTTATTTTTAAACAACTTTTCAATTTGATTTATTCAATTAATTTAGCCGATAATCACCAAAAAGCAAGTTTTAATTTGTTTAATCATGATTCTCAAGTTTAGAATATTCTAAAAAACATAAATCCTATTTGGCATTATTTTAAAACACTTTATTGTTGTATAGTTTATATTGGTGCCCCCGATTTATCAGAGAGGAACCTATGATTTCAGTGGCTTCCGTGTATCCGTTAGTCCAGACGATTGCCAGATAATCGTCCATAAGTTTTTCCTGAAATTTTACCACAAATTGTATTTCATTAAATAGATGTGCACTGTAAAAAAATTTCCGTTGCATCCCCCAGAGGCTCAAAAGAAGCCAAAAATGACACGTTTTCCCCATAACTTTTGATCCATCCATTAGCTTTTTCTGAAACTTAGCCAAAATGTGGAGCCCAGTATGGGTAACCCTGGCAAAATGCTGGTTCACATCCCCGGAGACTTTCAGTATTAAAAATGCCCCTTTCTGTGGCTTTTTTTTTTTTTTTTTTCATATTTCTCAAAAACTTGATATGTCTGACTATACAGTGGTTTTTCACGGTGGTCAACTCAAATATACATGTTTTAAGGCCTGAAACTGCACCGTTATCCAGTTACACTGGGAACTGGCATCCCCAGGGGCTCAAAAGAGGCCGAAAATGCTCCAAAATGGCCAAAAATTATTTTTTGACCCATAGCGTTTGATCCATCCATTAGATTTTCTTGAAACTTGGCCAAAATGTGGAGGCCATTATTCTTAATATAAATTCAGTATGGGTGAACCTGGCAAAATTCTGGTTTGCATCCCTCTGGGACTTTTAGGGCTAAAAAAAACAACATGCCTTTTTGGAGCTCTTTTTTCATATTACTCAAAAACTTGATATGTATGTCTATATAGTGGTTTTCCATGGTGCTAAATTTAAATATGTCTTAAGACCTGAAACTGCACCGTTTGTCCATTTTCACTGGGATTTGGCATTCCCGGAAGCTCAAAAGGGGTCACAAATGCTCCCAAATTGCAATAAATGACACTTTTTACCCCATAACTTTTGCCACATCTATTAGATTTTTCTGAAACTTGGCAAAAATGTGAAGGCAACGTTAGTGCTTCACACTTCTCGCATTCATCATTTCTTCACTATTTTTTGTGGCATCATCTCACATGCAGCACTAGAGGTGGACCATGCACACACAGCTTGTTATATTTCTTTTAGTCTGCTTGTCTGCTGTCCATTACATTGTTTCTCTGAAATTGTTGGGCTAATCTGGCTAAATTTTGTATGGGCTTTTATGATAAGGTGCAACAAATTAAGTTTTATGGTTTCGGTTTGATGCACAGTTAAGGATTAATAGTGATCAGCATTTAATGCAAAATGTGCATAAATTTAACCATATTCAACCATTAATTTGACGAAAAAGAAAGATGTGTGTTTGTATGTCTATTACAAATTTTTGTCAGCCGCATCAGACTAGGTCGAAACTGGTACCATCTGAAAGAGCAATCCCTCGGATGCATAATATGTGAAAATTAGAAAAAAAGATTATGTGGTGACTAACTGGACCATTTTTTGGAAGAGGGGAGGGTCTGTTTTCACAAATCACATACACATAATTCACTAAAACTATATTTATAAACCTTATTTTCAACGTCATGTCTTAAGCAATCATGGTCTTGTAGGCAAAGTATTTGCCAGTAACTTTTTTCCCTTTCCTGTTTCAGGTTTGAGCCTGCCTACTAATTTTATTATTTTTTTGTTTGCGGCCGCATGGGCACTCATTTCTTTTTTTTGATTGAAAGAAATGTTGTTTTTGATCCCTTTATTTATTTATTTATTTATTTTTTTTTTTGGAGGGGGGGGGTCCAGTGCATGGGCAACAAAAACTGCTTCTCTTCATATCCCTTCTGATGAAATACCTAGTGGGGAGGTTGTCGCATACTTTTTAGGGTGATCCTGTTCTTTTATTTTTGAAAATGTTGTGGAAGTGTTGATGAAAGTGCTCTATATCCTTAGTATAGCAGGTGTGTACAAACCGAACTTCATGTTAACCCGGGCATCTATTCTAAGTTAACAGGCTATAATTTTGCCCTTTTTAATGGCTAAAAAGTTTAGTATGGCAATCACATTGGCATACTGGTTTTTGTTAAATCAAAATTAAGCAACTTTGAGCCTGATTAGTGGATAACCATTTCGAAATACCAAGTATTGTATTTGAAACGATCATGAGATTTTTTCTTGAGTCCCTCTGTGTAAAATAAAAATAAAAAATAAATAAAATAATCTCAAAAGATTATGGACTTGTAACTGATAGAAACTATCTTCTATATAATTTTTACTTTTTTCAATGGTTATAATTGTAAAAAGATTGAATGAAACTGTCGGATGTTACGTAATGTCAGCAGCCTATGGTATACACACACGTTTGTAACATATGTATCTAACTACTCTCTCCTTTCATACTAAAATCAAACTGGCAGTCTTAAGCATGCCATGCTGGTGTTGCCTTGTTCTTGATAGGTCTAAAATGTAGTCTGATGCAGTTCTAAGAGTTCCATTCTTCCAGGCTTTGTTTTCTTGCCCTTTGAGAAGGAGTTAGTTTATTGCTAATCACCTGAAGCATCCATTCTGGGGAATGACAACAGAGCTACCCAGGTATTTTTTTGGTCAGCCAGTACAATGGTTTTTCAAATCCCACTCACCTGACCTTGTGTCTAATCTTTCTGATGTAGCAGACAGATTAATAAAATCCAGTTGTAGCATCTTATAATTTATGGTTTTTGTCCTCCTAATCAAAAGTAGCTTCCCTATTTTAGTGATTTGAAATTTCTATTTTTAAAAAAATCCTAAAAATTTTATAATGGATCAGTAATAAATCTGATGTCATTAAGTTTAAACAAGACATGTCCACCATCTTGAAAATGGTGAAATTGTCTTGAAAATCACAGATGGTCTTCATTTTTGTGTAAAAAAAAAAAATAAATAAATAAAATAAAAGTAGTTTTATACAGAAATAAGATGGTTTGAAATAGTGCCAAACAGCGTTTTTTAAGAATTTCTCAAAAGTTAAAATAATGATTTGAAAAGTATATTAAGGGAACAAATTTAGAGATTCTTTTTATTCATAAAAAATCTTTTTACATTTCGATTGAATGATTTGGTGATGCTTTCATCATAAAGATAGAAATGCACAAAAAAGATGAGAAAAATCTTCAGAATTTTTTTTTTTTTATGAATGATTCTGCTAACAATTTAGTGCTTATCTCTGGAACAATGAAAGGTGTGTATATTAAGAATTTGATGACATGTAAACAGATGTGAAGAAAGTATATTGAATGATGAAGCTATTGAGGGTGTTCAAATGCCTTGGTAATATCATTGGGGTACAAAGAAGGCTAGATGTTGGTGTGATTGCCAGAGTATGTTCAGGGAACTTTTGTCATTACTAACCAGTAGAGTAGTATCACTGTCAACCAAGGGAAGAGTTTATCAGGCATATGTGTACACAGTGTGATGATGTATGGAAGTAAAACCGGGTCAATGAACGTTGAAGGCATGTGTTGCATGGAGAGAATGAGAATATGATGGATGTGTAATGTGAATCTTAAAAAACAGGCTTAATTTGGTTGGTATAGATAGATGTATGCCAAACAGGAGACTTTGATGGTATGCCCACTTTCAAAGAATTGATGAGTTTCTGATTTTGTAGATTTAGAACAATTGAGGTAGCATGGTCATTTTCTCATGGAGAGACCAAGGAAAATGTGGGAGGAAGTGATAAGGATGGTTTTGAGAGAAAGAGGGATAAATAAATACCTATTCAGAGATAAATTAGTATAGAAGTCGGTTTCTAAAACATGTCTAACACATTCCTGCATGTAAAATGGATATTAAACTGATGATGGTGATAATTAAACCGTTTGCAGATTTTTTTAAACAATGGATTTGCAAAGATTGATCCTTGTACTTGTAACATTTACCAACAATATTTTGGTTGATCCAGCTTCCTTTCTAACATGCACCACATCTTGAACGAATGATGTAGTATTTGTTATGAAAAAAGTTGATTTTTGTGAGACAATGCACCTAATTATACCCTGATTTTTAAGTTCTGGGTTTGACTTAAGACATCTAGCAGTGAGGCACCATTTGAGCATTGAGAAATGTGAAGTTTCCCCTTAGGTATTATCACTATGACCTGGGAATAATGGTAACTGCTAGGGTATCTAGTGCTACCAGATTAGGTTGTCTGAAGGTACTGGATTCCTCACCAAAAATACATCAAACATTCATTTTATTGTTTCTTTTTTTCCTTTCTTTTTACAAAAACAATTTTCTTACAAAAAAAAATCGAACCAAACACCATGAATAAATATTTGGAGATATAAAGAAGTTGAAACGTTTTACCAAAGTGATTGGATTAGGCATAAAATAACCTAAAAATGCTGTAAAGCAAAACAACGAATCAAACCTGATTTTGCATTTAACCCACAGTTGGGGTCCTGATAGGTACTTTCATTCTGGGAAAAAGTGGACCTGAGAGTCAAGGTAACTGAGATAACTCCACCGTCCCCAAATTGGAGCCTCACTGCTGGATGCAGTTTTGTGTTATATTTAGGACTAGCCTGGGTGCCCAGCATTGCCCGGGTGTTTGAAGGTGTGTGTTGAGCAAAAAAAAAAAAAAAAAAAAAAGTGGTAGTAGGCGAAAGAGGAAAAGAACCGCGAAGGACGAAAAGAATGTGAAACAAAGCGTTACGTCTTTGTCGTTGCATCCATTGCTAAACTGTGGTGAAGGTTTAAATTAAGGCTAGTCAATCGAAAAGAGGGGATGACTTTCGAAAATATCAATGAAAAAAGCGAGCCCCCCCCCCACTCCTTGTAGAAAAGTGTCCAGTTGAGGGTGAAGGAATTAATGTTTTTAGCCAATTTTTCGATATTTGTCGTCCGAAGGGTTGAGCTTCAAAACGATACTGATCTCATGAAAATCCGTTGTCTCTGTCAAAAGTTTTAGGCAGACATACAAACATGCATACATAGGTGGAGAGATAGAGTAGGATAGATATATAAACAAAGATTAAGAAAATTGAATGATATGGATGGGTAGAGGTGAACACCCTGGTCAAGGAAGGGTATGTGAGAATAATTCTGCTAAAAAACTTCAAAGAGTATGTACATCAAAAATTAATTTTAATTATTTATCTAAATAATATATTATACAAGTTTTTTCCTTTCTTTTCTTCCAGGAATCTGATTATTTCACTCCTCAAGGGGAATACCGGGTGGATGCAGCTGGCTCCTCCACTCTGCTCAATTGTTTAATGTATAAGCTATCTTATTACAGATTTGGACAACTACAGGTAAGTTTTTTTCTTTCTTTCTTTAATAAGACAAATAGAAATGAACAAATTGAAACACAGTACACATAGAAGGAAACCTATTTTAGTTTGAAATTTGTTTTTCAAAGGCATTTTTAAGAACTTTCTGTCAATATTTTAAAGATACACAGTGGCTACAAAATTTTTCACTCATGGAAATGTTAACAAAATTCAATCCTTTCTGCAATCCAACCATATTTGGTACAAATAAAATTCAATCTATGCCTGACTTGTGCACCAAGTTTCAGTTATAGATGCCCAACAATCTTTTTATCGCTGTTCAACAACTAGCTTATTTGCATACACACAAAACTATCAACACATTTGATACACTCCTCTCTTTCTCTCTCTACTGCCCTAAGGTTTGACTGTGATGATCCTCTTTTATTCAGGAATAGTCTGGGATTGTTTTGGTAAATATCATCTTTGACATAACCCCATAGGTAAAAATCTGGAGGCTTTTGTCCAATGATATCCGCAGATATTGAATGATTATAAAAGACTGTTGGACATTCATGGTTAAAACTTAGTGGACAAGTTGGGCATGAACTGCAATTTATTTATATCAAATATCATTCGATTGCAAAAAAAAAAAAAGAAAAAAAATGAATTTTATTAATGATTTATGATAAAAGTAATTCTTGTTCAAAAGCTTAAGATTTAAAAATCTTTTAACTAATATTTTTGCTCATATTTGATTGTAGGGATTGCTAAATTCGTTTTAGACTAACTGTGCATTGTTGGTAGACAAACAGTTCAGAACATTTACATACATGTGATAATTTATGAAGCTAACATATTTTAAGAATTTCTAATTTTTGACCAACTCTTAATTATTTTAAATGGGCAGAAAGCTTTTATTTTGCTTAAGGTTAAATCATTAATGTTAGAAAAGCTGCAGATTGGTGTGTGTGTGTGTGTGTGTGTGTGTGTGTATATATATATATATATATATAGCAATTGCCTTTTAAAAGAAAAAAAATGATAACTCTTTTTGAACTTTTTTTTTCTTTCATTTTTATTTACAAAAAAAAATTACAATTTTGACTCAATCATTTTTTATTCATCTGTCTGTTGTCTCTAGAATTGTCTGCGTCAAAATTAAAAAATTGGTTCCATTTGGTATGAAGTTAATCATTCTGAATCATTCTTAGATTCTTTTATTTTTAAACATCACTTTTGATTTCTTCCAAAAATGAAATGGTAAAATTTGAAAACTTTAAAAAGTTCAAAACTTTACTTTTTAGTGTTAGTGTTTTTATATTGTGATCACATGATCTTTAATATATTTTCTTGTATATAGTGTTTTGCTTATAATACAACTGTTTCTGAATTACATTCTTGTATATACTGCAACCCTATAGTGCAGCTACCTATATGTAAAATATTTCAGCTTGGTCACATTCCTTAACAAATAGGATGCCTCATGTTACCAGCAATAAATCCATCCTAATAAAAAAAAAAATTAAAGCTTATTTTTTATCCCCCACAGAATTTCCATGGGTCCTACTAGTTTTTACCTATTGCTGGGTGTATTTGTCATCTGGCACATCCAAAGGAAAATTTGTTTTAAACTTAATAAAATTTCCTGAAAATATATTTTTGTACATATAAACTTTCTAACCTTTTATTATTTTTACATTTTCTTCAAAATTTCTCACTATATTTTCTTTGATATAATGTAATTATATAATGTAATTGTAACGATTAAAAAGAAAAATTGATGTTTTTAATGGATAAATTTTTTATGCTTTATTTTTATTTATTTTTGACAGCTTGATTTTCGAAATCCCCCTGGGTATGACCGCACCCGAGGCGTCGAGATAGGCAATAAGGATTTTGATTTGACTCACCTTGAAGAGGCTTATACAACAGAGCATTGGTTAGTGAGAATCTATAAAGTAAAAGATCTTGACAATCGTCAAAAACTTAAAGCTAGACGACCAATCAAGAAAACTATGAAGAGACACATATCAAAGACAGTAAGTGCATTAAATCTTTTCTTTGTTTTTTTCCAAGTCATTTTTTTAACTTTTGAAATTACTACTATACATTGGGTACAATATAATAATCATTGGAGGATTAGCTCTATAATAATAATTATAAAATGAAATCTGCATGAATTAAAATATTTTCAACATATTTAATGACTGGGTCGCACCGGAGGAGGGCACTATTCCTATGTTGGGTACAAATAGAATAGAGAATTGCATACATTAAAATATCATATTTAAGCATATTTTATGACCAGGCAACGCTAGACAACCTTCTAGTATGTGTGTATATATATATATATATATATATATATATATATATATATTAGATCATATGTATGTTTCTTCCCTCAAATATCTAGACTTTGGAATTCCTTCCTGCTTCCTTTATTGTACTGATATGCAGAAGTTTAAATGTAGCATAAATCAACATCTTGTTAATCTTTCCTGGGCGTGGTCCCAAATAGTAGCCCTTACATCCAAGTGGCTATATGCATTGTTAGGGGGTGAACAAGAGTAAAAAAAAAAAAATACTTGTTAATTAATAGCAGTGATGAAAGAGTATGAAGAATAAACAAAAACAAAAAAAAATTGAAGACAATATTTGGGATATTAATCTTTTCATTCTCCTGTTTCAAGTAGACTATTATTCTCTTATATATATATATATATATATATATATATATATATATATATATATACTAGCATTTCAGCCCAGTGTTGCCCAGGGGTTTGAAGGTGTATGTTGAGCAAAAAAAAAAAAAAAAAGCGGTCAATTTTTTTAAACTTTGACCCCTATTATGACATCTTAACATTTATTGTTTTGGGCTCAAATCAAGTTAAGTTAAATCCATGTCCAAGGAATTTATATCTCAAATGTCAAGTGTTTAGACCCAAAATTGGTGGAGGAGTTTGGTAGAGTTCTCAAAGGTCAAATCGTTGAACTTTGACCCCCTTACCTAAATTTTTTTTTTTTTTTTTTTTATCATAGGCATCACTTATCAAGGCCCAGAGGCTACTCGAGGATAAGGGTTAAAGAGTGTACAGTAGTCAATTGGACAATATAGTAATCATTATTAAATGGAAATTCAGTAAATTTGTTAACTTAATTGAAACGGCTCATCAGGAACTTGTTTACGTTGGACTTGAAGACAACCACAATGTAGTCAGCTGGAAAGCAGGCAAACAGAAGACAGTCCCACAGGCATGCAGTTTTAAGAAAGAAACTTTGTTCATGGAATCTACGATTAGGTTTACGCACAGATAAAGAGTGGGGAAATTATTGATAGTTTTCAGCTAGATGAGCGTTTCTTGTGAAAGTTTTTATATATATAAATGGATGGGGGGGGGGGTGAAAAAATAATTCCCCCAAATTCAACCATTGGCAGCATACCCACCCGTAAATGCTAAAAAAAAATTGGGAGGTGGCAGTGTCGGTAGGAGAGAAGTAGATTTGTTTATCGCACGTGCATACAAACCTGACAGCCAGTGAATTATAGTGCATAATACAGGTCTTTATATTTCTATAAGTACTTGTCTCCGCAAAATTTGAATGAGATTTTCTTAGTCAGCATAGTCCTTTAAAAGTCATCATTCTTAAGAAAATTGTGGAAATAGGCCTAATGTACAAATTTACCTACTACCCATAAAAAACGTTAATGTGTGCGCAATGTCAAAAATCCAGTTGATGATATTGCCGAAACATTTATTTTTAATTCAACGACAATCATAATAGATTGCACAGTATATATAAAAAAAAAAGTAACTATGTTTGGAAAAAAGTATAATTACTGGAACAAATGTACAGAGCAAGAGAGATGAAATAAATGTTTGTTGTTTTTTCTTCGGCATCACTGTGAAATTTTTTTTTCTTCAGTATAAAAAGAAATGTAAAAAGTGAGAGAGTTGGGAAGAAAATACACAAAGAGATATAGGGAGAGAGAGGGGGGAATGCAAAAATGTAAGAAAATGAATGCAGCAATTTACTGAGTAGGTATCATTGCAACGCCATATTTGAATGGTACATTAGCATTCGTTTAGCATGCGAATACTGTTAATCTGGAATATAGGAATGATCACAGTTCAGCCAATCAGATTGGGCGGAATTAGTCTAGGGAGACTTTATTATTTTTGAATTGAAAAAGGAAAGATTATGTAATGTCTGAATTTATGATCCACTTACGAAGAGTGAAACCCTATATATGTTAAAAGTGTAGAATTCCTCACGGTGATGACTGGGGATAGCATAGGAACACTTGATATTTAGAGAGAAAAATAGGAACTACTTCCCCTAAAGATGGTTGCGATTGTGAAATGTAGGATTTTATTATAACAACTAAATGTGTCTAAAATATTATTCTAAGATAGTGGCTAATAGTCTAGACATAATAAATTTGTATGTGGCATCTGTTGTTGCAAGCCTACGGTACTTTGGTCCAGAGGGGAATTTCTGCAATCAAAATATTATGTATGGAGATAATAAATTAATTTTAATTTGGCTGGAATATTTTTTATTTATTTTTTCAGATAGGTTAATTAAAATGGCTGCTACAAAAAGAGAAAGCATACAATTATAATTTTTACACATAAAGAGTAAAAAAAAATTTAATTTACTTTTAATATTTGTCATATTGAAGTCTTATTTTTATAATAACAACAAAAGGAATCAGACAGTTTATTTCATACCCTGAAAAAGATTGACATTAATGTCTCTCCAGCTTTCTAAATTCATAGTGGAGTGGTAATGAACTTTCAAAGGAATGGAGGATTTAAAAAAAAAATGTTATGAAAATGACCGTTTAATAATGTTGACATTTGTATTACTTCATTTGCTCCAAATTTTTAAAATATATTGTGTATCTTGGTCCCCCGATTTATCAGAGAGGGACCTATGTTTTTAGTGGCTTCTGTGTGTCTGTTAGTCTAGACGATTGCCAGATAACTGTCCATTAGTTTTTCCTGAAATTTTGCCATAAATTCTATTTCATTAAATAGATGTGCACAGTAAAAAATTTTTTTTTTTTTTTTTTTTTTTTTTGCAAAAATTCCCGTTGCGTCTCCACGGGCTTTAAAAGAGGTAAAAAATGGCCAAAAATGATACGTTCTGCCCCATAACATCCATTGATCCATCCATCAGATTTTTCTGGAACTTGGACAAAATATGGAGTCCATTGCTCCTCATATAAATCCAGTATGAGTGACCCTGGCAAAATTCTGATTTGCGTCCCCGGGAACTTATAGTGCTAAAAACGCCCCTTTTAGTGGCTCTTTTTTCATATTTCTCAACCAAAAATTTGATATGCCTGACTAGTGGTTTTTCATGGTGGTCAACTCTAATATACATGTTCTAAGGCGTGAAACTGCACCGATTTCCATTTACAGTGTATCCAGTGGCTCAATGAGGTCAAAAATGCCCCAAAATAGCCAAAATGACACTTTTTACCCCATAGCATTTGATCCATCATT
The DNA here is from genome assembly GCF_053919585.1 of Euprymna scolopes. Taxonomy (NCBI): domain Eukaryota; kingdom Metazoa; phylum Mollusca; class Cephalopoda; order Sepiida; family Sepiolidae; genus Euprymna; species Euprymna scolopes. The sequence continues at coordinate 71,223,371 of NC_136516.1, read as the reverse complement.
AGATTTTCCTGAAACTTGGCCAAAATGTGGAGACCATTGTTCTTAATATAAATTCAGTATGGGTGACCCTGGCAAAACTCTGGAGGTTTCAGGGCTAAAAAAAACATGCCTTTTCAGAGCTGTTTTTTCATATTACTAAAAAAACTTGATATGTATGTCTCTATAGTGGTTTTCAATGGTGCTGAATTCAAATATACATGTCTTAAGGCGTGAAACTGCATCGTTTGTCCATTTTCATTGGGATTCAGCATTCCCAGGAGCTAAAAATGGGGATCACAAATGCCCCAAAATTGCAAAAATGACACTCCATAATTTTGGCCCGATCCATTAGATTTTTCTGAAACTTGGTGAAAATGTGAAGGCAATTGTTTTTCATATAAATTCAGTATCACTGACCCTGGAAAAATTCTTTGCATGCCTGAACATATACACTTGCTTTACCATTAACTCACATTCATCATTTCTTCACCATTTTTTTGTGGTGTCATCTCACATGCAGCACCAGAGGTGGATCATGCACGCGCTGCTTGTTATTATTTATTAATGCGTGTGAAAAGATATTCATTTCCAAACAAAATTGTATTTTGAGAACATGAAGTGTTTTGTTTCAGATTATTTTAATTAATCGCACAATTATTCTCTTGGGTGTTATTAGTTTTGGTCACTGTATCCTGCAACCTTCTTCGGGTGTTGAATACATGTTTCCTTTTCTCTTCTAAGGAAAAGAGGGTTGTTTTGCATTGCAACAATTGAAACCATGGTTTTTCACTAATATTAACAACTAGCATGGGTGCCCGGCGTTGCCCTGGTGTTTGGAGGTGTATGCTGAGCAAAAAAAATTTTAACTTTGACCCCTATTATGACCCCTTAAAATTTATTGTTGGGCTCAAATCGAGTTATTAAGTTAGATCCATGTCCAGGGAACCTATATCTAAAATTTCAAATGTTTAGACCCAAAATTGTCGGAGGAGTTTGGTAAAGTTCTCAAAGATCAAATCGTTGAACTTTGACCACTTAACAGCCAATTTTCTGGCCCAAAACCGATCACATAGATTTTCCCAAATCTCAGTACCCTGTATATCAAAATTTCGAGTCTGTAGACTGAAAATTAAGTTATTGCGAAGCAAAATGTACACACACGTTCACTTTTATAGATATATAGATTAGCATAGATATCCTGAAAAATTGAGTCCTAAGAAAACCTTAACAAAATACCTTGGTGACCCTTGAAGATTGAACTTTTTTTATGATCTACGGACCCATCCTCAAAACCCACGGTTCAAATTTTTGCTATGCAGAACTAATCCCTCTTTTCCTTAGTAGAGAAAAGGAAACGTATTCAACACTCGAAGAAGGTCGCAGAGTACAGCTATCGAAATGTTGTGCTAATGACACCCAAGATGAGAATAATTGTTTGATTAATCAAAATAACACAAGCATTCACATCTCGTCGCAAAATTTCAGAATTGCATAAAGTGTTTTGGTTTTTAAAATCACTCTTATTAGAACCCACTTGAAATCCGTGCTTATCCAAAATGTTTTATAGTCGATTACTTCTAGTTATAATTTATATACAAATGAAGTTCCACAGCAGACATCCTAACTGTAATCTCAGAACATATATACCAGTCACTGGGCAAAGCGGCGGAGGGTAGAGCGGTAGCTCTAGATATATCTAAGGCTTTTGACAGGGTATGACATGAAGGTCTTCTCAGGAAAATCAGATCATATGGTATCACTGGAAGAATACATAACATAATTAAATCCTTAGATTAGAGAAAAATCCAGGTTGTCTTCGACGGTCGTATATCTAAACAATATGATATAAATGCGGGAGTGCCTCAGGGGTCTATCCTTGGACCTCTGTTATTCCTAATATTCATAAATTACCTCCCTGACAAAATTGTTTGTGATATGGAGATATATATATATATATATATATATATGCTGACGACAGCATGCTCTATAACAGACACGACAGGAAAACAAATGAACACATATCTAAAGAAATGGCAGAAACACTAGAGGATGACCTCCGATCTGTAGTGTAATGGGGACATAAATGGATGGTCACATTCAATACTGTCAAGACTAAACTGGTTTCCTTCAATAATTACAAGAAACCTTCTCTACCCCCAATAACAGTGGCCAATGACTCTTTATCTGAAAGTACATCTTTTAAACTCCTCGGCCTAAACATGAGTTGGAACAATTACATTGAGAGTATTGCCAGGACTGCTGCGAAGAAGGTAGCTTCTCTCTACTGTGCTAGAAAGCTACTAACACCCGAAAGTATCCTGTACCTTTATAAGGCCACCATTCGCCTATGTATGGAGTATTGTTGTCATATTTGGGCTGGTGCATCTGCCACTAGTCTCTCGTTCCTAGATAAGATTCAAAAGAGTCGCCAATCTGATAGGTCCTGAACTGTCATCTAAACTTCAGCCTCTGTCCCATCGACGAAACGTTGCATCCCTCTGCCTGTTCTACAAGTACTTTAACAGTGAATGCTCTGACGAACTGCAAGCACTTGTGCCCCCTCGACGTAAATACCCCGACAAGCAGCTAAATCCCACCCCTACACAGTAGAGATCCCTAGATGTAAGAGAGCCTTCTACTCCAGTAGTTTCTTCCCCAGGACAGCTAGACTTTGGAATTCCCTTCCGGGTCCCTGCTTCTCCAACTGTACTGACATGCAGATGAAAATGTAATAAAAAAAATTTTTTAAATTATAAAAAGTTACAAGCATATTAATAACTTAATATTATTAATGAGTAATTGTTTAATGTTTGCATGATAATTTATTGCATTAATTTTTTTGTTTCTTTTTCTTTCCTTAGACCAAAAGAAAACAAGGTCGTATCAAGGATAAACCAAAAGTTAAGAAAGGACTTAAAAAGGGAAAGAAGTTGAAATGAGGCCGGTTTTAATATGACATATATAAAATCGGCCCCACCCCTCCTCAAAAATCTTAGCTGGTGCTTCAGAGGTAGCGCTGGCTATTTCCCCACATGCCAATGGGTTAAGCTCAGAAGACAAACCAGTGTTGGTATTTAAAGCCATTTCATGAACTGGATCACTTTATCTTTCTTTCCTTCCTTTCTTTCTTTCTCTTACCTTTGCCTTTTTTTTTTCTAGAGTTTGTATACAACAACCAGAATGCATTGTAAATTTTCTCTCTTCATTTTCTCACTCCAAATTGGATATCACGATCTTCTGTTCTATTAAACATCAATAAGGATATTATTTTGTAATAGCCAACCTGAACACTTAACCTGAAAAACTAACACACACATGCACACAGATTAAAAATTGACAGTGTTGTTTGGATTATTTGCATTATTGTTCTCATCTTGAATCATCTTCATATTTTGATCGATGTAACCTCTGACCTTCAGGTGGATCTTATTGAACTCGGAAATCTGCACAGAATTTCCAACGGAATCCTTTATTTAATCCACGGGAGTAGCAGGCTCTCATTCTGTAGCTCATGACTGGATAAATGTCCTAAATAATTTGTAATTGTATTTTTGAGCGTCACCTGCACTGGAGATTAAAGGTTCAATCAGGTGACACTCAAAAATACAAGTGCAAATTACTTAGGACATCTACTCAGTCATGGCTGATAGAATGAGAGCATGCTACCCCCATGGATTAAATAAAGGGTTCTGTTTGAAATTCTGTGCAAATTCTAGTTCAACAAGATATATCTGAGTATATAGGTTACATTGACCAAAACATTGTGAGAATCAAACTCAAGGTGAGAACAGTAGGCCAAACAGTTAAAAAAATACTAATCAAACCTCATCTCAAAAATATAAATTTGTATTTAATGAAACATTTTAAAAGTATAAATATCTTCTACCAGTTAAAGATGAAAAAATGTTAACGTATTTGTATTAATTGTGTATACGATCCACTGGCTGAATAATCACACAAAATAAACGTCAGCAAAAAATTGGAGTCCATAAAAGGACTAGCCTCATAGACAGCATGAGCTTTAAACCAATTGACTACAAAAGCAGGCATCTATAATAAGGCTATTACTTGTTTGCTTTTAAAGCTGCCAGTTGTATACACTGTTACTATATATATATATATATATATATATATATATATATATATATATATATATATATATATATATATAATGTGTGTGTATATGTGTAATTTAGCCTTATTTAAGAAAAATAACCAGATTGCTCAATTACGTGTGCATGGAGCATATTTTTTTTTTTTTTTTCAATTCAAGCTATACCTTAGTATGACCTTCCATACCAAAGGTATCAAGAAAAGATCAAACTGATGTATAGTTTAAATTGAAATTATATATAATGTGTATTTAGCCAGTATTTTATTTAAGCAAACATTGTTAACAATAATTCCTCTGCTTAATTATATCTTTGATCTTAAAAGAAATATTCAAAAATATGAAAGATACAATTAAGCTGAAGAATTGTTATTTGTAATAATGTTTGCAATATATATATATATATACAGGGTGTCTAAAAAAAAAAAAAAAAAAAAACGTACACATGTACTTGCACTTCAAATGAAGATAAATAAAAGCAGAATAGCTTCAAATACTGAAGACAAATGGAATTGAAGAATCATGTTTGCAAATGTTCAAATTGATGACCATTATTATCCAGACAATGCTGATAACAGTTGAAGTCTGAAAACACTTGTTTTTTTTCACCCTATATATATATATATGTGTATGTGTGTGTTATGAAAAAAAGACAAACCACAAAATAAGATAAATTCATGTTAAAAACTCATTAAAAAAAAACACTATATCATAATTTAATATCTCATTCTTTCATTAGATTAGAAGTTTCAGCACAAGATATGAAGCTTATGATGGAACTTCAACTCAAATCAAGGATTGAAATATTAGTTTACGGCATGGTTTTGTGATTTTGTCTATTTTGCATGTAATTTTATGACAAATATAAAAATGTGTGCGTGTATGTGTTCCTGTTAAATATGATATGTCTACTTTTGAGACTGTTTCATTCTATATTCAAACATATCCAATCACATCTCTGTTTTTCCGTTCGGGCTTTCCTTCCATCATTCTCCTCCCTCCATTGCTTGTTGGCACGATTGGGCTTGAGATACAAGGCAGCCTTCATTCCAAACTGGCACGCACACATCTGAGATGATGTATATTTGCATAAGTATACACGTCGATATTCATGTGCAGGTTAATTAAAACATGCTAACTTTTCAATGCAAATATTTCTCTTATTTAGATTTAAAAAGAAAAACAAAAAAAAAACAGTAAAAAAAAAAAAAAGAAAAAACAAGATTCTGATTTTGGTAAAGTGGTCACATCCAAAACTGATGGCTGAAAATGTTTCCCAAACACTGAAGAGCTCTTTCCTCCATGTTTATTTTTATTTTCTTTTTGTTTTTGTTTCCAAATGTTATTTGTATGAATAAATAAGAGTTGTAGAAATTTTTATTCATTGTTTGTTTATTTTATTAATTTATTAACTGATTGTGCTTATTTGCTATGACCTAGTAATGTATTTACGGTTCTACTCCAGAATCACCTTTTATATTAAAAAAAACAAAAATATTTTAAAAACATCTGTATGTACATACCGTGAAGAAACAAAATGTCAGATTCCAAAAATCACATGAATTGATCAAGTAGTTTTATTTTTAACTAAGAAAATCAAATTTTATGAGAAAGCCAAAAGAGATTGTCTGGCATCACCATTTTGAATAAACAAGGGCAGATAACTCCGCAATAATTCAAACTTAAGATCAGCCTTGTAATTACTATGATTTCCAATTAATCGCTTAAAATTTTATTTTTCATAAAATAAAACTATTTGATGAATTTACGTAATTTTTGGAATATGATCCTATTCCAAAAATCAGATTTTTCTTCTATATTTTTTGATATGGGGGAATTCTGGGCAATCACCATATTTACTTCGAATTTGTTTTTACTTTATTTTTTTTAGTTTTCAAAGGGAAATAACTCTGTATCAACAAATAGTTACATCCTGATTTTGTTTTTTTTTTTTATAAAGATGTCAGCCATTTGAAAAAAAGACCCAGACAAAGTATTTTCCAGAAGGATTGAATCGAATGAAATTTTATTCTTGCATGAAATTAGAAGAGTGGGTACTTTAACGAACCAGACGTAACTCAGCATTTGCTTAGCTTTGTCTGGCGCATGACGTCAACAGCCAGATAAAACTGAGTTGCCGATAAAATAAAAACAATGCTGCAAAATAACTGTAAAATGAAATTGTAAATGTAGAAACATCTAAAAATAAAAAGCAAAACCTACCGTTCATTTATGTTCTTTTTATTATTATAAGTATTATTGTTTGAAATTGTTTTCTTTTTGCAAAATAAATACGTATAAAACATTTTTTGTAAACAAATAATAGTTAGTGATTATTTTTTCTTAATGAAACGTTTTTTTTTCTTTTCAACGTAAAATAACCAACAAAAATGATATTTGTCGGATCAATTTGTTTTTTTAAACAAATAAGTTAGTAATTGTTTTTTTTGTTTTTTTTTTGTTTTTTCAACTATTTATGTACAAAAGAAAAAAATCATAAGAAAAAGGAAAGGAACAAAACTTTTTTTTTTTTTTTTTTTTTGCTAGGAACATATTTTCTCAGGTCTCCTTGTTGATTCTGCATTCTCGTTTATTGCGCTGCTTTGCTTCATTCCACATTCGCTCCTCCACATGATTCGTTGTTGCCTGTGTTACGGGATCTACAAAATTTAGGCTGTGGTGGTTCACCGTTAAATAGTGATACCCCTCTTCTCCCACTTTGCTGTAAGCCCTCCAACAGTGTGACATGACCGTGGTCCCCGGCAGAATGTATTTTCTTATTAGCGGAAGGAGGGTTTCGGCATTCCTATTTGGTACGTTAACCAAAAAAAACCCTCCTTTTCGTCGAGGTCGGCGTATCTATCGAAGACCCAAACTGATGTTAGACGTCTGCCGACGTGTTTCCGGCAGTTGAAGAAGACAGACTCGTCGATTTCGACCGTATGGCCTGGGCCTCCTATCTGCCGGGGATTCCTGAGAAAGTAATCCCAACATATCTCGCAGGAAATTTTTCCAGTCCACAATTGTGTGGCGTGACCGCAACCCACATTCGCGCTGGAGATTCCTAGTTGCCGCCATCTCGAATGCCCATATCAAAATTCTCATCTTGAAACTAAGCGTGCAGCGTTTTGATTGGCTGATGACCATGTTTTGTCAGACAGCAGCAAAACCCGAGCTGTTGACGTCATGCGCCGGACAAAGCCGAGCAAATGCTGAGTTACATCTGGTTCGTTAAATGCACAAGTACCGAAGAGTGATATGTAGATGTGTGCAGAATAAGAGATTTCATTGATAGAAAAAATAAGAATAAGAGATTTCATTAATAGAAAAAATAAGATAGACAGTTGGGGTAGCAGGTCCAGTTCACAGGAGGGGAGAGCAAGGAAAACATGGGCAGAAGTGAGAAAAAGGGATAAATAAACATCTGGCTAGAGATAGGTTCGTTTGGATGGCAATTTCTATAAACCGTCTCTAATGCATGTTGGCACGTTAACCAAATATGATACTGAGGAGTCGAGTGAAGAAAAAAGTGGTTAAACTTAACATGTGATGAGACGAATAGGATAAAATGTAGCCGTCAGTTTTAAACGCATGAAATTATTAATTCCGTTTGGTTGTAGGTTGTCAAAATCAATTCGCTTGAAACACAAATGCAGAAACGGCAATAAATTCTAGCAAGTCTAAAGAAAACGCTTGATTATTGTTGCTTTTATATACGAACTCGCAGGCTTTGCTAACGCTTCATAAAGTTTACTATTTATAATTATTTAAAGCATTTTAAATAAGAAACATTTCATAACTTAATTGTAAACATGAGTCGCAGATTCGTCAACACCAACACAATGAAAGGAGGGCATTAATCTATGAACAAATTGTTTTACCAACAAGTTTCAGACAAAAAAGCATCATTTAAAAAAAGAAAAAAAAAAAAAAAAAAAAATTCTATAGCATTCAGATTTTCTAAATTTTCAAATTAGATTTGTGAAATGTTTTCAAAGATGTGACAAAGTTTCTATTACAAATTCACACTAATCATACTGTTGCATATTAGCACTCTCAGGGTATTGCCAAATTATCTGAGATTGTGTAGGTTGAATTAGATTTGTTCTCGAGAAAAATGAATTCCAGAACAAATATGGTTAAATGACGTTTTAGGAATTTAACTTGACTAGATTCTATAAACAATAACAAGAAGGAATAAAAACAAATATTTTCAGAAAAGGAATGTGCATTAATAATAATACCTAGATATGTGATACAGATGTCAGCTGATAGGACATTTTGTGGACATGCAAATGACATGATCACAAAGAAATGGGTTTAATATATAAACTGACGTTAATTAGAAGGGGAAGTCAGTCGAGAAGGGCAGTTGAAGTCTGGGAGAAGATACTGTGGAAGCAGGTGAAGTCAAAATGTAATTTCCAAAATGTTGACGGTGTGTGAATAAATGTTATTTAAAATATAACTTTGAGTGGTGTCATCTTTCAAAGAAATGGTAATGTGAATTTGTTCTAGTTGTTACTGTCATGTTAAGTGTTTCTCTAACTCTTAAATGTTTACAGACTTTGTCTATGTATATTATATTAGATATTATATGTATATAGATATAATATCTATATAGATATATATTATATAGACTGTTGTGATCATATACACTCCTTTTCTTCTTCCCCAAAGAACATTTGTCTAACTCTTCCTCAATGGAACATTGTCTCCTTTCGTTCTTTGAAACGCTCCCACCCATGTACAAGTATTTGTTATCCCTTCAAAATAACATGTCGGTATGTCCACGTCTTCGTTTCAGTCCGATACATTATTCATTGATAATTTGATACCCCGCTATCTAACAACACAACGCATATGTAACAAAGCGCGGACGTGCATGTGGCAGCAACAGAAGCAGTTACGCATGTGGCTTGCGAGCAGCAAGGAATTATGTGCCTTAAACATGGCTGGACAAAGACAGAGTATCACATGTTCAACATTGATGAGTTTTGTTAAACACACTCGAGTACAAGAAGACTTTTGAGCAAGAGACAAGAAGTATAGCCTTGAAGTACTTAAAAATAAATGTTTTAATTAAAAAAAGGAAAGTGAGTCAAATTCATTCCTTGTCTTTGTTTCCTTGAGACTGTCTGCATACAACGTGTGGGTCCTGAGTGTTGACATGTAACGACTATGGTATATTGAAACTTTATGGCAACTACCAACAATATTGCATGTGTACCTTTCTCTACAAGTTGTTGCTCCCTCGTGTTAATACCACCAATGAAATGAAGAGGAAAAAAAAAAAAATAACATAAGTTTTCTGTAAATAGTGACCGCCAATCGATCAAAAACTGCTTTTTCTAAAGCTTATTAAAATGTTATTTCTTAACAACTTTTGGTTTTACCAGAAAGATAAAACTCTGAAGTTTATTTTGTTAAAAGCAGAAGAATATAATACTTTTCTATAGCTTTTAATAGAACCTCTATCTCACAGAAGAGATGTTGCAAGTTTGTCTCTGATGTATCGTTACTTTCATGGAAAGTGTTCGACTGAGCTTCAGTCTGTTCCCCTGCTCCTCGCCAAACTTTCATAAGAAACACTCGTCTAGCTGAAAACACTATCAATAATCCCCCCCCCACTCTTTATCTGTGCCTAAACCTAAACGTAGATTCCATGAACAAAGTTTCTTTCTTAGAACTGCACGCCTGTGGAATTGTCTTCCGTTTTCCTGCTTTCCAGCTGACTACAGTATGGTTGTGTTCAAGTCTAACGTAAATAAGTTCTTGATGAGCCGTTCCATATGTTATCAAATTTACCGAATTTTCATTACTAATGATTACTATATTGTCCAATTTCTACTGTACACTCTTTAACCCTTATCATTGAGTGGCCTCTTGGCCTTGATAATGTTGTGATTCCTGTGTAAAAAAAAAAAAAAAAAAAAAAAAAAGTAAATAAAAACTGTTTTTTCTATTTTTACATCAAACATAAATTTTTAGCATTATATTTCTCAGTTTTAATATCACTTTTAGTCAGTTTTTAATTTCATGATTAAGTCATTTTTCCTTTGTTGAGCCACATTTAAAAGGGCCGTTTTTGGTAGCCTTCTGGGGGGGGGATGCAACTTGTTGGAATGTCTCAACCATCATCTGCGGAAATCCATGTCTTTATAGTTATATAGTTAATTTTCAAAAAAGGGAGATGACAATGTTTTGTAAATAAACCATAATGGGCTACCGTATCTTGAAAAAACTAATACGTAGATACAATAAGCACTTATAATTTTCACACCCTGTTTTTTTTTGTTTTTTTTTTATCATCGATTCTTTAAAGCATTCTTTATGTACTGGTACATGAAAAGTTTACACCTTCTAAAATAACATTTTTAATTTAAAAAAATTTAAAAGTATGCCTATTTTATTCGTAAAAAAAACAATAAAAAAAAAAAAAAAAATTATCCTCCTCTGAATTATTGATAACATATGCAATGAATTTCCAACTTCAAAAGATAGAAAAAAATTAAACATTCTAATTTCAATATCAAAGGCACCCTGTGAAATTTTTTTTGTTTTTTATTTTTCTACACTCGTTCACCCTCCTACCACAAAATGAGTGTGTGCTTAGTAGATCGCTTGGACTTTAAAGAGTTAAATAATGGACAAATGAGGAGAGGATGCATGAAGTCCCCAAAAATATATTTATACAACGAATATGAAAAAAAACGTTGCACCCATATAAAGTGCATTCTTTAATTATTAATCGGTGAAAATTTTATATTGATTAGATAATTACCTGATTTTTTGGGTAGATTTTTAAAGACATATTCTATTACGAAAATCAAAAACACTGTATAAATTTGGCATTCACTATAAATAACTTGTTTTAATAATGAAAATCTCAGAAAAATAAAAGAAAACTTTTGCATTTCTTGATATAAACATCAGCATTTTAGTAATTCTAATGCAAATGTTTTTTTTTTTGTTTCCATCATATGATGAAAAAAAAAAAGAAAAATTAATTTAATTTGGTGATTGTGTGAAGGGAAGGGGGGTAACTTACAATCTAAAAATACATTGACTTGATTTTGAATAAGTTGCAGTCACCCAAGGTGTTCGCCACCTGAGCATGGCGCACATGGTACCAAATTCTGTCAGACTCCAGATCCATTGAGGTAAGCCCTTGGTGTAGTTCTTAGCTAGTCAAGTGAATGCCCCCCACCCTCTCCCGATAGGAAACCTCCAAGATGCCCACACCAACTTTTCTTTTCATCCCTCCCACCTCACTAATTGATTTCATCTTGGAATGACATCACATACCCTCCCCCAACCTATTTTTTTTTCCTGTCTAGAATTTTAGCCCCCCCCCCCCTCCGTTTAGAGATCAATCTGCTTGTTTTCGGGCCTCCATCAAGCTAGAAAACGGTGTGTAGTCTGCCATCTAGAAAGTGTTGTGAGAGCCTTACTAACACTTTTAGAACATATTTTTGTTTCATCACGGATATGTACGTCATACAGATTTTTCCTTATTTTTGTTTTTTAATATAAGGGGGAATTCTGGAAAATAACCAAAACATCATACCTTGGCCAATAATTGATGCATTCTCAAAATCCAAAATGTTGCATCTCTGTGCCTGTTTTATACATGTACTTTAGTGGAATGTGCTCTGATGAACTGTTTGCACTTGTGCCTCCTCGACATACATATCCCCGATAAACTTGTTTAGCAACAAAATCACACTCCTTCACTGTTGAGGTACCTACATGCCAGAAAGCTTTCTACTTCAATAGTTTCTTCCCTTGAACAGCTAGATATTGGAATTCCCTTCCTGCTACCTGCTTCCCTAACTATACTGATATGCAGCAGTTCAAATGTAACATAAACCAATATTTTAATCTTTCTTAGGCAAGGTCCCAATTAGTAGTCCCTTACATCCAAGTGGCAATATGCCTTGTTTGGGGTGACGGTGAGCAAAAAAAAAAAATTTTTAAATAATAAAAATACAGCTAAGTTGAACCAGTCGTCCTGAACCTTCACCATGGCATCCATGTGGGAGATTTTTTTTTTTTTTTTTTACACAGGTATCACCACATTATCACGGCCAAGAGGCCACTCAAGGATAAGGGTTAAAAAGTGTACAGTAGAAATTGGACAATATAGTAATCATTAGTAATGAAAAATTCGGTAAATTTGATAACTTATATGGAACGGCTCATCAAGAACTTATTTACGTTAGACTTGAACACAACCATATTGTAAGCTGGAAAGCAGGAAAATGGAAGACAATTCCACAGGCGTGCAGTTCTAAAAAAGAAGCTTTGTTCATGGAATCTACGTTTAGGTTTAGGCACAGTGGGGGGAATTATTGATAGTGTTTTCAGCTAGACGAGTGTTTCTTGTGAAAGTTTGGCGAGGGGGGAACCATAGACTGAAGCTCAGTCGAACACTTTCCATGAAAATAATGATACATCAGAGACAAGCTCACAACATCTCTTCTGTGAGATAGAGGTTGCAGGGAAGAGAAAAGGACAACTCCTATAAGGCTACGAAGTCTATTTTGAACTCTATCAAGGCAGGCCAAGTTCTTTCTAGCTGCTCCTGCCCAGATGTGGCAACAGTATTCCATCCTTGGGCGTACCTGGCTCTTATATAGATAGAGAATTGCATGCATGCAATCTTCACAATATCCTCCAAAAGACATCTAGATATTAGTTTGATCCTTGCAATCAGCCTGTCTTTGTTGTTGCAGGGGGTTGAGTAATGATTTGTGTCTTTCTTAACCCCTCACAAAATGGGAATGATAAAGTTGTGGAAATTCAGAGACGGCCATTTCTAGATTTTCCTGAAGTGTCATAGAGCTCAGTCCTATTGTCACACATATTGTTGATGATTAATTGAAGTTGTCTTCTGCTTCCAGGTGTTGAGGGGTCAGCTTACCCAACCAAGGTAAATACAAGTCAACATGGTAGTAGAACCGAAGGCTGGTGCAGTAATGGTGAATTTGAATGTATTATAGTTGCATCACCTTTTGAGTCTACATATGACAATAGCGTCCTAGCAGGCTTCCAAGGCTATACAGAGTTTGAGGATGCCCCCAATCCTTCTGGATGAGGAGAGTTACCTTGAGTGTCATTAATTTTCCCCACTCTTTATCTGTGCCTAAATTTAAGCAGATTCCATGAACAAAGCTTCTTTCTTAGAAGTGCACGCCTGTGGAACTCTCTTCCGTTTGCCTGTTTCCCACCTGACTACAATTTGGGTGTCTTCAAGTCCAACATAAACAAATTGCTAATGAACCGCCCCTTTAAGTAAGACACTTTATCAAATCTCCAATACTAACACGCAATAACCCTTATCCCCGAGTGGCTTCCGGACCTTGATAAGTGATGACCTCCATGTAAAAATAAAAAGGACCTTAAAGTGTGGGAACTGTTCACTGATCTTGAACTCAATAAAAGAGGTCCAGCAGTGTATTTGACTTTATCTGGACATGTTCGTGATTGTGCTAGAGATCTTCATCCTGTGAATGTGATTGGTAAAGATGATGTTAAAAGTATTGTTGAGAAACTTGATACAATTTTTGTTAAGGATAAAGATACTCAGACATTTGTTGCTTTTGAAAATTTTTATAGTTATCGAAGATCCTCTGGTGTTAGAATTACTGATTTTTTGGGGTTTGAGTATTTGCGGCATAAACTTGAAAAACATTCAGTTGTACTGCCCCAGGGAGTGTTGGCATTCATGCTTCTGATAGCATCCACTGCTTCAAACGTAATAGATGTATGGAAACTAAAGCCGTTTTCAGGACTGCCAGCAACCATTGTAAGAAAGTAATAAGGAACGCAAGAGAGTTGTATGCTCAATCTGTTAAGTCCAAAGTAGCTGAGCAGCGGCTTGGTTCCCACCAGTTTTGGCAAATAGCAAACAGAATCCTGAACAGAAGCATGTGCTCCATCCCAACTATTATCAATGGACCTGAGGTAATCTCGTCAGCATCAGACAAAGCCAAACTCTTTGTCAAGAACTTTGCAGCTAATTCTACCCTTTGCGACCAAGACCGCCAACCCCCAATATTTCCTCCTATATCAGAAAACACGCAATGTGATATACGTATATCTGTACGTGATGTTGCGAAGCTAATCAAAAACCTTGATTCGAGTAAAGCAACTGGCCCTGATGGTATTCCAATTATAGTACTCAAAAAACTTCAACCTGAATTAGCGCCCATACTTACAAAACTGTTTAAACGTTGTCTTAAGGAGAATAGTTTCCCATCTCCCTGGAAAATCTCATCAGTATGCCCTGTATTTAAGAATTCAGGTGATCGCTCATCCCCCTCTCAGTACAGGCCAATAAGTCTCCTGTGCGTCATGAGTAAGTTGCTAGAATCTGTGTTAAATACAGAAGTAATCAAACATCTCAACAAAAATAACCTTCTTAGTGACACTCAATATGGTTTCCGTTCTGCTAGATCTACAGCAGATGTCCTTACAGTTATATCGCATAGGATTAGCAAATCTCTCGACGGTGGCAATCTTTCTAGGGCAATTGCTCTTGACATATCTAAAGTCTTTGATAGGGTATGGCATAAAGGTTTACTTCATAAGATCGCTAGCTATGGTATAGCTGGAAAAGTCTTCTCAATTATTAAATCATTTCTTTCTGATAGGTTCATAAGAGTAGTAGTTGAGGGGCAAAAATCAGAAGCTCACAGTATTAATGCCGGTGTCCCTCAGGGATCCATCCTGGGCCCAACTCTTTTCCTGATCTACATTAATGATCTTCCAAATCATATCCTTACATCATTTGTAGACATTTATGCTGACGACACTACCATTTATGGTACCACATCTAAGACAGTAAACGACCAAGTTCTCTCCAATTCTCTCTCCTCTGATCTTGAGCACGTAGTACAATGGGGAAAGGAATGGCTGGTTACTTTTATTGCATCTAAAACCAAGCTTCTCTCTTTACATCATCAACATTCTAATTCACATTTGTCATCAATTGAAATGAATGGCTCTCGTCTTCAGGAGGCCTCAAGTTTTGACAAGCTTCTGGGCTTGACCATTACTCCTGATCTTAAATGGAACACGTATATCAAATCTGTTGCCAAGGCCGCTGGAAAAATGGTGGGATCTTTCTATCGATCCAGTAGATATCTCACTGCTGATGCTATTCTCTACCTATATAAGAGCCAGGTACGTCCAAGGATGGAATACTGTTGCCACATCTGGGCAGGAGCTGCTAGAAAGGACTTGTCCTGCCTTGATAGAGTTCAAAATAGACTTCGTAGCCTCGTAGGAGATGTCCTTTTCTCCTCCTTGCAACCTCTATCTCACAGAAGAGATGTTGCGAGTTTGTCTCTGATGTATCGTTATTTTCATGGAAAGTGTTCAACTGAGCTTCAATCTATGGTCCCCCCTCGCCAAACTTTCACAAGAAACACTCGTCTAGCTGTAATCACTATCAATAATTTCCCCCACTCTTTATCTGTGCCTAAACCTAAACGTAGATTCCATGAACAAAGCTTCTTTCTTAGAACTGCACGCCTATGGAATTGTCTTCCGTTTTCCTGCTTTCCGGCTGACTACAATATGGTTGTGTTCAAGTCTAAAGTAAATAAGTTCTTGATGAGCCGTTCCATATAAGTTATTAAATTTACCAAATTTTCATTACTAATGATTACTATATTGACCAATTTCTACTATACACTCTTTAACCCTTATCCTTGAGTGGCCTCTGGGCCTTGATAATGTGGTGATGCCTTTGTAAAAAAAAAAAAAAAAAAAAAAATCTAATATATCTACAGAAAATGAGAGATTGGTTTGTGCCACTTCCAAGGGATGACTTATGCAAACATAAAAGCTTCTATATAGAAAATCTTTGGGATCTCTCGGACAGATAGTGGTGGTGGTGGTGCCCCATGTATTAAGGCTGAACTTTTTATGAAAATTGAGCATGAGGATGCTCTGCAATCTAGCAGGCGTGGAGGCTGGCGTGGTCGTGGTTTCAATAGAAACTCCCATGGCAGAGGATTTGGTGGTGGATCAAAGGTTTCAAGCAGTAAAGCACCTTCACATAACCCCTCTGAGTCATATGGTTATCAGCGAGTTAATCCAATTGGTAAAGATGGTAGACTATTGAGGTGCTACCATTGTAATTCAGATAAGCATTTGGCCAGATATTGCCCTCAGTCTCGTGATAAATCTACTCAAGAAATCTTGTACTGTTGAATTTTGAACCTGAGATGAGCGTCTTGGTTAAAGAATCATTGGGTATGGGTGTTTTGGACAGTGCATGTACTAGAACTGTTGCGGGTGAAAGCTGGCTGAGGTGTTTTTTATGATACCCTAAGTGAGGAAGATAGACCACTTGTCAAGACATCAAAGTTTAGGTTTGGTGATGGGGTTGAAGTGATGTCTTCTCAAGAGGTTCAGTTTCCTGTTGTTATTGGTGGGAAGAGACTTATGATTAAAGCCAATGTTGTTAGTAATGAGATACCTCTTCTCCTTAGCAAATTTTCTATGAAAAAAAGCACAGCTAGTACTGGATTTTAACAATGATTCTGCTTATATATTAGGTGAAACAGTTCATTGTACTTCATCGGGACATTATTGTATTCCCTTAAACTTCACACATCTTGGATTAAACAATGTTCTAAAGACCTCGATAGTTCTTCATGCGGAATCATTGAAGGCATTGTCGGAGAATGATAAGTGGAAGAAAGCAATTAAGCTTCATAAACAATTGAATCATGCATCAAAGGAAACATTGTGAAAGCTGGTCAGAGAAAGTAAGGATTTTTGTGATCGTGATTTTTTTCGATCGATTGAGAAGTGTTGTGATAATTGTGAGATATGTTTGAAATTTAGACGATCCCCATTGGGCCCAATTGTTGGTTTACCATTATCTACTGTTTTTAATGATGTAGTGTGCGTGGATTTAAAGGAGTATATTCACAACAAGATTTAGATACTTCATTTGATTGATTCTGCTACAAGGTATTCAGCTGCGTGTCTAGTTGATAGCAAAAAGCAAGATGTGATTGCGCAATGTGTGTACAAAATTTGGATCATCTCGGAAGATTCTGAATGAAAATGGAGGCGAGTTCTCCAATGACAGGTTTAGAGAGATGAATGAGAAGTTGAACATTGAGACCACTACAACGGTTGCAGAATCTCCATTTAGTAATGGTATTGTTGAACGTCATAATGCAATTGTGGCTGAATCCATGTTGAAGGAAATTGAGGATGTTAGTTGTGACTCAGATGTTGCTTTGAACACATTGCAGAATCATGGTGGTTTTAGTCTAAATCAGCTCATGTTTGGACAAAATCCAAATACCCCTTCAGTTCTGGTGGATAGTCCCCAGCACTTGAACAAAGTACTGGGCAGAAGACCAAGGATGTTGGTGACTGTGATGAATCTCTGAATGATTGTTCTGTTGATGGTGGTCCACATCAGGATGACGAGATCGATGATATTGCTGATACTGATCTTAAAGATAATACTGTTAGACCTAGTAGGAATTCTTATGTGAGGTATAAGCTGCGTGATAAGACTGAATGGAGTCAGGCTAAAGTTCTGAGTAGACAGCCTAAACAAACGGGTCAGTATCGAGACTGGATCAATGTGCATATTGATGGATATGAAGAGCCCATCTGTGTAAATCGAAATCATGTAGAAGAATGATGTGAATTGTCATTTCCAGAACAGGCTTTTCTTTTGACCAAAACCCAGGAATTATCACAAGATGTGGTTGATGCTAAGCAAATTGAGTTGGATAATCTGAAGAAAAATGATGTATTTGAAGTAGTTCTGTTTGTTGGACAGAATACTGTAGTATCTCGTTGAATATTGACTGAGAAGTTTAATAACAGTGAAAGGAAGATTAAAGCTCGTTTAGTTGCTGAAGGATTTGAGGAGAATTCTACTCTACTGAAAAAAGACTCACCTACATGTTCTAGGGAAAGTCTTAGATTGGTGTTTCTTGTTGCTGCTATTAATTCTTGGGAGTTACAGTCATTGGACATTTCTGCTGCATTTTTACAAGTTAACCCTATAGAAAGGGAGGTATTCTTGAGGCCTCCAGAGGATATCTGTCCTCGTAATGAGGCTTGGAGACTGAAGAGGTGCATCTATGGATTATATAATGTTCCTAGGTCATGGTATGAGAGGGTAAAGGAAGTTCTTTTGGAATTGGGAGGTGCTTGTACTGCCTTTGATAATGCCTTGTTTTTGTGTCATGCGTTGCAATGGCAAATTAAGTGGCATACTGTGCACTCAGGTGGACGATTTTGCTTTCTGTGCTGATCTACAATTCAATCTCAATGTTGTTGCTGGCCTCATGCGATGTTTTAAGATTAACACACATGACTGTGGATCTTTTAAGTATGTCGGTTTGGATGTATCACAAAACTCATCTGGAATTCAGGTTACACAAGATGCGTATGTGGACAGTGTGAAGTCAATTGTTGTTCACAGAGAGAGATGTATCGGAAAGTATAATCACCTTACTATTGAGGAACATGCTGATCTGAAGAGACTAGTAGGTCAGTTATTATGGGTTACATCTCAAACGCGACCAGATTTAAGTTTTGAGACTTGCATGATTAATAATACTGGAAAACAGCCTAAGGTCAGTCTACTTTGTGAAGTTAACAAAGCTGTTGCAAAACTTAAAAGGGAGCAACATGGTCTTTGTTTCCCTGCCTTGAGTGATTTCAGAAATTTGAGTGTGGTTGTCTATTCTTACTACCCATGCTAGTATGTCAGACGGATCCTCACATGGTGGCCATATTGTATTTGTGAAACGGGACAATGGAAAAGTTATTCTTATTAGTTGGCAATCCAAAAGATTGGTAAGAGTAACAAAAAGTCCTCTCCCTGTAAAAAAGTGGCCAGTTGAGGGTGAAGAAATTAATGTTTTTAGCCAATTTTTCGATATTTGTCGTCTGAAGGGTCGAACTTCAAAACGATACTGATCTTGTGAAAATCCGTCGCTTCTGTCGAAAGTTTTAGGCAGACATGCAAACGTACATACATACATTTATATATTTGTAGCTCAAATTTTCGACCCACACCAATTAAAAAGCTTGTTCTATCTCTAAATACCCTTTATGTAAAATTTCAAATGTTTAGACCAGAAATTGTCTGAGTGATTTGGTAACAGCCAAATTTTTGGCCGAAAACCAATGACAAAGATTTTCCCTAATTTCAGTATCCTGTATATTAAATTTCGAGTCTGTAGGCTTAAAGTTGACAGAGTTATTGCGTGGGGAAATGTACACAGACACACAGACAGACACACAGACACGTTCACTTTTATAGATATATAGATAGATAGATTGAGAATTATTGTATTATTTTGCTATTAATATTTCTGATATAAACGTGTTCGAATCAGCTAGTATTAAAAGAATATAAAGATTGAATGTTTATTATGGAGAAAAAGCAATTATATTTACCAAAATATTTACATGCTTCTACACTATTGGGACGAAATTTCAGAAATCGTAAAACTGAATTTCATTTGAAAACAATGATATCTACGTATTCCTCATATTTTTAAGATGATTATATCCAAAAATGACGAAAATCGATAAGGTAGAACATTATTTAGCATAGAAAATCGAATAAAAAAATCATATTTGCTTATATAAGACGCGGGAGAGTTTAAAAAGGAGGTAATTTCCCGTTTTGATTTATTTTATTAAAAACAAAATGGCCCCAACTTTTCACTTGCTAACACGATTAAAGTTTTTTTTTTTAATAATTCAGTAATGTCCAGGTAATTTTGACTGGATAATTTGTAAGCTAACATTGTAATTTATTAGAATTGACAAAGCAATCATTAGAAACTGTTAAGTTTTGAGACATTGTGTTGAACAAAGATGGCGGCGTAGTTCAGATCAGTAACCAAGATGGCGGCGTAGTTCAGATCAGTAACCAAGATGGTGGCCAAGAATTAAATGCGGTCCGTGATGTAGTTAATCTCTTACGTTCTGAGATATTGTGTTAAACAAAGATGGCGGCATAGTTCAGATCAGTAACTAAGATGGCGGCCAAGAATTAAATGCGGTCCATGACGTAGTAAACGGCAAACTGATTGAATCCAAAATTCGACAATTTTTATAATAATTTTGGGACGTTTTCATTGGTTGTTTAGCACAGCCGTTGGTTATAAAAATGATTGGCGAATTCATTCGTCTCATACCCCCACCGCTCGTTTGATGGGGAAGGTCTCCTAGCGGCTTCGGCTGCAGGGAGACAGGGTAGTAGTACTCGTCAAGGATTCGTCACTTGACACTCAGCCCAACAGGTGCTGGGTCGGGAACCGGCCCAGCACCTGTTGGACTGAGGTACACCACTTGGGTAATACCTAGGAGGTCCACCCTCCCAGGCCTTGCCACTGGGCTTTCCGGTGGAGTAAGTTCATTGCTTACTGCCTGAGGCGCCCCTACCGGGGAATGCCGACGGGGTTACTCAGGCAATTTTTACAATTGCAGGAGTGCCCCTCCTTTAGGGGAGCCTGCTGGATCCCCACTTTCCGGCCTTGTGCCACATTTTGCCGAGGTGGACGACAAATAAATAACATTTGGAGTCAAAAACATTTTACACACCCCCTTTTTTGATATAATGGAAAAATCCTTTCGGATTCAATTTTGGTTTCACTTGAGAAAAAGGAAAGAAAAATAAATAAAGAAAAATAAAATAAATGAATAAAGAAAAATAAACCAATAAAATAATTGTTTTGTTTTTTTTTCTTCTGATTTTGGGAGAATTTGTCTTTATTCTCATTGATCAAAAAAAGTTATTAATATATTGGTATAATGTGTGCAAAAAGAAGCCATTTTTTTTTTTTTTGATACATATAAAAATAAACACTTTTCAAATATATATAAACATACAAATAGAATACTTTTCAAATACTTAATAAACATATGCACAAAAATTCACAAATATACATTTTTTGTTTTATTTTAACAAATGTTTGCCAAAAAAAAAAAAAGAGATACAAAAAGAACTATTTGACAGATAGGAAGTTTACAAAAGGCTTTTAACAAGTGGCTTTTTTTTTTTTTGTAACAAAAACTGGAAACATTATGTTAGGTATTAGTTGGTTAATTTGATTAGTAAGGTAGAAATGGTCGCAGTTTAACGTCGTGCCCGGGACAATTTACAATTTTTTTTTTTTTTTTTTATGTGATTTTGACTGTTCATGCTTCTCCTTTCAGGTTTCTGAAAAGAGATTTATTCATAATTAGATTCCAAAAAGTTCGGTTATAAAAGGTCTTAATTTTATTCTTTTTATAGGTTTAGTGAAAATGTCGGCTATATTATTCTCAGACGTCACATAAGTAAGAGTAATAGATTTTTTCCTTATTTCATCCCTTATAAAATGATATCTGATATCAATATGCTTCGACCTTTGATGAATCATAGAATTATTTGCTAATAAGATACTGCTCTGATTATCACAATGAATTACTATAGGTGTTTTACTTAGATCTGGTTTTAAAATAGATTTTAGAAGGGTGTTCATAAAAATTGCCTCCTTCGCGGAATGAGTAAGAGCCACAAATTCTGCTTCACAAGTAGAAAGGGCAACAATTTGTTGCTTTTTAGTTTTCCAAGAGATCATAGGTCCAGTCTTTGACAGTCTAAAACAATATCCCGCTATACTCTTTCTATCCTCAGAGTTAGCCCAATCTGAATCCGAAAAGCCTTCTAAATTTAGAGGGTATGTAGATTTTTTAAATCTGAAAGATTGTTCCTTGGTTCCTTTTAGGTAACGAAGGATTTGTTTTTCATGATTAAGGTCTTTAATTGTTGGTTTCGATAAGTTTTGAGATAGCTTTGTTACAGTGTAACATATGTCAGGCCTTGTTGCGGTTATCAAGTAGATGAGGCTCCCTACAATTTCTCTGTGTATTTGGTTATCTATGAATTTTGTTTCGGTCCCTATATTTTTTATTTATGTCCATTTCGACGGGAGTTGAATGCGGCTTACAATTTGCATTCCGAACTTGAGCAGAATTTTTTCAATGTATCGTGATTGGTTCATAGTTATAGTTTCATTTTCACAGGTAAATTTTATACCGAGGAACCATGACAGTCGTCCAAGATCGGCCATTTTAAATTTTTTATTTAATTCATTTTTAACATCTCTTAAAGTGTTGTCACAGCTTGAGGCGAATAATATATCGTCAACCCAAAAAGCCAAAATCAACAATTTATTACCTACATTTTTGGTATACATGCACGCGTCTACGGGGCATTGTTTGAATTCCTGTTCTATTAAATAATTATGGAGTGTTAAATTCCAATTGTGTGCACTTTGTTTTAGTCCATATAATGATTTATTTAATTTCCACACCCAATTTTTATTTTTCATTTTAAATTCCTCTGGAGGGTAAATGTAGATTTCACAGTCAATCGGAGCATTTAAATAAGCATTTTTTACATCCATTTGATGTATTTTGGCCAAATTGTATATTCGCACCTTGTTTAATTGCAGCCTGCATGGAAAATATGTCTTGCTTAAATGTAGGTATGAACAGAGCATTTTTTAGAATACAGTTACAGATTTCGCCTTTATTATTTTTTAGGGATATTTTAGCATCGCCTCTTTTCAAAACTATATCATATTTTGACTACCGTCAGCAAGTTCGACAAAATGACTTTGAGGATTAAAGTTTGAATCAAAATTAATAAAATCAGATTCCTTGGTGATAACGTGCGCTGTAGCACCACAGTCTACAAGGAGATTTTTACGGTTTGTGATATTGTCAAAGTTACATGTGAATAGAAATGTATGTTCTTCCTCAAAGTTCTCAACGTTTTTTACAGAGTCCATTCTAGAGCGTTTATATCGACATTGGAAACTTTTGTGGTTGGGTCATCCACAATTATAGCAGATAATTTTATTCTTTTTCTTGGGAAAATTACTTTTGGAGAATATGTTGCGGTGAAGTGTGTAATTTGGTGGTATCTGCTTTCGAGAAGCATTTTTGAACTTCATAATATTGCTGGAGTTATTATTGTTCACGAGCATACGATTAGTCTCTTCATAACTGCGCAATGCCACTTTAAATTTGCTGAAATTTATGGGTTTGTCTTTCTGAGTTATAACAGTTGTAAATGGTTTTAAATCGGCTGGAAGTCACTTAAGGGTCATTGATATCAACAAGCTATCGCTTATTATTTCACCTAAGAGTTTTAAGGCATTGGCAGTTGTTTCTGCCCTTATAACGTAGTCGGAAATCGTTTCATCCTCGTTACGTTTCAGAGACGTTAATTCTGTATATAGGGATATTATTTTCGGTTTCCCTTTTGA
Source organism: Euprymna scolopes (assembly GCF_053919585.1). Classification (NCBI taxonomy): domain Eukaryota; kingdom Metazoa; phylum Mollusca; class Cephalopoda; order Sepiida; family Sepiolidae; genus Euprymna; species Euprymna scolopes. Next base: position 71,199,950 of record NC_136516.1, on the reverse strand, counting down.
TAAATAATGTTCTCTTAATATGTTCAATGCTTTCCTTCCATCATCCAATGCGTCTCTTATAATCAGAGGTAGACTTCTATCGTCTAAACATTGAATCAGTTCTGCAAAAACAGTTGCGTTCTTTTCGAGAAATTCGGGGTCGTTTGGATTCTCTGTTGGAGATTGTATGACTTTGTGTAGTTTTCTAATCCTTAGATATCCCAGAAATTTTACCTGCCACGATTCAAATTTAGATTCCAATCCGTCAAAGAAAAGGCGGTGGCTGGGCGCATAACCTGTTAAGTTTTGAGACATTGTGTTGAACAAAGATGGCGGCGTAGTTCAGATCAGTAACCAAGATGGCGGCGTAGTTCAGATCAGTAACCAAGATGGTAGCCAAGAATTAAATGCCGTGACGTAGTTAATCTCTTAAGTTCTGAGATATTGTGTTAAACAAAGATGGCGGTATAGTTCAGATCAGTAACCAAGATGGCGGCCAAGAATTAAATGCGGTCCGTGACGTAGTAAACGGCGAAATGATTGAATCCAAAATTCGACAATTTTTATAATAATTTTGTAACGTTTTCATTGGTTGTTTAGCACAGCCGGTGCTTATAAAAATGATTGGCGAATCCATTCGTCTCATACTCCTATTAGGAGTCAAAAACATTTTACAGAAACCATAGTTTTTTTTATCTGAAACTCTATTTATCGACTACAAAATTTTGTTTTCATAGTGCAGAAGCGCCCATGATTCTTTTAAAAGTAAGTTTTGATGCGTCTTCATTTCTTCAAGAATTTTTAGACGTCTTTTTTATTTCAATCTTCAATTACTATTGAAGAACATAAGAAAACGGTATGTTGTGACGCTATGGACTATCCCTACCTCCAACCCCTAAGACCTTAGACAATGTGAGGAAATAGTTCACCAAAAAGAAAAGAAAATTGAAAGTAAGATGAGTACCGTAAACTGGGGTGACTCTGGCCACCCAGTGTAACCTTGAGCCAAAAATAAAAATAATGCATAAATAACTCCGCAGTAAATATTTGCTGCTGCACCAAAATGTCTGTAAAATGATGAAATTGTAGAGGACCTGGAAATTATGTTTCAAATACAGAGATCATATATTATTTATGCATTTTTATTTTTACTTTTTTATTTTTATTACAGGCTCAAAGTCACCCCAAGTGGTCAGAGTCACCTCAGCTGACTACCGTAAGCTGGGAGTTGCTGAAAGAATGAGTCATTTCAACTCATCAGCCACTAAGACAAAAGCTCAAACATAGGATTTCTGGTTGTAAGTTAATATATTTAGGAATCCAAATTGTTTAAGACGAAGAGGAGACCAACTGTTGTGTTATTGAATGTATATATAATTTTATATATTCACTTGACAATTCTTTTGTCGTTTTCAAAATCACCATGGACGAATTTTGTCAACATACAAGTTTATTTACAATTTACTGTTAGCCATTGAAAAGAGAGAGAGAGAGAGAGAGAGAGAGAGAGAGAGAGAGAGAGAGAGAGAGAGAGAGAGAGTGTGTGTGTGTGTGTGTGTGTGTGTGTGAGAGAGAGAGAGAGAGAGAGAGAGAGAGAGATGGAATAGAACAACTACATTTAGTGGTAAGGATGTGTGTGTGTGTGTGTGTGTGTGTGTGTGTGTGTGTGTGTGTGTGTGTGATGCAACGGTGGAATTTATCGCTCACACTGGATAATTGTCAGCTCTCCTCTCTTGACCTCTCATTTTGTTTATTATCTGTGTCGGTTGATGTCTTTACAGGACATTCCTGAAATGTAAATACTTAAAATATTTAATTGTTCTTCTTTATTTTGCATTACACAATTTTAACTCCCTGACCTGGAATGTAAGCCTTTTGTTTTTGGTGATGGTTACAATTCAGGTTATTTTTATGGGACACAAGAATGTAGATCAAAAATCCAAATGGAATGTGCATGTGTACATACCTCTGATTTTATCAGCATTGCCCTGGCTCAATATTCAACACCGTAGATTGAATTGGGCAAACAATGAGATGATCAACTGAACAACAATGATGACCTTGTTAGTTGATACACTGGAACTAAGATCATCATCAACGCTCTGATCCCCATCTGGCATCAATTGAAATGGATGGCTCTCGTCGAGGAGAAGCCCCATGTTTTGATAAGCTTCTGGGTTTGTCCTTTACTCCTGATCTGAAATGGAACACGTACATCAAGTCTGTTGCCAAGGTCGCTGGAAAGATGATGGGATTCTTCTACTGCTCCAGAAGATATCTCACTACTGATGCAATTCTCTATCTATATAAAAGCCAAGTACATCCAAGGATGCTAAAAACAGCCTATCCTGCCTTGACAGAGTACAAAATAGACTTCGTGGCTTAGTGGAGGATGCCCTTTTCTCTACCCTGCAACCTCTCTCCCACAGAAGAGACGTTGCGAGCCTATCCTTGGTTTATCGTTATTTCCATGGCAGGTGCTCGTCTGAACTCCAATCTCTAGTCCCCCCTCGCCAATCTTTCACGAAAAAAAAAAATCCCGTCTAGCTGAATCCACTGAAAAATTTTCCCCACTCTTTATCTGTGCCTAAATCAAAACGTAGATTCCATGAACAAAGCTTCTTTCTTAGAACTGCACGCTGGTGTAACTCTGTTCCGTCTGCCTGCTTCCCACCTGACTACAACCTGGATGTCTTCGTCCAACGTAAACAAATTCCTGATGAACCTCCCCCTTAAGGGAACACTTCATTAAATCTCCACACTAACGTACTGTACTTGCAATAACCCTTATCCCTGAGTGGCTTCCGGGCCTTGATAAGTGGTGACCACCGTGTAAAAAAAAAGAAAAAAGATATGTACACTAGCGATATTTTTTTGTAATGATATCGCACATACATGCATATTCAAAGTACATGTGTCTTCTCTTGTGATTTTTTTTTTTCATTGTTTAGTTTTTATATACTTGTAAATCAGTGCTTGCATTCGCCAATGTGAGAGACGATGACATGGCCAGAACGATGGGAACATTAGAAAGAAAAGAAAATTATTGTACACAAATGTTGATGTCGTCGATCATCAAGGGGAGTCGCTCATGGGCTGATAATTTAACTTCTACTGTTTCTTCAAAGTTAAAAAAAAATTGATCTTCTACTGATGATGTCACAATAAATACACCTGTTTCTAACAAGTTGCTTAAATGGTTTAGAGTTAAACTTTTTTGTTATTATTTATTTCGAATCCTTTGAGATGAGGCTTCATAATTTGTGCATTCATTCTTTTTGCGGGTTGTTATCCTCATCTTCATAGGTGTTATTTCGCCATCTTTCAGCCAACATCCTCCGGCTTTCTTCAGGGCCCGTGGCGCAATGGATAGAGGTGTTAAGTCTCTACGGTTGCAGGTGAGCATTGTCTGAAGATAGCGATTTCAATGCTACCCAAAGCAGGCCAAATGATTAGTTGGCCAAAAACGTTGGTCTCTTGAAGGGCTTACTTTTTGGCTAGCTTGTTTGATCTCCATGGGATTAAGCATCGGTGTTGGGGTTTCTTTTGTTCTTGGTTTGTCTTGAAGTCGTTCTACCTTTCTCTTCTTTTTTATTATTATGATTAACTCATTACATCAAATGGCTTCATGCCTTGTCTGGAGTGACTTCCATGAAAAATATTTCCCGATTTACTGACTTTATTTATTGCAGGTTTTGTAAAATACAGTACAAACTAAAGACTAAAATGCAATGATTTAATGACGAATAAATTACGTGATGAAATTATTTTTTTTAGAGAAGGATGTTTTTGTGTTGTGTGTGCACGTTGCATTCGTATGAAAATTTGTGTGTATCTCTCATGGTTATTTTATGTAAGCAGAAAAGTTTGCTACTAGAGAGACATATACAAGTATTTTTAACCCTTTTCTTGTGCTTGCTCCTCTGTAGCTGTTTGTGATGCTGATGATTGAGATTTGTGCTGGCATGGCGAAACATAAGTAGTGTTTTTATTATTTGGTTGCTGTTGGTAAGAAGTTTGTGCTCATGTGGTAAACTGGTAGGTATGACTCTCCAAGACTGCATTGATTCGTTAGTGGAAATTTGTTTTAATATGGAGGAATGCAACCCAATATATTTGTTGGTTGTAATCTGTTTTTCCGATGTGATTATCTTGGCTTTTACAGATGTTCACATCATTTTGGGCTAGTTTTTCCTTCACATCAATTGGTTATCTATTGTGTAGGTATTTTATTTACTATAATCGCCGCCATCTGCCGAGTATTCGCCAGGCTCTCGCCCGCGCTTGTGGAAAAGGCATGCTCTCCAGTTCCGGATCTGTATTCAGATGGTGAGTGAGGCTGAAGGCGGCTACATTGAATAAATGTCAGCTCTATTACATAATCAAGTTATCTGAATTTATTTTTTTGAATAAAAGTTTTAAAATAAAGCTGTAGTGTTATTTTCTGTAGGGCGACATTTTTGTTGTCCCCCCCCCCTGTAGAACATAAATGATAGTTTCTATTTCACACATAGAGGAACAGGTACTACCACTTCTTCACATCAAAGTTAATCTGGGAGTAGTGGTGATTAAGGGATGACTCCACACTCCCCAACCACTGAATGCATTTTTGCGTTGTACCTGGGACAGGGATGTCATAAGTGTTGTGTCTCAGCGCTTAAAAGTCACGCATGTAACTAGGCAAGCTAAACGCAGTCATCATAGCAAAGTTGACATTGTAGAATTTTGAAGAATTCAATTTCGTTTGGATCAGATTTTCTGACATTTCATGGAATCCTTTGCACCATTTTAGAAAAACATGATCTTTCGTCGGAAAATTGACACTTTTTTTTTTAGTATGTTTAAAGAAGGTTTATCGCTGCATTAATGAATTTGAGGGCATTTTTACCCCCTTCTCTCAATATCTCTCTGGTTCTTCCTCTATTTTATCAGGATCTCTCCCCCCCCTCTCTCTCTCTGCTTCTTTTTTTCTACTTTATTTTTCTCTCTCTCATTTTCGTCCTCTCTTTCTAAGTTTCTCTCTGTGCTATCTCTTTCTTTCTCTTTCTCTTTTCTCTTTCTTTACCATCTCTGTCGCGGAACTGAACAACAACATTAGGGAAATTGATTATGTGTTGAAAGTAATGAAGAAACTGACTTACAGAAACACGTGCGCCTCTCTCTATCCTGTCGGGTGATGGAAGGAGGGAAGGAAAGAGGAAGAAAAGATCTTCGTTTGTAGGAGGCTCAGTAATATACATATGGCATTAATTTGCATAAAAGGACAGAAACTCTTATTAAAAGGAGTCGGAAGCACGAGGAGCAGTTAGTTTTTCAACAGCTGAGAGAGAACGGACAGTAGAAATTACAGCTGAATCGAATCGTGGGAAAGCGAGAGTTCAAACAAATATTTTTCGTCATTTAATTTCCTTTTTTCACTCTCTCTCTCTCTCTCTCTCTCTCTCTCTCTCTCTCTCTCTCTCTCTCTCTCTCTTGTTCTTAATACTCTCTCTTTTCCTTTATATCATCTTTCTCTGTCACTCTCTCTTTCTTTCTACCTCTTTATCTCTCTTCCCTCCCCCCTCTCTCTCTCTCTATCACTCTCATAGTGTCCTTGTTTATATTTCTTTTTTATAAGTATACTAGCATTTTAGCCCGGCGTTGCCCAGGGGTTTGGAGGTGTATGTTGAGCAAAAAAAAAAAAAAAAAGTGGTCAATTTTTTTAACCCCTATTATGACCCCTTAACATTTATTGTTTTGGGCTCAAATCAAGTTATTAAGTTAGATCCATGTCCAAGGAACCTATATCTAAAATTTCAAGTGTTTAGACCCAAAATTGTCGGAGGAGTTTGGTAGAGTTCTCAAAGGTCAAATCGTTGAACTTTGACCCCTTAACAGCCAAATTTCTGGCCGAAAACCGATCGTTGGAAAATGTACACAGACACAGACACAGACACAGACACACACACACACACACACACACACACACACACACACGTCCACCTTTTATATATATATATATATATATAGATTTCAACCTAATAACGAAGCGAGCCAGTCAGATTAGCATCTGACTTATAAAATGCGGAACTTACAACGGTTATTGGTATTTATTATGAAAATAAGAAAAGAAAAAGGAAAAAAGAAGAGGGAGAGATAAGGAATAATATAGTTGGAAAAGAAGGACAAAAACAAAGTCAGAAGGGAGGGAAGAGGAGAAGGAATTCAAGTTAACTAGAAAGAAGAAGGAGTGATGGAAAGGGATAAAGGGAGACAAAGAAAAAGAGAAAAGAGAGGATTGATCCATCAGAGCATCAAGCAGTTATAACCTTACCTCTTACCACCTTGTCTTATGATCTCAACGTTCAGATTGATTTTAACTTGAAAAAAACATCCTTACATGCAGACATATCTATAATTTCAATTTTCAACAGATGGGAATCTGACTCCAACTTCTAACAGCTGACTATAATAAGTGGAGTGGATAGGACCCTCTTAAGATAACATTTTGACCTGGTTGGAGTTCCTTTTTCTCTTGCATATATATTGTACATATACGCATACACACATACATTTCTCTCTCTATATATATACACTAGGTACCTCCAACGCGCGCCACAGTTTTACCCCCCCTATATGTAACACGATGTAATTGTAATTTAATTTAATATCATCACCCTAACTTTTTTACCATTTAATAGAAAAAGTTTCAAATAACTTCTAATATTTAAAAAAAATTTTTTACAGCATACAAAAATAATGAAAATGTGAGACAAAAATCGTGTTTACATTATAGACGCTTTAAAACAACGTGTAGTGACGTTTTTTAAGCCGTTCACACACCCATGTTTTAAAAATCTAGTAAAAATCAAATAATAATCTAGTACAAATCAAATAATAAAAATCTAGTAAAAATCAAATAATAATCATATTTTCCTGAAATTTTCGATATTCAATCATTATTAAATAAACTTACATATTAAAAGTAGGTTTCAATAAATATATTAGCGGAAATATATTTTTTATAGGTGTTCTACCCCCCCCCCCCTATATTTCATGGTCCGAAAACTAAGCAAAATTAATGTGGGTTGATAAAAGTTTCAACATTTTTAAAGCTGAAAAGATCAAATAATTAAAAAATAGTAATTTATATATATATATAAAATTAGGCACCGCCAAAACTGGGGGGGGGGGGCAGGTCAGTACTTTTTGACGGACCGTCTTTTTAAAAATCTACCAAAAATCAGGTAATTATCCGATCAATACGAAATTTTCAGCGATTATTAGGAGAAGAATGAACTTTATAACAGTGTACTTATTTTTCATAAACGATATTTATATATATATATTTTTTTTGCTTACAACCCCCCCCCTTGTTTTGAAGTGGGAACAAATATGCTTAAAATAATCATCTGAAACTGAACAAAACATATTGTGTTGTTGTAAGGGACAGAATTATAGATTTAAAAAAAAAAAAATTTGTTTGCATACCTTATTTTGACGTCTGAATATCAGAACTTCGATTGTGTTTAATTATCCCGCTTTTGAGTTTTGAAGTGTGAAATTCGGTGAATATGTTAAGTAAAATAATTAATTTAAGTTAAGCAAAACAAAAAAAAATTTTTTTTAATATTTATACGAAAAAAGCCATTTTAAAATTTTTGATAAATAAATTAACAATTTTTTTTTTAGCGAGCCGAATAATGCATGACCATTATTAAACAGGGCATGCTTTGAATAATCGATACAAAAAAAAAATTCGATAAATATTGTGCCCTTTGTGTTAAAAATAGCATCATTTTTTTCGATCCCGTTTGAAAATGTTTGCCGCCTTTCGACTACTGTGGACCAAACGCGCTGAAATAATTTTTTTTTATTCTGCTTTAAATTGCACCCCCCCCCCCCATTTTGGGGAGCCTGGCCCCCACACACATACACATTAAAAACCAAACTCATACAAATGGTCACCCATCTGGTACTGGCCAGCCTCAGCTTAATAATACATTGAAATTTTCGTCACTGAAAAATAAGTTTTTTTGGCCTGTTTGGTCTTCCATAGTTTTCTTCTTATCAAACGCAAACGTAAACAGAGTCGATCTAGACTCTACAATCGACGCAAAATATCTGGTTACCTATATGAATAAGTGGAATTATTTGAAATTCAGGTACTTATATTATAATATTTTTGCATATTCTCTTAGAAAATCATCCTAAATCTTAGTTAGACAATAAATAAATAAATTAATTATTTCAAAACCCTTTTTTTTTTTTAAATATTTAAGTACGTTTTTTGTGCAAGACAAAAAATGTCAATTGTTAACTTTTTGGGAAAATTTAACATTTAAAATTGAATTAAAAATAGTAGAAAAAGTTTTACATTATTCTGTTTTCTATATGATAAAATTCAGGGTTTTATCTTTCTGGAAAAAAAAAGTTACTCAGAAATAATGGATTTTAATAAATGTAATTTAGTTTTAAAAAACAACAACAACTTGATTTTGCGGCCATTTTTGGCGGTGCCTATATAAAATCCTGTTATTTATTTCACTTACCTCAAAGTTGTAAATAAAATTGGACATAAATTCAATATTATGTTAAGAAAAAAACCCAACAATTCTGGATAATTTTTTCTCGGTAATATAATTATTCGAATTACAACAACAACAACAAAAACAATTCTAAAAAAATTATTATTTTTAAAAAGGTTTAAATGATATTAAATTCAAATATTGCGCGATATGAAGTTTAAATGGATTTCTTTAATACAAGTTTCTAATAATAAAAAAATATATTCATATAAAAGAATATAAGACTATTGAGATAATAAAAATTGTAAATCCAAAATCAACCTTAAAAAATTTCGTTTTGATTTTATTATTTAAATTGATAGAGGGTGGTTACTGGTTCTTATGTTTGGCGTTTTTTTTCAAAAATGTACGGAGGCTTGTAAAGAACATTTTTAAATACATGTGTCAACAGAAGACGTTAAAATTAATTTTATTTTATTAACTCTGGTCTGTGTAGTTCGTTAATACAAATGTATTTGTTTTACAAAAGGTAAGTTTTATATTATTTTTTATCCATGGAAAAAAAAAAGAAAAAGAAAGAAAACGTAACTCCATTAATAATTATAACGCGAACGCTTATCCATAGAAATTAACACAAACCTACGAAATGATGACGTCACTATTAAAATGTGTACTATTGACGTTTTACACATCGCCGTGGAAGTACCTAATATACACACACATGCAATTGCATGCACACGCACATATATATGTACCAATATATCCACACACCCACACACATACCTATATGTATCAATGTAACTTTTCCACACGTTTCTGTGGCCTGTTCATTCCTTTATGTACACACATACATAAGAACCTATAACTGCATACGCACACATACAATATATATATATATATATATATATATATATATATATATATATATATATATATATATATAAACAAAGATAAAGAGTGCTCAATACGTTAGTAGAGTTAAATGTTTTTTATTATAACAACCTCAAGTGTATTAACTTAATTCATTAAAAATTGTTTCAATAGACAGGTTGTAGCTCATATGCGTGGATCGTCGTATAATTACTAAATCATTCTGACTGACTTTAAAAGCATTTAAAAAGAATAAATGTTTAATTTCAACTGTATCTCTTGTGGTTGTCGGTAGCCGAATGGTTTGGGGTCCTTGCTAATGAAGCCAGACATGACTTCTGTTGCCAGGGTTCAAATCTCTCGACTGGTGTTTATCGTGACACCCTCCACTGATGATTCTCGAAATGATGAAACACTAGTGTCTGTAGGTATTCAATTATCATCATAGTAAATAATTATATATATATATATATATATATATATATATATATATATATATATATATATATATATATATATATATAAATTACAAAATGGGGGTGGATACATTTTTATATGTCAACTCCATCGTGGACAATGTAAATACCCCCACAACAATTTCAAATATAAAAGATAAGGTAATCCGACTTAAAAACGGATAAAAACACAAAAATGTAATCGCCTCAAAACAGAAGTGCATGACAACCTCCTCATCAAATATTTCGGCAGAATAGATATAAAAAGAAAAAGCTATTCTCCTTATATCGAGCACTTTCTGTTGGCCATGCACTGGAAATCCTCTCCAAAAAAAGAATAAAAAGTCAAAACAACTTTCCTTTCAATTAAAATAGCAGAGAGTGCTCGTGCGACCTCCGCCCCCCCCCCATAAAAAATGAGCCACACTGACCGGGCTCGAACGTGAAACAAGAAAGAGGGGAAGAAGGCAAAAACGTACGGGCAAACGCTTTTGCTCACATGGCCACGATTGCTTATGACGTCATGACATTGAAAAATAAGCGTTTTAAACATAGTTTTAGTTTAATACGCATGCGTGACCTATGAAAAAAGTAACGCCAAAAACGGAACCTCCGTGGTTCAGTTGACCTCTACAAAATGAATCTTTTTTTCTAATTTTCACATATGCATCCGGGGCATTGCCCTTTTAAGATGACACCAGTTTTGACCTGTTCGGTTGCGTATGAGAAAGTTTTTAGCAGACATGCAAACACATACACAAACACACAGACAGGTCCCTTTTATATATTAGACTAGCAGGTCCACATGGAGTTCCGTTTGGGCACACCTGCTATCCTAATGATATTAAGCACTTTTTCATTATTATATGTCAGCTCCATCATGGACAATGTTGATACTCACACAGCAATTTCAAAAATAAAAGAACGGATAAAAACAAGATGTAGTCGCCTCCAAATAGAAGAAATAAGTGCCCCCCACCCGTATTTCAGCAAAAGAGATACAAAGAAAAGAAGCTATGCTCCAGATATTGAGCACTCTTTGCTGCCCGTGGGCTGGAAAAAAAACTCCCCCTCCCAAAATATAAATAAATCAAAACAACTTCTGTTTCAATCAAAATAGCAGGGAGAGCCTGTGCGACTAAAAAAATAAAAAATGAGTCGCAGTGGCCAGGCTCGAACATGAAACGCGAAAGAGAAGAAGAAGCAAAAACTTACAGATAAATGTTTATGACGTCATGACGTTGCAAAATAAGCATTTTAAACATAGTTTTAGTTTAATACGTATGCTTGACTTGTGAAAAAAGAGACGCAAAAACCAGACCCCGTCTTCCATAAAAGTGGTCCAGTTGACTGCCACAGAATGAATCTTGTTTTCAAATAAGGCTTTTGACAGGGTATGGCACGATGGTCTTCTAAGGAAAATTAGATCATATGGAATCACTGGAAGAATTCATAATGTAATTAAATCCTTCTTAAGTAATAGAAAAATCAAAGTTGTCCTCGACGGTCGTACATCTAAACAATATGACATAAATGTGGGAGTACCTCAGGGGTCTATCCTTGGACCTCTATTATTCCTGATCTCCCTGATAAAATTGTTTTGGAGATGGGTATATTTGCCGATGACACCACTCTCTATAACAGATATGGGGGGAAAACAAATGAACACATATCCAAGAAAATGGCAGAAACACAAGAGGATGACCTCCAATCTGTAGTGGAATGGGGACAAAAATGGTTGGTCACATTCAATGCTGCTAAGACTAAGCTTGTTTCCTTCAATAACTACAAGAAACCTTCTCTACCACCAATAGCAATAGCCAAGACCACATTGCCTGAAAGTACTTCTTTTAAACTCCTCGACCCTACGTTTACAGGAAAGATGAACTGGAATAGATACATTGAGAGCATTGCCAAGGCTGCTGCAAGGAAGGTTAGCTCCCTCTACCGTGCTAGAAAACTACTTATGCCTGACAGTATCCTATACCTCTATAAGGCCACCATTCGCCCATGTATGGAGTACTGTTGTCACATCTGGGCTGTTGCATCTGCTGCTTGTCTCTCGCTCCTGGACAGGGTTCAAAAGAGAGTCGCCAACCTGATAGGTCCTGAACTGTCATCTAGGCTTCAGCCTCTGTCCCATCGACGAGATGTTGCATCCCTCTGCCTGTTCTACAAATACTTTAATGGTGAATGCTCTGACGAACTGCAAACACTTGTACCTCCCCGACGTAACTACCCCCGACAAACCTGACAAGCTACTAAGTCTCATCCCTTTACAGTAGAGATCCCTAGGTGCAAGAAAGCCTTTTACTCCAATAGTTTCTTCCCCAGAACTGCGGGTCTTTGGAACTCCCTTCCGGGATTCTGCTTTCCCAACTGCACTGATATGCAGAAGTTCAAGTGTAATGTTAACAAACATTTTTCTACTCATCTCCCTTCATAATGACCCCGCTAATTAAGTCCCTGATAGTAGCCCCCTGCTTCAAAGTGGCATTGTGTCTTGTTTGGGGTGAAAGTTGAATAAAAAAAAAAAAAATTTCACATAGTATGTGTTCGAGGCATTGCCCTTTCAGATGGTACCAGTTTTCACCCGGTCGGATGCAGATGACAAAGGTTTTTGGCAGACATACAAACACACAGACAGGTCCCCTTTAGATGAGGATTGATATCTTGGATTTTTTGTATTATTCGGACTAATGTTGTTATCTCATATCATTCATGCCACGTTTCGGCCATTTTAACCTCCAACCAAGTATATATATATATTTCTGAATTTTCGAGATGAGGATTGATAATTTAGATTATTTGGACTACTGTTCTTGTCTTAGTTGTTATTTTCATAACGTTTCAACCGATATAAGGTCCAATTTCCTTCATGAGTATCTTTGTTTATGTGAAAGTTTAATGCTGAACTCAGCATTAAATCATATCTACTCATATGGTTTGAAGTTTTGTATAGGTTCCCGAGTTCGACATAAAGATTCCAAAATTTGAAAAGAGCATATCGCCACTTGGACGTAAGGTGTTACTATTTGGGGCCATACCTAGGAAAGATTAATAAGATGTTGATTGATGTTACATTTACACTTCTGCATATCAGTACATTTACGGACACAGGTAGCAGGAAGGGAATTCCAAAGTATAGTTGTTCGAGGGAAGAAACTATTAGAGTAGAAAGCTTTCTGGCATGTAAGGACCTCAACAGTGAAGGGGTGTGATTTTGTTGCTAAGCGGGTTTGTTGGGGATATGTACGTCGAGGGGGCACAAGTGCAATCATAATAATAAAATCAATAATAATAATAATAATAATAATAATAATAATAAAATCATAATAATAATAATAATAAAAATAATAATAATAATAATAATAATAATAATAAAATCAATAATAATAATCATAATAATAATAAAATCATAATAATAATAATAATAAAAATAATAATAATAAAATAATAATAATAATAATAATAAAATAATAATAATAATAATAATAATAATAAAATAATAATAATAATAAAATCATAATAATAATAATAATAAAAATAATAATAATAAAATAATAATAATAATAATAAAATAATAATAATAATAATAATAATAATAAAATAATAATAATAATAAAATAATAATAATAATAAAATAATAATAATAATAATAATAATAAAATAATAATAATAAAATAATAATAATAATAAAATAATAATAATAATAAAATCATAATAATAATAATAATAATAATAATAATAATAATAATAATAATAATAATAATAATAATAATAATGTAGTGCTGGCATCAACTCGCGCCACACCAAATAGTCAAGAAAGGCTGAGGAGATGGAAAGACAGAGGACAGAAAGCGCTGACCACTGGATGAATGCAAAAAGGACTGGGACCTTGAGGAAACTTATTACACTCAAAAGTCTAGTGATAACAAATGGTCATTACCAGGAAGAAGTCAATAGCAAATGGCTGTTGCAATAATGCAAGTTCATTTGTAAAGGTTATTAAAAAAGGTGGAAAGTACTGGAAATCTGGGGGAGACTTGTTGTCAACCAGATTGCAGGAAACACCACCGGTTGTTGTCAGTAAGCAATCTCTGATGACCTGTGTGAGAAGTCCTAGTAAGCACCATCACCACAACAACAACAACAATAATAATAATAAAAAAATACTTCATTATTATTATTATTATTATTATTATTATTATTATTATTATTATTAGTAATAAAATCTTAAGTAATAAACCTCTCCAAATATAAAAAATACAAATGTTAATAGATGCAGGAACTTATCTATAAAATATTTTTCCATTCAATTCCCTTGATTTGGTTAGAAAGAGAGAGAGAGAGAGAGAGAGAGAGAGAGAGAGAGAGAGAGAGAGAGAGAGAGACACACACACACACACACAACTATCGCTTTAAAATAACAACTGCATCTCATATTGAGGGAATGTAACATGAGATCAATGTATCTTGTGATTTCTTTTGATGGTCCATATTTAAAAAGAGTTTGTATCACCTGACGTTTGTCTCAAGTTCAACGTTTTGAACAGCACTCAAACAACATATTTATATGTTGTATTAGGTTATGCGTGACAAGAAGTGTGGCAGTTTTGAATTAGGTTTTTGATATATATATATATATATATATATATATATATATATATATATAGGTAACCGAATGGATTATGATTCTGGATATGACCTTAAACTATATCCGATGGTGAGGCCCCAGCTTGCAGGAGTGTAGAGCCACCCTTTAATTGCCATTGCTCCCAGGTCCACTCTGATCGGGAGAGTGGTAGTACCTATAGGGTCCCGACTATGTGTTAAATAGAGACCGGCTTGAAAAAAAAACAAATATATTCTATTAAAAAATTTGTCTTCAAAATCACTGGATTTTGCATTAAATAACCTGAAAAGTGTTGATATACCGTAAAACAACAACAACCAACCAACCGAATGGATTAGGTCCTTGCTAATGAGACCAGGGCTGGCTTCTGTCACCGGGTTCAAATCTATCGACTGGTGTTAGTTGTATGAGTAACACCCTGCACTGATGATTCCCGAAAGGATGAAGCACTAGTGCCTGTAGATATTTAATAATTATTATAGTAAATAATTATATATATATATATATATATATATATATATATATATATATATATATATATATATATATACTAACAAAAGTACCCGTTGTTGACTGGGTTAAAATACAGCCTACAGAAAATCGACTCTGATTTATTAAAGTATGATAGGTTATGAAAAGGAAGGGTTGTAAAGAGATAGCTTTGAATTCGGGGGTATGAAAACCAAAGCAAAATGTGATGAAAGTAAAAATAAAATAGATAAACCTCATAATTTATTATACCATACCTGTTCACACTGAAACACTAATCACAATATTCTGTGGATCTATATTAAAAAAACCTTGTTAAACTTTGTAACATATTTCCATTCTATGGAGGCCAGGTGCGAACGAACATCCCATAATTTTATTATACCATATTTCTTTAAACTGAAACATAATTATCAAAGTATACTTACACAGATAGATATGAAAAGTCTTTATTAAAGTTTGTGCCTATTTCCATTCTATGGAGGCTAGGCGCGAACGCAGACCCCACAATTTTATTATACCATCCCTATTTAAGTTAAAACATACTTATCAAAGTATTACTATATACATCTATATCAAAACCACTTGCAAACGTTTTTTTTTAATTTTTTTAATTTTTTATTTCCATACTTTATGGACCAGGTGCGTATGCAGACCCCACAATTTTAATGAATCATCATTATGCCAGATCAAACAAAATATGATGAAAGTAAAAAAATCTTCTATCATTATATACGATCAGTTTTCTATAATATTCAACCATATAGGAGCCTATTCGTGACCACACACACACACAGACGTTCAGCTTTATATTATAGATATATATGCATATGTCTATATGTATATATATATGCATATATATATATATATATATATATATATATATATATATATATATATACACACACACACGCACATAAATATGACCTTTTTTTTTTAACAAATTTCATTCTACCACAAAAATGAAGCTTGTCAAATGTCTGTGAAAAAAACAGAGTTATCTCCCTTTAACTAATTCATGATTTCTTTTCTTATTACTGCTATGGGACAAACGCACACACGCATGCACGCACGCACACACACACACACACACACACACACACACACACACACACACACACAGCCTTTAAGTCACTTGCAGTAGAACTTTGGGATACGGTGGCCCCAGAATACGTTTTTTTTAGGTTACGATGTGAAATACAATGTTTTTCCGGCTTCTTGTTACGGTATTTGCCCCTCTTCCCGGTATTATTTATAATGTTATTTGATTATATACATGTGTATTATATACTGTACTGTATTTTGTCACTAATTTTTTTAAGTTCTACTATACACCGATTTGTTCAAATTTGAACTTAAGTCCTAAGGCACCATGTACACAGTTGAATGGGGAATGCTTTAATGAATTAATTAGTATCTACTACTTGTGATGTAATGGTTGACACGCAAGGACTGTGGGTTGCTGTTCTGGGTTCAAATTCTATTGATGGTATTTCATCACTTTCACTAATAATTAGTGTTGGGACGATTACTCGGAATTAAAATAATTGTAACTTTCTGAAGTATTGGAATTGGGAAAAAATCAGCCTATTTTCTGATTCCAAAAACAATTTTGTTTAAAACTTGATTTTCTATGGTTGGTATTATTGATAAAATGATAAATTTTAGAATTAGAATTGGAATCGGTAATTCAATCAATTCAGTCTTTTTATACCTCATTGTAATACAGCTTCCGATTCCAGTACATTCTTTCTAAGAACTGCAATCTTGTAGAACACTCTGCCTGCAGACTGTTTTCTTCCTACCTCATCTTTTCAAGACCAAGCTCAATAATCAATTCCGATCTTTGCAGTAATCATCTTTAATTCTCCTTAGATCCTTACATCAAGTAGCTTCACAACTTGTCTGGAACGATTTCCATAACAAACAAGAAACAAAATAAAAAACAAAAAACAAACAAACAGATATTAAAAACACAGGGTGGAAAGATAAAATTATTGCCCTAAAAAAGATGACATGATTCCATTTCCGTTTGATGAAATTGATTTTTATTTTTTTGTTGTTACTTGTGGAAAAGTAACAGTTCTGGACGCGTTTTTGTTTAAAATGTAATTTTCATTACTAGTATTAATGATAAAATGATAAATATTTATTGATTTTAAACTGTAGGTATTAAAATTAATGAAGCACCTTACACAAGCGTATTTTTACATTTGCGAAAATAACATGAGTTTTTACAATCATTCGAAAATTAAAAAATAAAATATCAACAAAAACAGTTCTAAATGTTTAAAGATTGAAAAAAAATCAGAATAGGTAATTGTATCGGAATCAGAAAAATATTGGAATCGTCCTATCGTTAATTTTTTATGTTTGATTTTTCTCCTACAAGTTGTTTCAAGTAGTGATTACTGGACATAAGGAGTGTCTTTTTAATGCCATAATGTATTTTTTTTTACATAGGAGTCC
Organism: Euprymna scolopes; assembly: GCF_053919585.1. Classification (NCBI taxonomy): domain Eukaryota; kingdom Metazoa; phylum Mollusca; class Cephalopoda; order Sepiida; family Sepiolidae; genus Euprymna; species Euprymna scolopes. Next base: position 71,182,545 of record NC_136516.1, on the reverse strand, counting down.
CACTTATCAAGGCCCGAGGGCAACTCAAGGATAAGGGTTAATAAGTGTACAGTAGTTTACCATTTATCATGGTAATGAATTTCTGAGGAAATGGACTAAAAAGAGGATATGTCTCTTTCTTATATTGCTGAGAGAAGACTCATTTTTAGTAGATTCTTTTTAGGCTTTCCTTGGGCCTATTTTTAACTATTCTTATTGGCTGAAAATATTTATTCTATTATATTTTAACTGATTTGATTTCGCAGCCGATTTTGCACAAAACATACAACTACTTTATTTTGTAAATTTAGCGGTTGCGTGCACACTCACATACACATATCAAAAAAATATAATCTGTTAACACACCAATTTAGGCCAAGTTAAATTGTTGGAATCAGAAAAAGTTGAGTTTTCAAAGGCAGGTATATATAAAAAATTTTAATAAATTCTATTCTGATTACATCTAAAGTTTTTAAAAATTACATAAAATAAACATTGTTTTGAAACAGCTGTAAACAACTTTAATATATTTGTGTATAATTTTTATTTAGAATGTGCTTTTTAAAAATGATTCTAATCGTCATTTATATATATTTCTATATTAATAAAGTAAAGTCGATTTTCTCTTGTAAATTTAGCCAACATACAACTATAAACACAGGTGCTATATATAATTCTAATATAGTCATGCTTTCTGCCAATAACTGATGTATGATTTAAGAAATTATCAGAAAAAAAATCCCAAATAGCTCCTCTTTCTTTTGCTCTCTCTTTTCCTCTCCAACGATGTGTTAAATATAGTATTACTGCCTGTGATGATATTCTCTTTTGTTTATAATAAACAATACTATTCTTCTTATTTAATTTTTTATAACATTCGATAGAAAAAGAGAAAGAGAGAGAGAGAAAGAGAGAGACAGAGGCAGACAGACAGACAGACAGACAGAAATCAAAGTCATGTAAGAATCACTTGAAGTTTTTTAAGCAAATTATCTATCTATCTATATATCTATAAAAGTGAAAATATGTGTGTGCGTGCGTGTGTGTACATTTCTCTACCTAACTACTCTGTCAATTTTCAGTCTAGAAACTCGAGATTTGATATAAGGGGTATTGAGATTTGGGAAAGTCTTTTTAATCGGTTTTCGGCCAGAAAGTAGGCTGGCAAGGGATCAAAGTTTAAAAACTATACCAAATTCTTCTGCCAATTTTGGGTCAAAACACTTGAAGTTTTAAATGTAGGTTACTTGAACATGGATCAAACTTTTTAATTTTAAAAACAATAAATGTTAAAAGGTCAAAATTGGGGTCAAAGTTAGAAAAAAATATTACCTCTGCGATCTCTACTAAATTACTTAGCCAATTTTTGGTTTAAACATTTGAAATGTTACATAAAGTGTATTCAGACATAGGCTAAGCTTTTTAATCGGTTTTTGACCGAAAAATTGTCTGCCAAGGAGTCAAAGTTCAAAAGATTTGACCCTTGCGGTCTCTAGAAAATTATTAAGCCAATTTTTGGTCTACACATTTGAAATTTTACATGAAGGGTTTTCAGACATGCAGCAAGCTGTTTAACCAGTTTTGGGGCAAAAATTTAGCTACCAAAAGGTCGAAGTTGAAAGAGTTGACCTTTGCAGACTCTATCAAATTCCTCCGCCAGTTTTGGGTCTAAATACTTGAAATTTTAGATTTAGGCTACCTGGAAATGAGTTAAACTTTTTAATATATATATATACATATGCACATAAAGTTATGAACAGTACATAGGGCCCGAGTAAAGCCGAGCTGAACTGCTAGTGGCTAATAAGAACAATCAAAGTGGAAGTTTTTTATAAACATGACTCAATCCCGAAACTGATGAATAGTTTAGCAAGCATTTTGTTTAATTAGAATATATAGAAAAGACATACAGAAACGACAATTAATTAATTGAGTTAAATTTCCTCATAGTTGAATACTTTAAATGTAGTTATCGGTATGAGTCCAGTTAATATGAGTCTGTATTAAAACAGTACCTACACGTCTTAATCGGGCAGCTGACCTGCTAGCCAAGGAGTTAACGATGTTGGGTTATAAAACCCAAGGTCTGAACCGATAATAAATAGGTTATATATATATATATATATATATATATGTGTGTGTGTGTGTGTGTGTGTGTGTGTGTGTGTGTGTGTTTTATTTTTTTATTACCGTCTTAAATAAATAAATAAATAAATAAAAATAAAAAAAATAAAACACATATTTGCTCTGCAATAGTATTGAGCACTCTATTCAGGTTTTTACTAATTACCAGTTTTAGTCATTCATATATAGCACAGTTAGCTGCACACACACACACACACACACACACACACACACACACACACACACACACACACATATATATATATTTAGAGAGAGAGAGAGAGGAAGAGAGAGAGAGAGAGGAGAGAGAGAGAGAGAGAGAGAGAGAGAGAGAGAGAGAGAGAGAGAGAGAGAGAGAGAGAAATCTTTGTATAAATTTCCAGTTTCTCTTTTGGACTAAACTTTTATGCTTTCTTGCAAATTCTTAGCTAAAGCAACGAACCCCAAAAGCAGGACATTTAGGTCATATGAAAGTCAATTTAAATGTAAACTATGAAATTATTGGTCAGTTTAAAAAAGAATTAGTTTACAAAATGCTCTCTTAAGTTTATTTTTATTTTTATTTATTTATTTATTTTTGTTTACTTACAACCAGAAAAGGAAACGTAATCCTTGAGTGAAGAATTTTTCGCAGATGTTCTAAATATTTTCTGGAATTTGGTGAAAGAATATCTGTGTGTGTGTGTGTGTGTGTGTGTGTGTGTGTGTGTGTGTGTGTGTGGTTTTTGGATAGATTGTATATCGCCCTTTTTATAAAACCGGCCAAAAGTTAGTTGAAAAATAAAAATGGACAATCAACAGTTTTGTTTCGGAACTTTTTAGATAAGGATTAATAATGTGTATTATTTGTATTATTTGGACTACTATTTTCATCTTAATTATTTTCGCAAACATTTCTATTAATGCATCCTTTGACATTCTCCAAATGCTTCTTTTTAAACTTTATATTGACCTCTGGAACCTATACAGAATTTTGAACTGGTCTTTTATTTAATCCACTGTCTTTGTGTCTGTTCTACCCAGTTATGGCTGGCGAAATAAGAACAATCTACCCATGTGGATTAAATAAAGGGTTGAGCTCGAAATTTCGTATAGGTTCCAGAGTTAGATATCAGAGTATGATATCAAGATATGTATCTGTGAATAATATTTTTTGTGACCTTTTCTTTACATATATCCAATCATCATCATCATCATCATCATCATCATCATCATCATGAAGAAGAAGAAGAAGAAGAAGAATTTGTGATTTCAAAAAAATATATATATATCGATATGACGTGCATCAGTTTGACTCAAAACCAAAACTAAAACTTATGAAAAAAATATGTGTATATATATATATGACTTGAGTTCCTTCAGCCATAATCCAAACCGAAACCAAAACTTATAAAGAATTTTTGGTAAAATTATTTATAAAAAAATGGATTACTTAAGTGCCATCAGCTATAATCGAAACCGGAACGAAACTTATGAAGAATTCTAGGTAAAATTATTTATAAAAAAATAAATGACTTGGGTGCCATCAAAAATCAAAAAAAAATTTTGTAATAAATAATTTTATCAAGAATTCTTTATAAGCTTTCGTTTTGGTTTTGATTATAGCTGATAGCACTTAAGCAATCGATTTTTTAATAAATAATTTTACCAAAAACTCTTTATAAATTTTGGTTTCGGTTTTGATTATAGCTGAAATTGTTTTTTTTTATCCTCAGCTTTTTTGTTTATTTATATTTTTTTTCCTAATGATGAAACAACGAAGAATTGAAAACGCTCATGATACGTATGGACCATATATTATTATTTTTTATTTTAATACATAAGGAAAGTCGACAAAATAAAAAAGGTGTAATAAAGCAAAATATTTCGGTTATTTTTAACAAAGTTTACTTAAAGGAAAAGATGTTGCCTAAATACATTATATATATATATATATATATATATATATATATATATATATATATATATATATATATATATATATATATATATATATATGTAAGAAACATAAATCAAAACTGTAAACCAAAATTTATTTTTCGATAGAATACCTCCAATAAGTAAGGATGTTTAATATATCCTTAATCCATGGAGTTTCAAATTTGAAAACTTTTAAAAACTTGTAGATAAAAGCAATGTTCGTAAATGAAAATAGTAAAGAGAAATTAAAAAATAAAGTCCAATGGCAGAATCCGATCAGTGAAACATTTCGATAAATAAGTCACAAGTTAAAAATTATAACTAATTCCATTAAGGTTCGAATTCAGAACAAATGTAGAAAATTGCGTTATAATTAGAAGCATATTGCCACGAAATTGCACTTCTTCTTCTTCTTCTTCTTCTTCTTCTTCTTCTTCTTTTCTTTATCCTCAGCTTTTTTGTTCATTTATTTTTTTCCTGATTATGTCAACGAAGAATTGAAAACGCTCATAATACATATGGACCATATATTATTATTATTATTTCTTCTTCTTCTTCTTCTTCTTCTTCTTCTTCTTCTTCTTGTTGTTGTTGTTGTTGTTGTTGTTGTTGTTGTTGTTGTTGTAGTAGTAGTAGTAGTAGTAGTAGTAGTAGTAGTAGTAGTATCAGGTCTGTTATTGCAGACATCCATGATCATGGTTCTCCAGTTCTCTATACATTCGATCTTTCTGATGAGATCTATAGTCATGTTTCCGGTGACCCTATTGAGACCATTAGTGAACATTGTTCGTTGTGTTCCTCTGCTTTTTTTCTGGCGAATTTTCTTAACATCAAGCTTTTTTCCAAGCCGTCTGCCTGCATTAAATGGACTTTTGTGCTGGTACCAAAGTCCTGCTGCACATCCAGGGTCTGCCAGCAGCCAATGATTGCACCAAGGGATAACCACATTCTTCAACACATCCAGATACACTTTGGTGTTGACTTTCAAGCTGACTTCAAAGATGTGAGGTGGCATGATGTGGCCCACACTTGAAACCACACCAAAGATCATAATCGTGGCCGTAAACTTTGTTTTCATAACCCTGGACACGTCCCCGTTATTCGTGGCAATCCAGTGATGCATTTTGAAGGCACTGGCAATGGTCCTCTTGAATCGGTAGAGAGCATGAGTTGTATAGTACTGCATCTTCAATTTTGTTTGTTGAACATTGTGTTACTTTCAAACATGATAGAAGGCTCCTATCGCTCTTGGAAGTTGTACACAACTGGCCAACTAATACAAGTTCTGCTACAAGAAAAGAAAACCGGTTTTCATCAAACGAAAATGGAATAATGTCGTTTTTCTGGGGCGGCAATTTTATCGTTCCATCTTGTAGTGAGGTGAAACAAGTCTTTGTACAAAACAAAAACTGTTTATTTTTCAACAATTTGCTACAAATGATATCCAACAAAATAATGGCATAAAATTTCCACATTACTAAAATACATAGAAATGAGAGAAACTAAACTTTTTAAAGAAAATAAACAGTTATAAAACATTTCCTAAAATGGATAGCGAAACAAGTAATTTGGACAATCTTCTCTTTTCATTATTAAATATTAAGTTTCTATTTTTTTTTTTTTTACATTCTAGATCATTCTAGAAGGTACTAGTTCGATATTCAGCGAATTCCTAGTCATTCTCTACCCAGATCTCTCTCAGAAAAGATTGCAATATGGCCAAACAAAAGAAACTTAAACAGTCCATAAAGGACCGTATTATTTCAGCACATAAATATAATAAAAGCTACCGATGTATAGCAGAAACTTTGAATGTTCCTGTTAGTATTGTAGGGTAAATTGTAAAGAAGTGGAAAGAGTCAGGTACTACACAAAATGCCAAGGTTGGAGGCTCGTTGGAAAATTTCGGAAAGGTGCCAGGGAAAAATTTTGCAAATTGTTTGAAATGATCCTTTTGTGCCCTGTGAAGAGCTGCAAAAAATAAAAAACTTCATCAGCATGGGCACCAGCGTCTTCAAGACGACCATCAGTAACGAACTTAAGCCTTGCAGACCTTGCAAGACTCTTTTACTGAAGAAAATTCATCTTAAATCAAGATAAAAGTATGCCAAAAAGTATATCAACGAGGATACCAGTTTTTTGGATAATGTGATAGGATCGGATGAGATACAAATTTAGCTATTTACTAATAACGATGCAAGCTATGTCTGACGTTTAGACTGTTCTGCATATAATATGAAGAACACTATCCCTACCTTGAAGCATGGAGGAGGAAACATGATTTGGAACTGCTTTTCTTCATGCAGGATTGGAACACTAGAAATAATCGAAGGATGAATGGAGCCAAATACAAGGCTGTTTTGGAGAATAACTTGCAAAAGTCTGTGGAGAAAATGGGATTGTCTGGTGATTGGCAATTCCAACAAGAAAATGATCTGAAACCTACAACGAGGTCAACTCAGAAATGGTTCGAGGATAAGGAAATTCATGTTTTGCAATGTGGCAGCCAATTACCAGACTTGAATCCCATTGAAAATTTGTGGCTAATTTTGAAGAGACAGATTAGAACAAGACGCCCTTCAAACATCCACCAATAAAAGTCTATAGCAAAAGAAGAATGGAAAAAATTCCGTGAGGCATTTGTCAGGTCCTTGTGAAAAACTACGGTATTGTTTGACATTAGTGATTAGTGCTAAAGGAGGTCCAAGTAAATATTAAACATTCTTTTTGCATCTGTCCAAATACTTGTTTCACTATTCGTTTTAGGGAATGTTTAACAGCTGTTTATTTTCTTTAAAAAAAATTTAGTTTCTCTCATTTTCATGTATTTTAGTAATGTTTTATTATTTTGTTTGATATCATTTGTAGCAAATTATTGAAAAATAAACATTTTTTGTTTCGTACAAAGACTTGTTTTACTTCACTGTACTCTTTTAAATATACTTAACAGACGTCACAAATTACTGGGGGAATCATCTCTTCTCTTTCCTACAATCTTTTTCTTACAGAAGCGACATTGCTAGTCTTTCTCTACTCTATAATTATTTCCATGAACAATGTTTCGTTGAGATTCAATCTTTGGTCATTCATGGTAAGAACTCATCTTCCTAATTTAACATACTGCATATGAGCACATGAGAAAATATCAGCAGCAGTGAAGGATGGCTGGCTTACAAAGAGATTAGCAGCAGCAGTAGCTGAAAAGTGCGGATATGCAAATTAGGAAGTATATGCGAGAAGAAGGAAAAAAGGAAAGAAAAATACACCAAGTGCTCGAGGCAGAAAGAAAGTTGATGTCGAAGGAGATAGACGTGAAAAGCGAAGAGAATGGGCCAGCTGTGCCCAGCATGTGGTCGGAAGAAAGAGAAATGCAATCTAGGCTAAAATTGACATGTTGCAGCAAGAGATATTTTTAAGTGATGCCGAAAGTAACAGCAATAAAAACATTTGTTAAAAAAGAAAAAAAAATGATTTATTTATTTTCAGTTTTATTTTTATGAATTACAAAGTGTAAAAACACGTTAAACTACCACAACTGGAAAGAATTGTCCTTTCTTCCTCTTTTGGTGTTTTTTTAGATACGATTCTGGCCTTTTCATCTGATGAGTTAATCCTTTTACCACCTCTGGTAATGGGTATATTATATTTATAGTTTTGACATCATAGAAGAAAGACTCTCTGATGCCGTAGCCACTCTCTCTAGGTACTACAAAAAGTGGTACTTAAATGCAAACCCAAACAAGACCCAGGTTTGCGCCTTTCATCTTAATAATCCCCAAGCAAATCGGAGACTAAGAGTCATGTGGAATGACAACATGCTTACACATGAACCTTTCCCAATCTACCTGGGGGTAACTCTGGACAGAACACTCTCTTTTAGAAAACACATTACCAAATTGAAAGGCAAGCTGTCATCACAAAACAGCCGTCTCAGTAAGCTTGCCACCAGCAATTGGGGTGCTGACCCCAAAACACTGAGGCAAACAGCTCTTGCACTGTGCCATTCCACAGCGGAGTATTGTGCCCCAGTATGGGCAAGATCATGCTATACCCATAAAATTGATGTAGAGCTGAACAAGGCATACTGGACCATAACTGGTGCCCTAAGACCAACTCCATTACCAGCTCTATACTGCCTAACTGGTATTCCACCACCACATATCAGGCGAGAAGTCATCACCAGAATGGAACGGTACAAAGAGCTTAACGACCACAGGCACTCACTGTTTGGCCACCAATCAGTGAGATAAAGACTAAAATCTCGCAGTAGCTTCATCAATATAGAGGAAATCGATCCCAGGCAAGCTGCCTCCTATAGGATGGAACAATGGCGAGACTATAACAGCAAGAATAAAAATGAAGCCCTACCAGACCCAAAAGAAACACTCCCCCAGGGTTCAAACCTTGGTAGAAAAAACTGGGTGACTCTAAATAGAGCCAGAGCCAAAGAAGGCAAAAAAAAAGACAATCTCCACAAGTGGGGCCTAGACACCTCACCCTTATGTCCATGTGGAGAGGTACAAACGATGCACCACCTTAAGGAAAACTGCCAATTGGGTCCTCATTGATCAAACCAAGACCTTAAGGAGGCAAACATCACCGCCATGCGATGGGTTAATTTCTATTGCGATAAGATATGATGATGATCTGATGAGTTATCTTCTTTGAAAACCCAAGATATGTGTGTGTATGTGTGTGTATATGTGTGTGTATATGTGTGTGTGTATGTGTATATGTGTGTGTATACATATGTGTTTATGTATGTGTGTATGTGTGTGTCCACGTGTGTGTACACCTTGTTTGTGTATGTATGTGTGCATGTATATATGTGTATACATGTGTCCATGTGTGTGTATGTGTGTGTACGTGTGTGTCTATGTGTGTATACCTTATTTTTATTTTGTGTGTGTGTGTGCGTGTGTGTGTGTGTGTGTATGTGTATGTGTATATGTGTGTGTATGTGAGTGTACATGTGTGTGTATATGTGTGTGTATGTGTATATGTGTGTGTATACATATGTGTTTATGTATGTGTGTATGTGTGTGTACATGTGTGTGTATATGTGTGTGTATGTGTATATGTGTGTGTATACATATGTGTTTATGTATGTGTGTATGTGTGTGTCCACGTGTGTGTATGTGTGTACACCTTGTTTGTGTATGTATGTGTGCATGTATATATGTGTGTACATGTGTCCATGTGTGTGTATGTGTGTGTGTACGTGTGTGTCTATATGTGTATACCTTATTTTTATTTTGTGTGTGTGTGTGTGTGTGTGTGTGTGTGTGTGTGTGCATGTAATTATTTCTCTAGTTATTAAAAATATCTGACATTTAAAATGAAACTGAGCCAAATTATGGATTTTCAATATCAGATAAATTACGCATCAGAATTGACTCTAACCTACCTCCAAATGCTATGGCTTGGCAGAAACGAGCAAGTCTGTTGGCAAATCCCAGAAGAGATGGCTTCATCAGTAATTTAGAGATTATCTTAATTTTATTTTTTGTTTCTTTATTTGAAATGTTATCAGAAAAAACATACAGAATCACTTTTAACAATAACATACTTGTCTTAATTTCACCTAACCTTAAACTTATATCATATCAACTGGCATATTATTTTGAAGAAAAAAAAGATTTTTGCAAAACTATTTTGTTATTGTTCCAATAACAGGAAAACAAATCTGTATAGATGAATACATAGTTACGCCCTTCTTTTTATGATGGTGGCTATTTGAAAATGATTCTGACTCCAACAAAGTATTTTTGTGAAGGAATTAAAAGGAGAATTTTTTTTTCTTCATAAGAACATGCTACAACGACTCACACACAAAAAAATGCTTTTATAGGAGGAAAACTAGCGATTACAATAAAACTTACTTTATTTTATATATTGGAGATAAAATTTATTTCATAAATGCTTGAAATTTAATTACAATTAGATAATTCTTTGTAGCAAGTTTTTAAACACACACACACCCACACACACACAAAGACACACAAAAACACACACACACACAAACACACACGAACACGCATACACACAAACACACACAACACAACACGAACACACACACACACACACACACACACACACACACACACACACACACACACACACACACACACACACAAACTGCAGCCAAGCAAACGAATCTGTGAATATCACCGCGCCACTTACTTTTTACAAATATTTTTTACATCGAGAATAATGTCTTAGCATTTTGGGTAAAACGTGTCTTTTCGGTCACTTTGATTCTGAAAGTCACATTTTTGATTTCCTTGATTTGCCTGGGCAACACCAGGACATGGATCCTGTACATCAGACTTACAAGACAAGCAGATAGTTCAAGTATCATTAATGGTCGTTGTTGTTGTTGTTGTTGTTGTTGTTGTTGTTAAGCATGATTATTTGTTGGCATTCATTTTCCTGATATCTTTCTATATAGATTTTTTTAAAGAAAAATATTGAATATATATATATATATATATATATATATATATATATATATATATATATATATATATATATATATATATATATATATATATTGTTATTGTTGTTATTTTTCAAGCGATACATACGGTTAATATTGGCTCCGCCTCGGAGCTCATTTTTTTATTTACTTAGAAAAGCGCCCTTTTTAATTTGGACGTATATAATATTTGAAAAATAACAACAATAACAAAATCTAAATTTATAAGCGATAAAAATAAACAGTATAATTAATCTAGGGATTATGGCCTAACGGTTAAGGCACCGGACTGTGGTAAAAAACATGGTCTGAGGTTCGATCCCTAGAAACAGTTAAACTACGCTGATGAGAGGTAATGACCTTGAAACACGCGTGTACGTAGATTACTGTTTTAAAAATAATAAATAAATAAATATATATATATATATATATATATATATATATATATATATATATATATATATTCTCGGGTTTTTTTATATTCAAAAGTAATGGACTAATGAATTCAACGAGGTTGTTAGATAGTGCTCAATAAAAAGAGCTGATAATACTTGTTTATTGTTATATAAACATGCTCACATCCCGCTGCTACAAATAGCCACTTGTTTCAATCAAACAACAGATATAATCAGGCAGCGACTTGACTATTCAAAAGTTCAATGAATAATCTGTTTATTCATTGAACTTTTGAATAGTCAAGTCGCTGCCTGATGATATCTGTTGTTTGATTGAAACAAGTGGCTATTTGTAGCAGCGGGATGTGAGCATGTTTATATAACAATAAACAAGTATATATATATATATATATATATATATATATATATATGATGAGAATAAGGGAAATAGTTTTCCAACGAAATAGAGAGGTAAAAACAGGAACCAATTATGTGTTCATCAACGTTTCGTCTTTATTGGAAGACTTCTTCTGGATGAATGAAATTAAGAAAATAAAATATCAGTATAATATTTGAAAATATACTTTTATTGTAATGAAGTGTATGCTTGTTCTATTTCGTTTTAACAAATATTGTACTGGTCTTTTATTTTCTTAATTTCATTCATCCAGAAGAAGTCTTACAATAAAGACGAAACGTTGATGAACACATAACTTGGTTTGTTCCTGTTTTTACCTCTCTGTCTCGTTGGAAAACTATTTCCATTATTCTCATCATATATATATATATATATATATATATATATATATATATATATATATATATATATAAAGAGAGAGAAAAAGTGTGAGAGGAGAGAGAGAGAGAGAGAGAGAGAGAGAGATCGAGATCACAGATTATTTTTAAGACATTTTTTATACATATATTCACACGTGCAAATGCATATACACGCACATACATGCTGCCAAGTATGCACACAAGCACACACACACACACACACACACACACACACACACACACACACACACACACACACACACACACACACACTCTCTCTCTCTTTAGTTGTCAAAAATATCTGACATTTGATTTATTCGTAATGAACCAAAGTCCAATTATGGATTTCCAATATCGGATAAATTATGATATGAATGCGCAACAGAAGATTTTGTCAAGAAATCTTTCAATCTATATACTGCTAAAACTGTGGGGATCATGATATCTTATTTGTCTCCATGCATAATGGTTTACGTCATCAAAGTGATGACGTCACAAAATGATTACGTCACTAAAGGAAGATGTTATCCAATAAAAACAGAGACAGGGATCACTGAGCACAGTGAATGACGCCACAAAATAATGATGTCATCATTTTTCTTATGTCATCTACTACTACAAAGATGGGGAATAAACGGGTACGGTTGATAACATTAAAAACTAATGATGTCATTCCATCAAATCATAGTAGGTGACTTGTTACCCATCTACTAGGATACCTATTAGTCTAGTATTTAATAAAGCCATTTCTATCTAATTATTGATTCCATGGTCTTGCAACTGCTGATGTGCTGACTCTAATATCAAATAGGCTTAGTGAATCTCTTGATGGAAGGTGCGGGGCTTTCTTTCTAGGGCAATAGCTCTCAACATGATAAAAGCTTTCGATAAAATCTGGCACAAAGGGTTGCTTTTCAAACATTGCTAGCTATGGAATAGCTAGCAATGTTTGCACAACCATCGAATCCTTTCTTTGTCATAAAAGTAGTTGTTGATGGGCAGAAGTCTGAAGCATCAATTGCGGCAAGTCTAAAGTACATAGCATCAATAGTGACAAGTGTCAGTGATCTATTCTCAGCCCAACCTATTGATTTACTCCTCAACTACTCCTTTCACAGACACTCGATTTTTAACTAAACCTCCATCATGATTTTTCCAATCAAATGAAACCACAACAGCAAGCAAGGGAGATCACTCTAAGAACTTAACACAAAGAAAATAACTCTTAAAAATCTAGAGACAAGGGGAGATAACTTCATACAATCCCTTTCCTGATCTTCAATCTGATCTTCCAAATCATATTCTGACATCATTTATTAGCATCTACACACAAAACAGAACTGCCTATGGCAGCATATTCAAGAGAACTGCTGATCAAATTCTCACCGATTCTCTCTTTTCTTATTTAGAGCATGTGATGCAATGGCGGGAAATAGCGCCTTACTTTTAACGCTTCTAAAATCAAGCTTTTTTCTTTCACCACCAATGCTTAAATCCTTGTTTTGCCTCAATCAAAATGAATGAATCCCTCTCTTTGAAGAAGTCCCTTGTTTTGATAAGCTCCCTAGGAATGATTTTCACTCCAGATCTAAAATAGAAGACTTATATCCAATCTGTTGTTTCAGAATTTTTTTTAGATGAGGATTGATAATTTGTATTATTTGTATTATTTGTTCTCATTTTGAGTGTTATTCTCACAAGGTTTTGACCGATGTAACCACCGACTTTCTTCAAGTGTATTTTGTTGAACTCGAGAATCTTTATGTCGAACTTAGGAATATGTATGGAATTTTGAATGGAATGGAACCCTTTATTCAAATTCAGTTTCGACTTCTTGTAGATCATGTTATTTCCAAACGTATACTCTTAACCTCTAACTTCTTAATGTTTAATTTTAATCTTATACGGACAATACCAATATTAACCTTACTTTTGGCTAAGTGTTTAACAACATGGATTGACAACCCGAGTATGCAGGTTCTAATCCAGTTCGTTCCAAAGAAAAACTTTCACTTAGGATGTTGCCAACTCTCACATGGTCCTTCTCATAAGTAGCTGATTTCTTTCTAGAAAAAAGTTCTAACTAGAAAGATGCCAGGGAAACCAATACCAATAATAGAATCATCCGATTCATATAATATGAATGAACCTTATTTTCAAGTTAACGAAACTTGAAAATAAAGTTCAACAATTTGCTTTGCACAAATAAAATATAAATTTTTTAAATTTTGTATGTTTTTGATATAATGGACTGATCCAACACCCCTCAAATGAATGGACTGTTACGTCTATAAAAAGACAAGCAAACTTTCCTCACGTGGGAGACAGAACTTAGTACTAAGCTGTCAATGGACGCTTAGAAATGTGTGTACCTTTTTACCTAAATAAACCCTTTCTGTACAACCCCAGTAATGACTTGTTATTCTTATAATCTACGATATAACAACTGGCGACGAAGAATTCGAACGAAACTCACTAAAAAACAAAGCGAAGGAAAAAGCACACAAGAAGATTAACGAGCAGAAAACAAAAGAAATCCAAAGAAGGAAGAAGAAAAAAAAACTTCGACAGAGCCAACATTTAAAAAGTAAGTGTTTCAGTCGGTTACGGTCCTAAAAAAAAAAAAAAAGAGAAATTGACATTTTGAAGCGAACATTTTTTTGAAAAGAACATTTAAAAAAAAAAGAAGTGTCCATTTCAAGTTTCATTCGGCTGGAAGTGTTTTTTTTTTCTCTTCGGAAAGAAATTGTGCTTTTAATTCATTGAATTTATAGGACATTTGAGTGAATCTTTTGTTTAATTGTGTGGTTTTGTAAAAAAAAAAAAAAAAAAAAAAAAAAAAAATTTTTTTAACATGGAGCAATTAGCGGAATTCACTAGAACTATGCAATTGGCATTGTTTGCACAACAAAAGCAAATGGAATTACTTCAGCAACAACAATTGAAGCAAAGCGAAATACTACAGAGTATTTTAACGCAGCAGAAAGACTGTCGTTTCACTCCTGAAGGAATAGCAAATTCTTTATCCGAATTTGTATAAGAGCCGACAAATGAGTTAACTTTTCCGGCATATTTTCGGAGATACGAAAATATTTTTACTAAGAGATGTCAGTCTTGGACAGACGAAGAGAAGATTATCCTTCTTCTTCAAAAACTTGGATCTCAGGAAAATACAAAGTATACGAATTTTATCCTGCCAAAGAAACCTGAAGAGATTTCTTTTAGTGAAACAATAAAAATATTGTCAAACATTTTCAGTGAACGAGATAGTCTATTCTATACACGTTATAAATGTTTAAATACCACGAAGCAGGAGGACGAAGATTTTATTACTTATGCAGGGAAAGTGAATGTTCATTGTGAATCCTTTAAATTAAAAGACCTCAAAGAGGATATGTTTAAAAGTCTAATCTTTGTGCAAGGTTTAACAGCCTCTAAAGATAAGGATATTCGTTCAAGGATATTATCCATTATGAACCAAGACACAGAAATAACGTTACAAAAAGTTACGGAAGAGTGTCAGAAACTGTTAAATTTAAAGCAGGACAATACAAGCATCGAAGGAAAAAATTTTGAAGAAAAAAATATGGAAAAAAAATGGAAAGGGTGATGAAATGTGCACACGAAAAATCCTGTAAGACATGTGGGGGAAAAAACCACTTCACTAAAGAGTGTTACTTTAAATACAAAATATGTAACAAATGTAATAAAAAAGGCCATAAATCAACGGTATGCAGGAAAGGAAAATACCGAAAAGCAGAAATAAAGACCATTGGTTCTAAAAATGAGTCTAGGTGTGATAAAAGAAAATATATTGAAATTAAAATTAATGGCTGTAATGTGAACTGTCTTCTAGATATGGGAAGCGACATAAGTATAATTGACGAAGTAACTTGGAAGAAAATTGGGTTTCCAAAGTTACAAAATACAAAAAAAATTGCCAGAAGTGTGTCTGGAAATAAACTAAAATTTAAGGGTGAATTTTTTACCAATGTGTCTCTAAAGGAGAATGCTGTGAAAACCAAGTTATATGTCGTACCGGGGAAAAATTCTAATTTGTTCGGTATAGACTTAATGATTCTTTTTAATTTATGGGGAAAACCCATAAGCTCATTTTGCAATAAAGTAAGTCTGGCGGGTTTAGAAAATTCTAAACTACCAGGAGAGTTTATTGACGAATTAAAAAAAGACTTTAAAGAGGTATTCTCTGAAGGTTTGGGTTGCTGCACGAAAACAGAGGTGAAATTTGAACTAAAGGACGAAGTTAAACCAGTTTTCAAACCCAAAAGAAAGGTTCCATATTCAGCATTAGAAACTATAGAGAAAGAATTAAAGAGACTTCAAGATATTGGAGTAATAGAAAAAGTGGACTACTCTGAATGGGCTTCACCCACGGTTTACGTTAAGAAGAAAAATAATAAAATCAGGGTATGCGCGGACTTTTCGACAGGTCTAAATGATTGTCTCAAGGAGCATAACTACCCGCTTCCTACCCCAGAGGAAACTTTTTCGAAGTTAAGCGGAGGAAAAATTTTTACAAAAATTGATTTGTCTGAAGCGTATTGGCAAGTAAAAGTCCAGGAAGATTGTGCTAAGTACCTGACATTAAATACCCATAAGGGACTATTTTCACAAAAACGTTTGCCTTTTGGTTTAAAAGTAGCCCCAAATTTGTCCCAGCAAATTATGGATACAATGCTAGCAGGTTTGGATTTTGCTATGGCTTATTTTTGGGACTAGCAAATTATTATAATTCTTATATCCCAAATATGCATGAACTAAGAGCACCTTTAAACGAATTATTGAAAAAGAATAAAAAATGGCTCTGGACAAAAGAATGTGATGAAGCATTCCTAAAGATTAAAAAATGTCTGTTATCGGATTTAGCACTAGCTCACTACGATCCGAAAAAAGAATTAATTGTAGCAGCAGATGCGAGCGAATACGGTTTAGGTGCTGTGCTACTACACAGACTCAAAGATGGATCGACTAAACCAATTATTCATGCCTCAAGGGTTTTGCTACCCGCAGAAAAAAATTATAGTCAGATAGAAAAAGAAGGTTTGGCAATTGTATACGCCATGAGGAAATTTCATAGGTTCATCCATGGAAGATTTTTTATCTTGGAAACAGACCACAAACCTTTGTTATCGATTTTTGGTTCCAAAAAAGGAGTTCCTACTCAT
This sequence comes from Euprymna scolopes, assembly GCF_053919585.1. Lineage (NCBI taxonomy): Eukaryota > Metazoa > Mollusca > Cephalopoda > Sepiida > Sepiolidae > Euprymna > Euprymna scolopes. The sequence continues at coordinate 71,165,686 of NC_136516.1, read as the reverse complement.
ACGGCTAATAGGTTACAAAGATGGAGCATGATTCTGTTAAACTACAATTTTAAAATGAAACACCTAGCATTCAGCAAAATTGCACACGCAGATGGTTTGTCCAGGTTGATCCCAAATAAAACTGAATTACTTGAAGAAACTGTTATAGCTGCACTAAAAGAAGAAAATGAACTAACAGATATATTAATAAATACTGTTAGGGAACTTCCGGTAACACTTGAGGAAATAAAGAAAGCAGCAAGAACAGATGAATACATTAACAAGATAAAAAAACAAGTGGGACAAAAAGAAAAGAAGAGGAAAGGATTAACAGTTTTTCCATTTTCAAAGTGCGATGAAACTCTAATGTAAGCAGATAGAGTGGTAATACCTCAAGTATTACAGAAGAGAATTTTAAAAGAATTCCACATGGGACATCCTGGAATCTCCAGAATGAAAGCACTAATGAGAGCATATACGTACTGGCCTGGAATGGATCAGGGCATAGAAAAAATGATAAAATTATGTAAGGGTTGCCAACTAGCAGCAAAAGCGCCGCCCACTAAGACGCAACCTTGGCCTAAAACAGATATACCATGGACGCGGATCCATATAGATTACGCAGGACCTCTAAAAGGATATTATTACCTGGTAATAGTAGATAGCATGTCGAAATGGCTAGAAATTTTTAAATTCAAACATCCTACAGCGGCAAACACAATAAAGGCGTTGGACGAGGTATTTGGGCGTTTTGGCGTACCAAAAACAATTGTTAGTGATAATGGCACCATGTTCAAAGGTCAAGAATTTAAGATCTACTGTGAGTCACTGGCCATAGAGCATATCACAACACCAACTTATAGCCCTCGATCTAACGGACAAGCTGAAAGATTTGTTGATACTTTTAAACGAGCGTTAAAAAAGAAAGATAACATCGACACTGAAGAAAAAAGTCTTCAGAAATTTTTAGCAGTGTACAGGATAACGCCTAATCCGAATACAAATGCAAATTTATCCCCAGCGGAAATAATGTTTGTCAGAAAAGTGCGCTCTGTGTTCGACCGGTTAATTCCGAGTAAAAAAGTAAAAAAAAAGTGTAAAAGATAATGTATGATACAAGATATATAAGGACGGGATAAAGTTTTTTTTCAACAATTATCGGGCAGGGAAGAGTTTTTGGGAAGAAGGCATAATCTCAAAAAGAATTGGAAGAATGGTCTACATTATAAAAGGTCAGACATTTTCCCACAAAAAACATATAAACCAACTCAGACCCCGATATATTGAAATAGTTAAAAACAATGAAGTACCGATGGAAGTACTGTATGACATTTTTCACATAGAGCCTCCAAAAAAAGGGAGCACCAGTAACTGAAAATACAACTCACTCTCCAAAATCAAAAAATTCGCAAACGCAAATTTTAAGGAGAAGTGAAAGAAAAAGAAAAAGAACTGGATTTTTTGGACAAAATCAAAAAAGAAAAAAATGGTGAAGCGAAATTCTAGGGAAGAATTTAGCTTGGGAGGAAGGTGATATAATGGACTAATCCAACACCCCTCAAATGAATGGACTGTTACGTCTATAAAAAGACAAGCAAACTCTCCTCACGTGGGAGACAGAATTTAGTACTAAGCTGTCAATGGACGCTTAGAAATGTGTGTACCTTTTTACCTAAATAAACCCTTTCTGTACAACCCCAGTAATGACTTGTTATTCATATAATCTACGATATAACAGTTTTTCAGATTATTGGAACTACTGTTCTCATCTTGAGTGTTATTCTCACAACGTTTCGACCAATCTAACCTCCAACCTTCTTTAGATGTATGTTGTCAAACTTGAGAATTTTTCTGTTGAACTCGAAAATCTGTAGAGAATTTTGACTAGAACCCTTTATTTAATGCACGGGGGTAATTTGCTTTCATTCTATCAACCATGACCAGGTAGTAAATTGTATTTTTAATATCGCCTGCACTGAAGATTGAACTTTCAACCTCCAGAAGAGTGTCGCTTAGGATTGAATTTTACTTAGTATTTTATCCATTGTACCACAGATTTTTGTGGACTGAAAAAGGTCGGAGGTCATATTGACCGAAACGTTTTGAGAATAACTCTGTAGATGGAAACGGTAGCCTGAATAATCCAAATTATATCCAATATGTTATTAATCTTGCTAGATAAATAGTTGGATCATTCTACTGCTCCAGAAAGTATGTGACTCCTGATGCAATCCTCTACCTATATTATAGTCAAGTCAAATACATCCTAAGATGGAGTACTGCTCCCATATATTGGGAGGTGCTGCTCAGATCACACTTTCTTGCCTTGATAGAATACAAAAACGATTCTCACAGAAGAGACAATGCTAGTTTTCCCCTACTCTATTTTTATTTTCGTGGAAGATACTCGACTGAGCTCCAATCTCTGGTTCCTCCTTGTAAGATATCTTCGGCAAGAACTCGTCTTATTACCACAACTGCGAAGAACTTTCCTTTCTTCGTGTGCCTAGCATCAAACCAAATTTCCATTAACAGAGTTTTTTTCTCATCTTTTAAACACATAATATACGAAACAGCTTCCCTATCCATATTAGAGTCAGATGCTTCCTAAGATGCAGTATTACTGTTACATATGAGAAGGTGCCACTCAGAGTATCATTTTAGTCGTATTGACAAATTTGACTTTGAAATCTAGTGGGGATGGAAGCTCTTCTGTTCCTCACAGCCTCTTTTTCACAAAAGAGAAATGATAGTCTTTATCTACTCTATTGTTATTTCCATGGGAAGTGCTCGACTGAACCCCAATCTCCTTGTCAGAAATTCATAGCAAGAACTCGTCTTCTATCACAGGGAGGGAAAGAAAAACTTTCCTTTCTTCCTCTATGCACCTAGTGTCAAATTCAAGGAGCAGTTCACGGAAGATCAAGGAAAAATAAAAAGAAGTGATGTAAATCTACATCTGTATACGTTGTTATGAGAGCTTAATTTAACTTCCCTAAATATGGAGAGAAATCTTATCTGTCATTTCAGAAAGATTTTCTTTCACAAAAAATTTGAAATAACAGAGAAAAAGAAATAGAAAGATTTAGAAAAATCAAAACGATCCCAAAACTTTCCAGAACTTTCAAGAAAAATTTCTCATTTGTTTAGTTATAAACGACCTGCTAAAATGGAACTCCACTCGTTATATTCTCGTGTTCCGTTGGATAAACGCTAATAGTGGAGATGTTGGTATAATTTATAGAAGATGGGGACCCTTTTCTTATTTAATATTCAATTTCAGTCAAATGTGGCCTGTTATAAGGGGTTAATTTATCTCCCCTAAATATAGAGAGGTCTAGTCTGTCATTGCAGAAAGATTTTCTTTCATGAAAATCTACAATAACAGAGAAAAAGAAATAGAATAAAACACAGAGGTTCCAAAACTTTCCAGAATGTTAAAAAAAGATCGGGAGGGTTCTAGAATATTCTAATACTGAATGATGCTCACTATAAAAGAAGTTTTTTGCGTTAACTCGGCAGTCGTTGATTTGTTGACGTGATGTACCGACATGATTCTAGTGCCATAAATCCAGCTGAAAGAATCCTCTTTAAAACTTCATGTTTATAAAACGTCACTTCTTTTGAAATATTTCTCTGACCAAAGATACTGTAGATTAAAAATTTTGAGATTTTTTTATGTGAATAATGAAACTACACAGTGTACTTTGATCTCCTTCTCCTAATACTCTTTTAAGGAATGCTTATAGGCACCTTCAAATTAAATAAGTAATTGTTAAACACAAAGGACTGAATTAAAAACAAAACCTCTTTTATGAATGAAACAACGGAAGGATTTATTTAGACAAGTAACAAGTTAGAATGTCCGAAGGAACAGAATGTTTGGCTGTGTGGAGTCAAGCACAGGGTTCCTTCATGAATTTCTGTCGGTTCCTTCATGAATTTCTGTCGGTTCCTTCATGAATTTCTGTCGGTTCCTTCATGGATTTCTCTCGGTTCCTTTATGAATTTCTGTCGGTTCCTTCATGAATTTCTGTCGGTTCCCTCGTGATGTTAATTGGCAATTATTTCTGGTGAAATCGTCGATGCTGGAAGACGAAGGAAGAAAGAGAAAGTGTGTCCGTCTTTGCTGGTAGTTGGTGAGTTCTGTTGAGTCCCAAGATAAAAGATGAGGGTGACAGGTCCGTTCTACTTGGAGTTGTTGTCAGTCCAAGATCTTGGAAAAAAGACAGAGAGTGTGTTGCCAGTTTAACTTTTATAAACTCGGTTGCATGACTGAGAGCTGGCTTCTGACTGAGGACAAGCCAGGAAGGAAGGGTATTCCAAATCTCCAGCTGCAAAAATTCGCTCCTGCTTGTGTTCCTTACAATTGTGTCTGTTACACTCTCATTCATCTCTTTGGTTTTCTGACATCGTTGCCATCTTAAGTAAAAATATAAATGTAAATAACCAAGAACACTCCGATGAAGCAATATCATGGGATGATGCAGAAAAGTCTATGGAGACGATTATAAAATTTATAGACAAAAGTCCTTACTTTAGTGATAACTATGTTTTGCAAGCAATGTCACTCTGAAGAGATATAATCATAAAGAAGCTACAGAACCAAGAAATTGTAGATTTTCGTGATCGCTTATGGAATACAATGGCAGCGCCCGAGAGCTCAATCGATGAAAATAGAAACTGCAATGAGACTCATTCAATGAATAACTAAAAAAACTGTATTTTACATAAATGTATGATTTCTGTAGATGATAACTTAGGTAATAAATACCTAACAAGTAAGAGTAGATTTAATTTATTTTCAATTTTTTTGTTCCTGGCAATAATATTTAACAATTCTTACTTGCAATATATCGTAAACTCAACTTAATATATACTTGAAGTATCATATAGCAATGAATTTGATTTACTATTTCTTAATTCTTAGAAAATTAACTGAGAACATTTTTACAGCACATTTTTTTTTATCACGAAACTTGAACAGCATCCTCTAATTTGAACGAAGCGGATGTTCAAATTATAGGAGTTTACTGTATTTAAATAAATCACCACGCTGCTCTCATTTAATTTCTTCTTTTGTTACACTTTTAACCACGTAACAACGTTCAATGCATGATTATACCTTTGTTGATAAGACGACGCCGGTCATCGTATCAATGATGTGATCTCAGTGCTAAAACAGAAGAATTCTCCCTCCAAATAAAATTACAACTCCAGTTTTAAACAAGTAACAAAGGTTTATTTTAACGGCGTTAACAACAGACTTGCAATAAAACTATTAGCTCGAATGAATCAAAACATATTCACCTGAACAGCATCTTTCAGCTAAGTGCTCAAATACCCACTGATCTAACCTGATCCAGTGGCAGGACAGGGTTGTGCAGCTGGAGGTCGGGTGGGATGCAAGAGTTGCCGGAAGTGTGGAAGTGTCAACGTTCTTCTACATACAGCGCCTGGTATTCCCAAATGGTCACCCAGCTGATATTAATCAATTAATCAGGCCAACATTGCTTTACTTTGATGTGTCAATGTAATTATGTCGTATATATATATATATATATATATATATATATATATATATATATATATATATATCATTTGGACCACCAGAGTGACTGCTCGGTTATCAGCTGTTAATTTATGAATATAAAAACTGACCATGAAGTCCACCAGATAATATAAACATTAATTTTTGAAAATCTCAAGTGAGTTACAATCACCGCATGGAACCTCGTATCTGAAGAGAGACATTAGTTTTTCAGGAACTTTAAGTCATTTGACTTCTCAACATGAACCTCTATTTAAAGAGGCAATACCTTTTCCAAGTGGAGAAATCAGATTTTGAATCGACAAACTATTTTTAGTTAAATATTTCTTACTTGCAGGTGAAGCACTCTTTAGCATTGATAGGCAATGACCTAGGGATGGTGTCTCAATGAAAACACCAGTTCACATCACATTACGTGATTTATGTCAAGGAAGGGCGTCCGGCCTTTAAAAATCTATCTTGAAAGAAAATCTGTCACATTTCAGGTTATATAGTTCAAAAAATGATCTTGTAATAGATAGATTAGTTTATAAGTCAGTTTCTATAAGCCGTGCTCTAACACATGTCAGAATGTAAAACGGACGTTAAACAGATGATGATGATGATGATGATACTGGTGATGATTGCTGTTGTTGTAATTGTTGTTGATGACTTTGTTGGCATTTGTTTCCCCGATATCTTTCTATTAAGAATTCTTTCCAGGAGGATATCGGGTACTTATGGGAGGGATCACATGAAGGTTGCCAATGTCCTTAAGTGACAGTGTTTCCGTGGAGCAAACTGGGTTTGTTTGGTGTTCAACACATGTCGTTAATCACTGGGCCACCCACCTGCTGATGATGATGATGATGATGACGACGACGACAATGATGATGAAGATGATGACAATGATGGTGATGATGACAATGATGATGATGATGACGATGACGATGATGATGATGATTACAATGATGATGATGATGATGATTACAATGATGATGGTGATGATGATGATGATGATGATGATGATGATGATGATGATGATGATGATAACACTGACCATAATGATGATGATGATGATGATGATGATGATGATACTAGATTTATATATATATATATATATATATATATATATATATATATATATATATATATATATATATATATACATTTATTTTTTATTTTTTTAAGAGTCTACAACAATTTTAAATGGCTGTACAAAAAAGTCTGGAACCTTATTGAAGACATGTCGTATATATAAGTATCGTATATTCATATATTCCTCTCTTTATTCATATTCATATATTTCTATTTTGTACAAGAGATGAATTAGTGCTTTATAAAGAAAAACACCAGATTAACATGCTTAATCGTATGCATTAAGTCAAATCGTTTGTTCCGAACAAGATTAAGATGTAATTACGAATTTTCCATTATCGATTCTTTAGTGTCTGCATCTGTCAGCTGCAACGGGTCAATGGCCTTTTCTACCCCAAATGCATTGGCGATCCAATCCAGTATATCAGCATATGTATGCAGTTTGATCATGTATGGAAGTGAAACTTGATCAGTGAGGGTTGGAGATATGCGTTGCTTGGAAAGAAATGCTAAGAGAAGGATACAATAGGTGTGTAATGTAAATCTTAAAGACAGGTTTAGTTCTGATGACTTCAGAGAAAGATTAAATCGGGGAAGTATAGGGAGATGCGTGCGAACAGCAGACTTTGATGATATGTTCACGTTGAGAGAATGAATGAGAATTCTTGTTATTTTTTTTTTTTTAATCCTTTGAGATGTGGCTTCATAATTTGTGCATTCATTCTTTTTGTGAACTGTTATCCTCATCTTCATAGTTGTTGTTGTTTCACCACGTTTCGGCCAACTTATCCTCTGGCCTTCTTCAGATGATTAACTGCAATGAGATACGAATGCTGAGTTTTGTAATTTATCCCTAGTAATTACTGCCTTCCATAGTTGTTGTTTCACTATGTTTTGGCCAACTCATCATCTGGTTTGCTTGGGTACGGTTCCGGGTGAGTATTATCTGGAGATAGCAGTTTCAAGCCTACCCAAAGTAGGCCAGAAGATCAGTTATCCAAAAAAATGGTGAGATAACAATAAATATAGAAGGCAATAATTTCTGAGGATAAGTTACAAGACTCAGCATCCCTATCCCATCACAATTAATCACCTGAAGAAGGCCAGAGGATGAGTTAGCCGAAATTTGGTGAAACTATGAAGATAAGGATAACAGTCCACAAAAAGAATGAATGCGCAGAGAATTGTCGTGTTCGTAAATGTAGAGCAAATATGCAGGGTCCATTCACTGGAGCTGCAAAGGAAAAAAATGGACAAGAGGTGATAAGAACCGATGATGATGATGATGATGATGATGATGATGATGATGATGATGATGATGATATAAACTTTTGAATTGAAAGCACTTTTTGGTTTTAGAAGAAAAGAAAAAATCTTGTTCCAAACAAAATGGCACTCACCAATCTGAGAAGCTTTAAATTGTAAAAGTCAAGGCAGAGATGAAGAATAGGGTTTCCGTTAGATAGTCGATCTGTGCAAATGTTGGATTGAAAAAGTCTGTAGATGGAGAGCAAATTCCTTCTCAAGTTGCACACAAAAATCATGTGCGGAAATGCTGAAAGATTCAATATTTTTACGGAGTAATTCTGGTTTCTGATTGGTTACTAGCAGAACGTGGTTCCATTTGATTGGTCAGTTGCTATCGCCAGTGTCTATAATTAGAACATTTCAAATTTCTGTAATCATACTCTTCCTTATATTGAAAATATTGCAACAGAAACTTTTATCAAAAATGGCTGGATTTTGTATTACATAACTCAAAAGGATTGATATGCCATAAAAAAATATAAAACAAAAACGAACCAAACCATAAACTGAACCACCATTTTCTAATTTCTCTTTCTTCTTTATTTACGCCATTTATTTATTTACATTATCTCTGGGGATAGTAAACTGGATAAAGATATGGACTGACGACCTTAGTATGCTAAACTCAAAATCAAATGCGTTTGATAGTACATAGGGTGTTCAATAAGTAATACCACTGACCCACTTCTTATAGCGGTAAACCAACAAAACTTGGCACAGTTATTAGCATTTCCATACATAGGAACCAACCAGAGTTATGAATTTCTCCGATCGTTTAATGCAGTTTTGAAGACCATTTGTGTAGAACACCCCCATTTGGTCCTCCAGACATGATGTGATTTCAGAAATCAAAGCTGCATCATCTAAAAAATGCTTTCCTTTCAAAAATAGTTTCATGATTGGAAAGAAGTGAAAGTCAGAAGATGCAAGGTCAGTGTAAGGTTTCCGAGTCGACTATCGTCGTAGTCGTCGTTCTTTTCCCGGTGCGTGCGTGCGTGCTCTATATATACTACTAATCAGACGACGATGTCACTCTTTTGTGTGTCCCGTCTTAATGGTCGTTCCTATTCTCTACATGCCCTCCCCCCACCATGTGACCACTACAGTTGACTACTCGTCTGCATTGGCTTGTGGTTGATCGGATCTTGGTCCACCTCCATATCTGTTTCTGATGTGTCACAATCAGCTTCTTCCACCTCCATCATCTCATGCATGTTGCACGGTGGTTTGCTGTCCTCCCTTCTTGGTGTTTGGGGAGGTGGTTGATGGGGTTGTTGAGTGGGTGGATACTCCGGCGTATCCATGACCGGTTTGATTTTCCTGAGGAAACGGCGATTGCGTAATGTGATCATGCCGCTACCATCCAACCGTATCCTGTACTGCCTGTTACCCATTGTCTCGACGACTCTCCCAGTTTTCGCCCATCGTCGTGGATTTGGTCCCTCCTGATTCTGCACCTGCACAGACTCCCCGACTCGGAGCTGTTGGAGGGGGCGGCTGTGTATGTCGTACTGTTCTTTGTTAAGTACGTGTCTTTTCGCCATCGCCCTCTCTCTCAAATCTCTGGTCTCCGTCGAACGCTTGTGGATGCAGTATTTTTTGCGAAGTGCGGGGAGATGGCCCCTTACTGTTCGACCATATAGTATTTCCGCCGGCGACAATCCAAGATCCTGACTGGGCGTATTCCTATAAGTCATCATCGCCCGTGCTGCCCGATCATGATGTAGGTGTCCGTAGCCATCAACGCAGTCCATCAGCATTCTTTTGGCCGTTTTTACGGCCAGTTCAGCTCGGCCATTACTCTGGGGGTAATGTGCAGATGATATGCGCCTTTTTACGCCCCAGTCTTCTAGGAACGATTTGTATTCTAGTGAATCGAATGGTGGCCCTCCATCGGATGATATTTCCTCCGGCGCACCATACGTGCAAAACCAAACCCTCAGGGCGTTACACACCGCTGCAGCCCTTCCTGATGGTAGTGGTGTGACCTCAATCCAACCGGTATATCGGTCCGCGTATACCATGTAACTTTTCCCGTGCATATCTAGCAAGTCAGTGACTGTCTTTTGAAATGGGAATTCCGGGTTTATGGGTGGCTGGGATGGGGCGATCGAATTGCAATTCCGACATTGCGCCCTTGTTTGTCGGATGCTGGCGTCTAAACCAGGCCAAAATAACTGTTGTCTGGCGTTAGCCAACATACCATTCGCCCCTTGATGGGCGGAGTGTAATGCTTCTAACACCTCGGCTCTAAGCCGTTTTGGTATCAAAATTTTGTCCCCTTTTATGGGTACCCCTTCCAGACAATATAGTTGGTCTGCCATCGGCCAGAATTGCCGGATTTCTGGTGGTAGTTCGTGGCGTGACCTTGGGAACCCGTCTTGAATGTATGACGCCAACGTTCAGCACTCCTCATCGGTGGCTGCAGCTGCGACTATCCTATCCCAGGTGATCGCTCGGAACTTGGGGTCATGTGCGTATGCAGCTATGATGGATGCTTGTATACTCCCCTCGATTTGCTGGGAAGTGTCAGTGCCCTTTAGTCTGCTGTGTCTTGACGGCGCCGGGTATCGGGATGTGCAGTCCGGTGCTGCGTTGAGTTTCCCAGGAACATGCCTAATCTGGAACCTGTACATCAACGACCGCTCCTTGAATGAGAACAGGCGGGGATTTTTTATATTCTCAAGGATCTGATCCGAGAAAATTTTCACTAGGAGCTGGTGGTCCACGGTGACCAATAGGTCTGGGGATCCCAGGATGAACATCCTACAAGACTCCAAGCCATAAATCAGCGCTAGAGCCTCCCCCTCTATAGGGGAATAACGAGATTCTGCATCTTTCGTGAAGCGAGACCCGGCCAAAATTATCTTCCAGTGGTCCTTACCACAGTTGGGACCTAATTCCGTAGGGCATTGGCAATGCTTCTGGAACAGAAAATACCCAATGCCAACCTTACTGAAGTCGGTTGAAAGGCAGGTCGCTCTGTTCATATCGAAGGTTTTCACCCCTTCTTCGATTTTCTGAACGATATTCCTCTTCGACTCTTTGAAAAGTCTATTCAATGTGTCATCCCAGTAAAATTTACGGTTCTTTGTCCGCAGCAACTCTCGAAAAGGGGCCATTATATCGGCCTGTGCAAATGTATACGACACCTGGTTAACTAAACCAAACCAGGACCTGATACCAGTAATGCTCGTTGGGGTCGGGAAATTGAGAATAGCCTCCGTCATTTTTTTAGTTGGCTTCACGCCGTCCGAGGTTATCACAAAGCCGGCAAATTCAACTTCATCGTCAGCAAATTGAAATTTGTCAGGGTTAAAGACTATCCCACTTTTACCACAATGGGTAATATAGTCCACAGTATGCCAGAAAGCCAATTCTAAGGACCTGTCCCATAGGAGTGTGTCGTCTATACACCGGGTCTTTCGAGGCATGTCAACTGTGATGTCATCGAACCGGCGCGTGTACCCGTCCTCGGATGCGTGAAAACCCTGGGGAGCCCTGAGATACCGATAACGACCCCATTCCGTTATGAACGTGGTCGCGTCCCAGGCTTTTGGGGAGAGTGGCAGACTATGGTACCCATTCCATGCATCCAAGACAGTCTTTTTGGTTTGGGCAGGCACCACGGACACCTGATTAAAAGGGGACGGTGTGTGATGAGTCTCTCTCATCGTTGCTGCATTCAATTTTTGTAGGTCTACCATCCTTCTTGGTGACCCGTCTTTCTTTGGAGCGACTACCATCCTCGAACACCAGATCGTAGGTGTGCCTGCTGGTACCGGTTCGATAATACCCAACGCAACATCTCGATCCAAATCATCCTTTACCCTTTTCTTCCAGTGATGAGGGACTGGAATGGGTGTGTGTATGGCCGATGGTTTCGCCCCCGGCGTAAAAGTTATATCCAGCGGCCTCCCTAACATGACTTGTAATGGTTGATGGGGGCAGGTGTTGAATGCGCTGGACTTAAAGTGTTCACGTAACCACTTCTCTAACCATTCCCTATTATCTCCAGTGGGGGTAAACGGGATCCTCGCTGGCTTGTCCGGGACAGATTCTCTTTTCGGACATCCACACGGTGCTGTCCCACTTTCTGAAGCCGATAAATCGGCCTTTGATACTCGATGCGGGAAGTCGCGATTGATTACTCCTAGGTCTTTGAGGGCCGATTCTGACAAGTAGAATCCTGACGTGTTTTCTGAAACGTAGACCACTTGTCGCGTTTCCTTCTGACCGAGCTTAATCTGAGTCAGGATCACCCCCTTGATATCTAGGGGTTCGTCTGTGATTCTCCGTATCCTGTGGGTGGTAGGTATCAGGATCCTGCTAGTGCACCCTAATATTTTCAATATTTCTGGGCCACTCGAACACGTCTGGGCACCGGTATCTGCAATGGCCTGGATGCGGTGTTTTCGACGGCTTACTCCCTTATCCAAAGCGCACCCGAATTTAGCCTGGGACTCTGGTATCAGGGACACATCGACCATTAATGAGGGTGGTGGCTCAGGGGGACTTCTCCTGAACCCACCACTGCTCCATGCAAGGTGTGGCACTGCTGCTATTCTACCTTTTTGATTGTAACATGCCGGTGCCCTCTCCATTCTGCTGCCGAAAATATTTGATTGACGTGTGGCATCGTTTGTTGACTCCGCCGTTGACCTCTCCTGTTTCCGTCACACTCTTTGTAAGTGGCCTGTGACGCCACAATTAAAACATTTTAGCCCCCTCGCCGGGCAGTTCTTCCGCCCTTTTAACCCACTGGGGTGTGAGGTCCTCCCACACCCTTCACAAGGACTATTCTGAGGGGTTTTGAGCAGCTGCTCCTTCCGAGATGGTTTTTTCTCGGTTGTTAGTAGGCCAAAAGTCGAGTGTCCCTCTGAGCCTCGTTGCAACTGAGGAGCAGACGTCTCTGTAGTTTCTAAACTAACCAGCCTGTGAAGCTTCTGCTCCACAGTGGTTAGAATATTTGCTTCGGCCAGCAATTTACACTGGTACTCCGCATTTGCCAGACCGGCTACATGTTGGCCAGCTACCATGTCCTCCGAATAGTTTACGGCTTGCCGGCAGTTCTCGTTGGGGCACAGAGCCGTGAAATTACAAAACCGTGCCTGGGACCGAAGCTTTGCCAAGAACTGTGCGGGTCCCTCCCCCGTCTGTTGTCTGATGCTATGAAATTTATGTCTATGCACCTCCGGGTGTAGACCTTTCACCGCAATGAACTGTATATGCCTTAAGAGTTGTTCCTCTGTGACAGAATTGAGGGTTTCAGGCCCAACTAAGTCAAATAAAAGTCTATTTACCTCATTTGAGCAGGCTGTCCTTAGTTCATTGCGGATTTCCACGGGGTTGGTAAGGCCGCACATTTGTTTGTATCGGGCCCACGAGTCGATGAAAAGCGCCCAGTCCGCGTCGGTGAATCCATGTTCGATACGTGGCTGGTCTGGTTTCTTGGTGTTAGACCGACTCGAGGCACTCCCTCCGCGAAGCTCATTGTTTTCTCTTTGCAGATTTATTATTTGTTGAATGAACTGCATGTATTGGCCGTCCTCGTGTTGTCTTGACGCCATTATACTCCAAAAATCGTGCAAAAGAAATTATGTTGAAAAATAAATCCTGTTCGTAGCGCCATGTAAGGTTTCCGAGTCGACTATCGTCGTAGTCGTCGTTCTTTTCCCGGTGCGTGCGTGCGTGCTCTATATATACTACTAATCAGACGACGGTGTCACTCTTTTGTGTGTCCCGTCTTAATGGTCGTTCCTATTCTCTACAGTCAGGAGAGTAGGGGGATGAGGAAGGATTTCAATAGTCATATATCAATGCTTTTCATCTGATGATGTGTGTTATGGATCAGAGCATTGTCTTGCAGGAGGAGGATGCCTTCAGTGATCTTGCTCTGCCTCTTGATTTTGATAGCTTATCTTAACTTCCTCAAAACTAAAGTATAACAGGCTCCCCTAATTGTGGTATCCTTTGCCAAGAAAATCTGTCATCACTACTCTCTTTTAATCCCAGTAAACTGTGAGGATGACCGTGCCAGTGGAGGGCTGCACCCTTGCCTTCTTTGGAGGTGATGAGTCAAAGTGCTTCCACTGCTTTGATTAGGTTTCATCCTGTGTAATCAGTCTTTAAAAAAAAAAACTGAATCATTTTCTTGGCACATCTCCCAATTAATCTTTGAGCACTCAATGCATTCTGGCTTCTGGAAAGATGTCAGTAACCTGGGAATCCATTCGGCAGTCACTTTGTGCCCATGCACAGAAAAATGATAGTTTCTACAGACTCCTGACTAATCTTAACCTTTTGGGCTATTTGGCGAATAGTCACGTGTCGATCTTCCAAAATGACAACTTCAACTTGACTGACAAATGCCTGGTTTGGAGAATGTTTCCACAGATTTCTAGTAATGTTTCAATTTACGATGCCAGCATTTTATAAAGGATATATGATGGGGCATCATTACTGTATGTTTGTTTCATTTAATAAAAAAGTCTTCTGTGGTGTGCATCCTTTCAAATACAAAACCGGATCACTGCATAACACTCAGCAGGCTCAATTTCACACCGGACTCCATTCAAATACTTGTAAATCAGAAACTGCAATTCGCTCAAAGCTGTAATTTGCCACATAACTTATAGAGATATAAATCATTGCACACACAAAATTTCAGCTAGATCAGACACTGTAGGTGTCCAGTTTCACTTTTGGATGTTGGCAACCTTCACATAATACCTCTTTATTCTAACAGCAGAAACAAGCTGGTCCGAAAAAATTTATACAAATTTACTTTTACTATGTCTGCATTCTTTCAATGCAGATGATATTTCTTTTGGTTGCACTGAATAATTTTCTTAACCTTTTGGCCTCTAAAAATCTGAACTTAATCATCTTTCCCACAAGTCGAAATATATGCCAAACTATTTACGGGATATCTTCAAACTGTCCTTCTATAAAAGTGGATAACTGGAAGTAGATTAGAGGCATAACTTATTGAACACCCCCTCGTATTTTCTCAAATAGCAAAATGGAATTCCAGGTGGTTCAAACTCCAGATCAGACATATTTCCACTTTTTCTGTGTGATCTCTCTTCTCTTTGTAAAATATTATTCACTTGCAGCAAGCCAATAATTCATATGCATTGCAACTGTGTAGCCTACTAAACATCATTAGTGCATGTTTACAAACTTGTTTACAGACATGCAGTTTTGTATGGCCTAAATTTTTTTCCTTGTATACGACTATTTTGTAAGCACAGCTTAGTAGTTTAGAATGGGCTTGATCCAAGCTCAGTAGCACTAAATTCCTGTTGTTACTTGCACATTGAAGTTTGAAATGCTTCTGTCCAGCATGCCATCTCTGTTCGAATATTATTCCTGCATTCATGCAGAGGAGCAGTCCCGTTCCAAAAAATGGTCTTCTCCATGCACTCAACACTATACAATGCATAAAATAGTAATTACAGTTTTCAACAGACTCTCCATATTAAATGACCATCCGTACATGGTGAAGAGTCACACCCTTCAAGAGTCACACCCTATTAGAATGCATAAACACAACACAACAGAACTAGAGAAGCAAACCTTGATAATCAGTCCTGTTATTCCCATGAGTAACATGTAATAATTCCTGTGGCATACAGTGAAAATAGCAGGTCAGAAAATGACTGTGTGAATGATCATATGCTCCAATTAGTGGAGAAGTATAGCGAGGTGGTGTTTTAATAAAATACTCGTCCTTTTGGGGGAATTGGTGCTAGTGAAAAAAACACTAATCATTTGCGAATTGATAGCATAGACCCTGTCTTTTGCACCCCCCCCCCCAATAATTCACTGGGGCTAGAATTGGAGAATGTAGAGACCAAAGGTGGTCTGTACGACAAGAAATTGGCCTGTCTTCAGAGAAGTAGTGATGGAGGTATTCGAGTTAAGCATTTTTGTTGCAGTATTGGGTTAATTTTCAGAGAAATGTTGGCAATAATAAAATGGCTGCATTTTTTTAGAACACCCTGTATATAAACATGTCCAACTATATAATTTTATTCATACATAGAGATTACATTTCTGAATTTTTTTAGATGAGGATTGATTATTCCTATTATTTTGATTCCTACGGTTCTCATCTTGAGTGTTATTTTCACAATATTTTGATTGAAGTAACGTGAGAACCTTTCTGTCGAATACAAGAATCTTTCTGTCAAACTTCTCTTCTGGAGGTTTAAGGTTCAATTCTCAGTTCGTGGGGACACTCAAAATACAATTGAGAATTACTTAGGACTTCTGCCCAGTCATAGCAGATGGAACATGAGCGTGCTATCGACATGGATTAAATAAACGGTTCCATTTTAAATTTAGCGTAGATTCCCAAGTTTGACAGAAAGATTCTCAAGTTCATCAGAAAAGTTTTGCAAGTTTGACAGAAAGGTTCCTGAGCTTGATAATATCAATCTGAAGAAGGTTGGAAGTTACATCGACCAAAATATTATGAAAATAACATTCAAGGTGAGATCGATGGTTCAAAGTATCTCAATAATATGAACGTCATCTCTGAATGTTATTCATGAGCAATAGTTTAGAGATTGTTAGCGTAGACTCTGTTTTTTAAATATCTCCTACAGAAAATAATTAAAAAAATCTGGGGAATGTGCAAGCCAAGAGTGGTCTGTACGACCAGAAATGAGTCTGTTTTCGAGGGGAAATAGCGATGGAGATATTCGAGTGAAACAGTAGAGCAATGTTTCCTAAAGTGTGCTTTTATATCAGAGGAGGGGAGCAGTAACGCAAAAAAGGGTGCGGTTGGGGGCGGTAACGACGAATATACACACATGTATATAGAGAGAAAATAGGCAATTTTTTTATACACATATATGAAAGTGTGTATATGTAGCTTATATATATATTATGTGTGTGCGTTTTGTAAGAATATAACGGTGAAATTGAGTGTGTGTGTGTGTGTATAATTATTTTATATAAATATAAACGTGCATATATATATATATATATATATATATATATATATATATATATATATATATATATATATATATATATAAACGATAATATGTTGGTGTTGGTCTGTCTATCGGTCTGTCTGTTTGTCTATCTCCATATTTTCAAACTCTATCTCTTCCGAAACTAAAAGTCGCAGAGTGACGCTGGGGGCCCCAAATGATTGGATTTTTTACGGGCCATTCTTTTATGGGTCTTTAGCCGGTGTAAATTGTTTTTCAGGGGTCAAAAATAAGTCAGACTTGAAAAAATCGTTTTAGATTTTGTACATTCATCTTAGTTTATTTTTAATTTTTAATCGCTTTATACGTGTCATGTTGTAACAGTGGTAACGCCACTAGCTTTGAATGTTACAGCTTTGGTTTCGATTCTAGCTGATGGCACCTATTTACATTTTTTTTTTTTAAACTTTTGAAATCACCACTCTATGATAATGTATATGAAATATGGACAAATTAAATTAAAATATCATATTTAAGCGTATTTTACGCCCGAGCAAAGCCGGGGAAAGCCGGGCCAAGACCTCCCCCCCCTAATATATATATATATATATATATATATATATATATATATATATATATATATATATATATATATATATATATATATATATGTACGTTTACATCTATATATAATAATTACACTAAATTTATGCCCGCATGGTGTTGGTGAACTTCAAAGGAATCAACACTCCTACTGCGGCTTCTTTAGATATTGAATTCCCGCGCCTGTTCTTAATCTTGTAATTCTTACCTTTTAATCACATCAACCGGAACTGACCTGATTCTGATAAAAGAAATTGTCGGTATTCTTTTTTAGTAGTCGAGCTTGTGTCCTATATCATTGTTTTTGAATACATATTTTGCTTATAATATTGTTGTTTTCACTTCATATACAAACTTTCATGTGTTTATTGGTTGAAAGACTCTAACAGTCTATTTTAGAAGCCAAGAAGGCGCTAGCCTGAAAAACGTTTGCGTTTTCCAGTATCTGGAATATCATGAGTAAAATTTTCAGAGAAATGTAAGTGATAATAAAACGGCTACATCTTTTTTGAACACCTTGTATATAATAATATAAATATAAACATGTTCACATACATAATTTTATATATATGTAGAGATATCTTTCTCTTTCCAAGAGAGCAAATCATAACCTTCTTCTGTTTTAGGGTGGAAAATGTCAATATACACATAAGATGTCTGGAGAATAAATTAGCCAAAACGATGGAAGATACGAAAAGGGAAACACACACACAAAAAAGAAGAAAAAACAAAAATGCAAAAATCATTGGCAATAAAAAAAAAACAACAAAAACAAAAAACAAACAAACAATGGTGACAGTTAAATCCTTAAACATTTTCGTCTTATATTGGCAATAGTTCATTACGCTCAAATATCGCCGATTGCTCTTTTAGTAAGAGTATTGGCCTGGGGATTGGAAGGTCAAAAAACGAAAGTACCTTTTTGCTATATAAAGAACAGCACAGGATTTAACACGCGTACTCAAAGAAATATCAAGCGGAAATGTGACCAAATTCGAAGTAAAACGAGTGTATGTCGGCATATGAACAGGGTGACCCCCCCCACCACCAAAAAATATGTCATTCATGAAAACACCGATAAAATCTTTAATAATTGAGCAGTTGCTTTAATATTTTCCGGTTTATGAAGGAGAAGCATTGCAAGTAAGATTAAAATAGAATAGTTCCAAAATGCCTTGGACAGTTTATATTAGATTAGAAATTAATGTGCGAGACGAACGAGAATATGAAAGTTACTCCTTTTTCTTTCTTTCTTTCTTTCTTTCTTTCTTTCTTCGGTTTACTCTTTCTTCTTTACTTTTTATTTTTTTCATGTCGTCGGATTTTTGCATTGACGTATAATTCAGACGAATGCTAAAAGGCAAATGGCTGTAATTGCTACCCCTTTTCTTTCTCTGCTTTTTTTTTGGAGATTCGCTTTCTTCAATTCGGTTTTCACAGAAACGTGTGAAGTCAAAATATTTTTCAATAAAAATCGTTTAAAACCCCAGAAGTGATAATAAAATATAATTTAATTATAATTTTAAAATAAAATATAATTTAATTATAATTTTAAAATAAAATATAAAAGTCGCAGACATGGGAAAACAAGCAGCGGACAATGAAGTAAAACAAAACAAAAGATAAGAATAAAAAAAAACTCTAACAGAAATAGAGAAATTAATGTACTAGAAGGAAAATATATACATATATAAAATCGATATCACATAATTGTTTGAACGGAAAGCTTTGGAAATGTTCGTACATAAAAGCCTGATCCGAATAGGTTTCAGATTTTGTCGATTAACAAATGGAAGATCCGATCGAAACGTGTTGTTCCGGTGTAACAGGAATAGTAGAAGCTGTGGCTGAATAAGAAAGGCCTTTCAATGAGACGTGGATATTTGGCACAAAAGTTGCTATGAAACTGCAATAAACAGACATGCAAGCATTAAACAGTGGGTTTGTAATTACCAAAGAACATGTATAGTATTAGACATTTTAGCCTGTAAAAAATGGGCAAAAGTCATAGCCAATTGACTTAGAATTAATGCTTATACCAAATTGATTGTTGAATATGGGTAAACTTGAGCTCATTTTTAAATTAAACACCTATCATAACTAAGGTTCATACAAAATTTCAGCTACATCGACTCAGTAGTTTCCGAGAAACAGTGAGGCAGGCAGGCAGGCAGACAGACAAAGAGAAATATAATATAAACTTTAAGTCAACATTATTTGCTTGCTAACACCTTTATCAACATATATTTTTAATTTTTGCCCAAATCTAGTGAGTCCATTTTTGGTGTAATGGATTTTCACCACATTAAAATCCGACCTTGTGACCAACTTTGTTTTTGCAGAAACGCAAGTGTATAGAAAACTATATTAGTAACTTACTATTGGAACATTGTGGAAATTCTATGGTTGACATCTTCGGCCATCTTTATAATTTATTGTACCTTTTATTTACCGCCTTACGAGGGCAAAGAAAAACACACACACACAAGTTCGGTTTTTAATATGAGGAAAATCTAGCTCCCCAAATAGAAAAACTCTGGATTGGAACAAAATGTAAAATTGTCTCAGCCTAGAAGGACTTTCCCTTCACTGATTGAGGACAGAAAAATAAAGGGTCGCACTAGAACAGGTATTACACTTTGCTCCTAGCGAAAAGGAATAATATTTCTCTTGAAATAATACATGTATTTAAGGTTTTAATAATATTAAGAGAAAATTCACGTTTTCTTCTTCTCGAAAAGAAAACTTACAAATAATTCATTTTTGAAAATCAGTCTTTATTGATATTTTGGGTTTTCTGTAGCTATAGCTACAGAAAACCCAAAATATCAATAATGTTTCTCCATCTCCCCTGAACACTAATCCAGTCTAATAAGGATTTATTTATGAAAATCAGTCTTTTATATTCACAGATTACCCAAATAACCAATAATGTTTCTCCATCTCTCTCGAACACAAACCCAGTCTAATAAGGATTTATTTATGAAAATCAGTCTTTTATAGCTACAGATGGCCCAAATAATGTTTCTCTATCTCTCTCGAACACTAACCCAGTCTAATAAGGATTTATTTATGAAAATCAGTCTTTTATAGCTACAGATGGCCCAAATAATGTTTCTCCATCTCTCTCGAACACTAACCCAGTCTAATAAGGATTTATTTATGAAAATCAGTCTTTTATAGCTACAGATGGCCCAAATAATGTTTCTCCATCTCTCTCGAACACTAACCCAGTCTAATAAGGATTTATTTATGAAAATCAGTCTTTTATAGCTACAGATGGCCCAAATAATGTTTCTCCATCTCTCTCGAACACTAACCCAGTCTAATAAGGATTTATTTATGAAAATCAGTCTTTTATAGCTACAGATGGCCCAAATAATGTTTCTCCATCTCTCTCGAACACTAACCCAGTCTAATAAGGATTTATTTATGAAAATCAGTCTTTTATAGCTACAGATGGCCCAAATAATGTTTCTCCATCTCTCTCGAACACTAACCCAGTCTAATAAGGATTTATTTATGAAAATCAGTCTTTTATAGCTACAGATGGCCCAAATAATGTTTCTCCATCTCTCTCGAACACTAACCCAGTCTAATAAGGATTTATTTATGAAAATCAGTCTTTTATAGCTACAGATGGCCCAAATAACCAATAATGTTTCTCCATCTCTCTCGAACACTAACCCAGTCTAATAAGGATTTATTTATGAAAATCAGTCTTTTATAGCTACAGATGGCCCAAATAACCAATAATGTTTCTCCATCTCTCTCGAACACTAACCCAGTCTAATAAGGATTTATTTATGAAAATCAGTCTTTTATATTCACAGATTTCCAAAATAACTAATAATGTTTCTCCATCGCTCTTGAACATCAGCCTAGTTTAATAATTGAACCACAGGTCCTCATGAGTCATGGCATAACGGATAAAGTTATTGGTAAAAAGTTACTCTCTTCTAGTGGTTGGATGTTCAAGTGTTAGTGCAGGTGATACTTAATATAATGAATTACTTAGGACTTCTACCCAGTCATGTTTGATGGAACGAGAGCATCCGACTCTCTCCTCTCGTGGATTAAATAAAGGGTTCTATTCGAAATTCCATACAGATTCCTGAATTTAGCAGAAAGATTCTCAAATTCCACAAAATACACCTGAAGAAGGTTGGAGGTTAGATCAGCCAAAACGCTGTGAAAATAGTACTCAAGAAGAGAACAGTAGTTCGAATAATCCAAATAATATGAATTTTCAATCCTTATCTAGAAAGCCTTTCGTGGACATACACAAACGCTTGCGTCCATTTTGCCTTTTATATATATAGATTAGTAAAAAAAAATATTGGATAGAATTATACCCACTTTAAAATCTAAAATTCAACATAACCTTTGGATTTCTTTCGGGAAAGTGAGAGATTGGTTCCAGAAAATTCCTAAATACAAAAACAGTAAAGTCATTGTTTGATATTGACCCATATTATCCTTCTATAACTCTTGAACTATTTGAAAAAGCACTAAAATTAGTGGAAATTGAAACAGATGTAACTAGGACTTTTAGTGTTAAAAACGCCCCTTTTTGTGGCTCTTTTTTCATATTTCTCAACAAAAACTTGATATGCCTGACTATAGAGTGGGTTTTCATGGTGGTCAACTCAAATATACATGTGTTAAGGTCTGAAACTGTACCGTTATTCATTTACACTGGGATTCGGCGTCCCCAGGGGCTCAAAAGAGGTAATAAGATGCCCCCAAAAATTACACATTTTGCCCCATAGTGTTTGAGCCAACCATTAGATTTTCATGAAACTTGGCTAAAATGTGGAGGCCATTGTTTGTTCTTAATATAAATTCAGTATGGGTGATCCTGGAAAAATTTTGGTTCACATCCCTCTGGGATTTTAGGGCTAAAAAGACATGCCTTTTTGGAGCTCTTTTTTCATATTACTCAAAAACTTGATATGTAAGTCTATATAGTTGTTTTCCATGATGCTGAATTCAAATATACATGTCTTAAGGTGTGAAACTGCACCGTTTGTCCATTTTAATTGGGATTCAGCGTTCCCAGGTGCTCAAAGGGGATCACAAATGCCCCCAAACTGCAAAAAATGACACTTTTTACCTCATAACTTTTGCCCCATCCATTAGATTTTTCTGAAACTTGGCTAAAATGTGAAGGTAACGTTGGCCCTTCACATTTCTCACATTCATCATTTCTTCACTATTTTTTATGGTATCATCTCACATGTTTGTTTTGTGCATGGAAATTACTTTGACCTTTTTTTTTTTAGAACCTAACAGAAAATGATAGTCTCCTTTTTTCTTTTTTTGCCTAATACGTTTAAACAGGCTTTAAAACAGTATTTTATATGCCATAATCCAGCGTAGTATAAACACCACCAACCTTCCCATATTAAGAATGGCTTCTGGAATAAACACCCTTAACCTCCCCATGTTAAGAACGGCTTCTTAAAAGGCATGTGTTTATTCCAAAAGTCGTTCTTAACATGGGGAGGTTGAGGGTGTTTATATTACGCTGGGTTAGGTGGTAACAAAATACCCTCTTTACTTTTTTTTTCTTCTTCCAATTTTTGCCCGTCTGCTCATTCGCACCTCTTTTTGCTCACTCGGTATAATCCGGTGGTTTTTGTCGTTCGCTGGGCGTTGCTGAGCGGGAGTCACGGAAAAACGGGATTCAAATTGCAGAAATACCCATTAACTAATTCATTAGGATATATTACTTTCTTTTTTTATTCTGATCACCTACAAACGGAGGAGGATGTCTGCACAAAACATATATGCCACAGTTTAATGAATAATGTTCACTTTTTTTTAATTTATATATTCATACTTTTCCTCTTTAGCCATTCATTATATTCTTTTTGGGGCTTATGCATTTACTGAAATGCAATGATTTAATCATATGCTTATTTAGAAACTCATTACAAACGTGAAGAGGGGATATTGTTTTGCAACTATTGCATACTTTCACCTAACAAATTATTAACAGATGCTGAAAAAAAAAAAAACACTTTTCTATGGGACGCAATAGGGCTACAACACAAATACAAGCATAATAATCGCTCAAATACATAAAATTAACTACTGGTAACCTTAAAATTATCCTAAGTTTTCATAAATACTGGCAACTTATTTGGAACAATTCAGCATGTTGACATACATGTATAAGTAAAAACAAAATATACATAACGACTTTTAACACCCGATAATCGCACAAACGTATAAAATTACATCAACTTCAACACATGATGCAATTCTACTAAAATACATCTACAGCACCTTTGAAGTCTTCATAATCGCTCAAAATTAAAAAATGAAATACTGGAACCCTAAAAATTTTCTATGCTCTAACAAAAGATCTTAGAATTATTGGTATTTTAACATGCATTGCTAACTCTTTCCTTGAGCACACGGAACTAACATAGAATATAATCAAACACATATTGCTCTTTCCTTGCTGGGAAGGAACACTCTCAAAATGTAAACACAGCATTGCACAAAATACAGACACGGTACTACCTACTCTACCCCAAAGTGGCCCTAAAATTTTTTTTTCATTTACAGGTATCAATATTTAATTTTCGATTATGGAGCGATTATCAATACTTCAATGATGCTATATTTGATTTTTTTTTTTTTTGCATTTTTTTTTTATTCCTGTTGACGATTAAATTATTTGTTATATATTTGTTTTCTTACCACTGTTACTTCCTGTGGAGTATTTTATTATTTAGAAAATTTGCTAGAACAATTTCCACGAAAAATGCATGCAGTATACCGAGAAGAAAAACGCTGTCCAACTTGAAAGATACTGTCTTCGGTAGAAGGCAATCTAACGAGTTAATAAATGCTTTGTTTATAATCAACCAGTATCTGCAGGTTGCCGCCTCAAATCAACACTAATCGTATGTAACCAACAGTGCTGACAATCACAGACAGTGGTTTCGACTAGCTGCCACTGGAAAAAATAATGGAAGCCAGATTATTACATTTGGGCCACGGCCACAAGTGTCCGCTATTTTCCAGGGACTGCAGTAACCACCAACAACAACAACCGCATTTTAATTTATTTTCGAAGAGGGATGGTTCTTTAATGATTCTGGATCTGTCATGCTTCCACCGGGTAACGCTGGTTAACGGGTCCCGCTA
>NC_136516.1:71128556-71138556 GCF_053919585.1 Euprymna scolopes | reverse complement strand
GCCAAGCATTTTTATGCAAGATAACGCCCCTTGCCATAAAGCTAAAAAAGTGATAAGTTACCTCGAGGAAGAAGAAATAAGAGTAATGGACTGGCCAGCGCAGAGTCCGGATCTGAATCCGATAGAAAATGTTTGGAAAATGATTGGAGAAAGAGCACAGACGAGGAATCCCCAAAATCAAAATCATTTGTGGGATTTATTGAAGGAAGAGTGGGAAAAGATAAATCCTGAATTTTGCAAGATACTAATCCAGTCTTGTGGTCGAAGATGCAGTGAGGTCATAAAGAATAAAGTGATGTTCACTAAATATTGAATGAATTTATTTTTTAAAACATTTGCATTAAAAAACAAAGTTTTTATTTCGTTCCTTAACTTTTGGCCAGGATAAATCCACAGATATAAATTAAAACTAAAATATTTCTCAATATTGAATCGTAATTTTATTTATTTTTTTTTTTTTTGGTACTAGTTTATACACATTGGTTCTATTTGTTTATTCTGAGTATTTCAGAAAAATCCATGCTCTAATTTTTGAAATATACATGAATAATTGTAATTTTTTTTCCGTTCCTTATATTATGGCCGATACTGTATATATATATATATATATAGACAAATAGATAGATAGATAGATAGATAGATAGATAGATAGATAGATAAAAAGATATAGATATATATGTTTGGTGGGGTTCCATTTTCCCATATATTCTCTGTACTACGTACTGAAAGTTTTGGTATCGTTTTACATAATTTTATCTTCATCTTATCTTATTCATTTTTCGTGTTTTGTCTTATGAATTCTGTCCAAGATAATTTTTTCACGAATTTCATAGAATATCGTTTCTCTAATAATCAGATCTGCGATTAGCAACAACAGTTGGCACTAAACCTGGCGTTCTTATCTGATAACTAGCAATGACTCATCACATCTAATCCCTTTGTACAAATATATACGTATATATTATACATGCAGGAATATATATATATATATATATATATATATATATATATATATATATATATATATATATGTGTGTGTGTGTGTGTGTGTGTGTGTGTGTGTGTGTGTGTAAATATAATATATATATATATTTAATGTATATGTATATTATCACATCAATTAATCTAAAATATATATATATGAATTTATATGTACATATGTAGTATGTATACACGTAAACTATATATATATATATATATATATATATATATATATATATATATATATATATATATATATATATATATATATAATTTATAAAAAATAGATAAATATATTAAATTTGGTTAATTTTTAATTATTTCTTTTCTGTCTGACGATAGCTCAAACTCTAATCTTTAAGGCTGGAGCACTAAATGTTCTGGTTTTGATTTTTGCTGATGGCACCAAAGTCATATATTTTTTTACTTTTGAAATCACTACTGTATATTGGATACAATATAATAATCAATAAATAAATTGCTCTGTAATAATAAATACGAAATTTGCATAAATTAAAATATCATATTTAAGTGTATTTTATGACCAGGCAATGTTGGGCAATGTTGGGCAATGTTGGGCGCCCTGCTAGTATATATATATATATATATATATATATATATATATATATATATATATATATATATATATATAGCGAGAGAGAGAGAGAGAGAGATAGAGAGGGGGGATGTTCAATAATTAATTTTACATATTTTTTGGTCCATATTTATAAAATAAATCAAACAATACAGATCATTCAAACGTAAATATATACAATAGTATTGATAGATTCAAAATATCCAAACTTTATTCAATGTAACCGCAGCAAGTTTTAGTCTCCCCTCCATCAAGGCCAGAGATATTTTGTAATTCATATGCAAAACTAGGAAAACAAATGACTATGATTGAAATATTTTATGGCTGTTACAACATGCCAAAAATAGGCTCTGGATGGTGGATGATCTCGTTAATGTGCGCCCTTAAGGGCAAATGTCACATAGCCCACTACTCAAATCAGATCATTACCTTCCCAACGAGCCTTCATTTGTTACATTCTGATCAATAGTCGCTGAAATTTGGAACTTATAAAATTACCAAAAAATGTGATCTATCTATCCATCTATCTATCTATCTATCTATCTATCTATCTATCTATCTATCTATCCCCCTCCCTCTCTCTTTATATATATATATATATATATATATATTTATATATATATTTATATATATATTTATATATATATATATCTATAAATATATGTATATATTTATATATATATATATATTTATATATATTAATATTAAGTAATGTGATTTATAATTTAAAAATTTAAAAAAAATTTTTAAATTTAAAAATCAAATTTTAATTGAATTAAAAATCAGTTTCATAAAAAGGAACAACAACAAAGTCAATTATCTGTACGATCGTTTCGGAAATCCGTGCTTTTTATTTGTGGTATACATGAAGTCACGTAGAACAATTATACATAGTTTTTTTGGTAAGCACGGTCTCCTCATCAGCAAATTTAGGAGGATTTCTATTGAATTGAAAAGACACCAAAAATAAACCTAGCATTAAAAGTAAGGCAGATGAATCTTTTAGTTTTTCTTTTTTTGAAATCAGGAACTGCGTTTAAAGTAGTCATTTAGATGTTTGCTATAGCTTTTTATTTTATTGAATTCAATAAAATAAAAAGCTATAGCAAACATCTAAATGACTACTTTAAACGCAGTTCCTGATTTCAAAAAAAGAAAAACTAAAAGATTCATCTGCCTTACTTTTAATGCTAGGTTTATTTTTGGTGTCTTTTAATTTCAATAGAAATCCTCCTAAATTTGCTGATGAGGAGACCGTGCTTACCAAAAAAACTATGTATAATTGTTCTACGTGACTTCATGTATACCACAAATAAAAAGCACGGATTTCCGAAACGATCGTACAGATAATTGACTTTGTTGTTGTTCCTTTTTATGAAACTGATTTTTAATTCAATTAAAATTTGATTTTTAAATTTAAAAATTTTTTTTAAATTTTTAAATTATAAATCACATTACTTAATATTGAATTAGCTCTAGGACATTTAACTATCGAGCTTATTATATATCTAAATTACAACGAGCATTTCCTGTATTTTAATTAAACTAGTAATTTCACTATTACATTAAAATACACTTAGCTCTTTAGACTATTATTCTAATCTCCTTTAAATTATATTTATATATATATATACTTATTTATATATATATATATATATATATATATATATATATATATTTATATATATATATATCTATATCTATATCTATATCTATATATATATATATATATATATATATATATATATATATATATATATACTCGTAACCAAATTGAAAATTGAAATGCTCATGTCTTTGGTTCTATGGAACGAAATACCATGAAAATTTGTAGGCTTTTTGAACATTATAATACTATTCTATGGTTAAAATTGTATGATAATTGATAAAAAAAAATATATATTTTCAAACCGATAAAATATGCCTAATGTGTATATATAGTGTCCTGGCAAGCCAGCTCTAGTTTTGCTGCTTTGGGATGAATTTTGCTAGCTTTTTTTCTTTTGCTTGGTTGTCTCCCCTGTGGCCTTGCCAAGTCACTAATACATATATATATATATATATATAACAATGCTGAACATATGTAAAATAGAAAGAGAAAAGAAACAACATTTTGAGGACAAAGTGTATTTGACCTACTAATAGATGTAGATCTATAAACGGCAAACATTGTTGGACATGCAGTAATCTATGCAATGATAAATCGCGGCAAATTACTTCAAGAAGGACAAACATTACAGCATAAAATTGGATGCGTCATTGCAGTCAATATTACATTGGCACTGTTCATCTATTGTTAAGTCTAAGTTATATTTACTTTTCCGTCACTATTCATTTGCCTCTCCATGAGGGCAAAGATAGATACACGGGCGGCTTTTAAAGTAGGGAAATCCAGGCCCTGCAAAAGAGGCACGTCTGTCTTTTTTTTTAAATTGCATTTACACACCGTGCCACTTTGATGTAGGAGCTACTATCTGGGACATAATTTTCTATGTAGGGAGTTGAGCAGCAAGATTTCTGTTTACATTACATTTGAACTTCTGCATGTCAGTACAGTCCAGGAAGCAAGAACCCAGAAGAGAATTCACAAGTCTAGCAGTCCTAGGTTAGAAACAATTAGAGTAGAAGGCTTTCTTACATCTAGGGAGTTTTTCTGTGTAGGGGTGGGATTTTGCTGCTTGTCAGGTTTGTTGGGGGTATTCATGTCGATGGGGTATAAGAGCTTGAAGTTCGTTGGAGCACCTACCATTAAAATACTTGTAAAACAGGCAGAGGAATGCAATATTTAGTCAATGGGACAGCGGTATTAGGTTGGCGACTCTTTTTTGGACCCTGTCTAAGAAGGAGAGACTAATAGCAGATGCGCCAGCCCAAATATGGCAACAATACTCCATACATGGACAAACGATAGCTTTGTAGAGGTACAGGATACTCTCAGACGTAGCTTTTATGGCTATCTTAAAGCTCAGCATTATAATTCGATACTGAGCCATTGTATGTTTGTATGCTTCCTTTAAATTTCGTCTATCTATATTTACATCGCTCCCACCCCGCCCCAATATTTAGATGCAAATGTGTAAAAATAAGGTTAGAATCGGGAATTTTTCCACAAAAATTTTAAATTAAGTAAAAGAATGGGAAAATTTTATTACAAATTAAAAATACGTACAACTAGAGATACATGTTTTGGAATTTTTGAGATAAGGATTGATAATTTGTATTATTGGGTTTATTCGGACTACTGTTCTCTGCTTGGATGTTATTCCCATAACCTTTTTGCCCCCAGGCAACGTCTTATCTTCGAGCCCATCTTAACAAACTAAGGAATCTTTATGTTGAATTCCAGAATCTGTACAGAATTTTGAATGGAACTCTTAAGCAACTTACTCTCATTTTATCAGCGATGATTGGATTGGAATAAATATTTGTTATAATGGCAAAGTACATAAGTTTATTACCAATAACATTAATTGCTCGTAAAATGAGAAAGGATGACTAATTTGGCTGCAAAAAGTCTAAGACAATGGATATGGATAAAAACTCAGATGTGAGCAAGGCATATCTGAATAATGAAACTATTGAGATTATTGAGAAGGTTCGTTACCATGGTGATACAATTGGAACACAGGATGGAGCAGGTGCTCGTGTGATTGCTAGGAGTGGGTGGAGTAAGTTCAGGGAACTACCACCATTACAAACCAGCAGAGCATTACACTTGTCAACCAAGAAAATAATCTATCAAACATGTGTACACAATGTGATGATGTATGGAAGTGAAACCTGACCAGTGAGAGTTGAGGACATTTGTTGCATGAGAAGAAATGATATGAGAATGATACAATGAATGTGTAGTATGGATATTAAAAACAAGCTTTGTTCTGAGGAAGATTAGATCTACACAGTATAAGGAGATGTGTATGGCCACGTTGAAAGAATGGATGAGAGTAATAGAAATGTCAGTACACACAAAAAGAATAAAGAAAACATGTAAGTGATAGAAATCGACTTATGGGAAAAAAGGATAAATAAACATGAGGCCAGAGGTAGACTACTTTGGAAGTCAATTTTTTTTAAAGCTGGTCAACGCATTCTAGTATGTCAAACTGATAATGATGATGATGCACTTAAAAAAACAAAACTTTTCTTTCCTTTGTGGAAATCGCTCCAGACAAGGCACTTGATGTAAGGAGCTAAAAAAAAAAAAAAAAAAGATACCACTTTAAGGTAAAAAACTAGCTAACAATAATGTTAGATGGATAGGTTCTAATCCAGAAAACAGCAATTCTTCCCCCTTTGTCAGAAACATCGCTCATTGACCGTGAGCACTAAAGGACCAAATAGAGGATCGAGAGTTACGAGGCTGCTGAAAATATACCTATGGTTCACTTTCTGTTCTTCATAAATTTTCTTCTAGTTTGTTATCTCCGGGCAACGTCGGGTAGCCCTGCTGGTTAAACCTAAACGATATTCATGCAAAAAGAGAATGTAAGGAAAGGAAAAAAAAGCTAACGTCGGTATGTTATCGATCCGGCAACATCCCTTTGTGACTCAGTCAATACCAACACAATCAAAAGATACGAACTCTCTTGTGATTTACTGTAGAAAAGAAAACAACAGCGCTGTCATTGATCTTGCAGAAGTAGATAGTCGCTCTTGCATTAGTCATGTTAGTACCAGAAAGAATGGCTGGACTTGTTGCATAGCATTTTCTGAGCAGTGATGGAAGAACCAGCTGTCAGATTTTTAATAATACTAGAAGGATACCCGTCCCAGGAAGGGTAAAATTAAATTCCCAAACAGAACATTTTCATGGTACATTAATGCTCTGTTTTTTTTTTTTTTTTTTTTTTTTTTACATGGAGTTCACCACTTATCAAGGCCCTTTGGCCACTCAGGGATAAGGGTTATTGTGTGTACAGTAATCAAAGGGATAGTGTAGCAATAGTATTGGAGAATTGGTAAGGTGTCATTACTTAGGGAGGGGGGGACGGTTCATCAGGAATTTGTTTGTGTTGGACTTGGACATCCAGGTTGAAGTCGGGAGGGAAACAGGCAAGCGGAACAGAGTTCCACAGGCGTGCAGTTCTAAGAAAGAAGCTTTGTTCATGGTATCTACATTTTGATTTAGGCACAGATAGGGAGTGGGGAAAATTATTGATGGTGGTTTCAGCTAGTCGGGTGTTTTTTGAGAAAGATTGGTGAGGGGGGACCAGAGAATGGAGCTCAGACGAGCACCTGCCATGGAAATAACGATAGAACAATGACAGGCTCGCTGTGTCTCTTCTGTGGGAAAGAGGTTGCAGGGTAGAGAAAAGGGCATCCTCCACCAAGCCACGGAGTCTATTTTGTACTCCGTCAAGGCAGGATAGGCTGCTTTTTGCAGCCCCGCCCAGAGGTGCCAGCAGTACTCCATCTTTGGACGTACTTGGCTCTTATATAGATAGAGAATTGCATCATTAGTGAGATATCTTCTGGAGCGGTAGAAGGATCCCACCATTTTCCCAGCGACCTTGGCCACAGACTTGATGTATGTGTTCCATTTAAGATCAGGTGTAAAGGTCAAACCTAGGAGCTTATCAAATCCTGGGGCCTCCCTTAGACGAGAGCCATCCATTTCAATTGATGCCAGATGGGGATCAGAGTGTTGATGTAGAGATAGGAGGTTGGTCTTAGATGTTATTAAGATTAAGATCAAGATATAATGCTACTAAACCTTATGTCAAGTATACTTATTCCAACCTAGATGAAAAGCTATTACATGATTTTAGAATATGTCTAAAATTAAGGGGTTTTAATAAGAAATTAAAATTCAGAGAATCTTGCTTAATCGTTGTCCGATGAAGGAAAGAGGGATAAATAAAAACTTGGCCAGAGATAGGTTAATTTTAGAAGTCGTTTTTTAACACATGCCAGCATGTTAAATTGATGGTGATGATGTACTTTTAAAAACTTTTCTATTTTGTTATTCTCCCTCCAGGATGGTTAAAATTGATTACCTGAACAGAACATTTTCACGACATATTGATGTTTCCTTAGGAAGATTAAAATCAAGACATGATGTGTTGTAATCTTGCAGGCCGGTAATAATCAAGACAAACACAGTGGTATAATTAATAAAAAAGTGTATTTACAAAACTATGTTACAGAATTATACATCATGATTCTGGGGCTATAACTGCCACAAATCGCAGTATATACTTTCTTCGCATCGTGAGTTGTAAGTTGGAGAGGGACAAACCAACATCCCTAAAAGAACAGTACTCTGGCCTTTTAAAAATTGCCTGAGTTTACTTTCTCAGCACGTGTGAAACCTCCATCTAACCTCTTGTAACTTGGCTATTACATATCCTAGCTTGTATTTTCTCCTTTCTAGCATTATTTTTCATTCTAAAATAATATTTACAAGATTGTTTACAGTTTTTTTCTTTCCGGGTATTAATCCCTATTGTATTCACATAAATTCTCCCAACATTGAAGTTGTGTTTGTGTTCGATGAAACGTTTGCTTATTCTCACAGCAAAGAAATAATCAAAAATTGGTCGGAACTCTTCTTAACGCTTGGCATTGTACTTAAGAGGCTTCTTCTCTTCCATCTCTTGTTTGCTTCTTCCTCAGTCA
Source organism: Euprymna scolopes (assembly GCF_053919585.1). Taxonomy (NCBI): domain Eukaryota; kingdom Metazoa; phylum Mollusca; class Cephalopoda; order Sepiida; family Sepiolidae; genus Euprymna; species Euprymna scolopes. Next base: position 71,130,362 of record NC_136516.1, on the reverse strand, counting down.
GCCGCCGTATTTTTCTTTTTGTCCTCTTTCCAAGGAATAGCAATCTCATGTGCACCAAATAATCTCTGGCCCTGTCGGTGGGGCATTAGAATACGTCGACTGCCCCCCTCCAGAGGGTAAAAGTCCCTCAATGGGGGTCCTGGATATGACCTTAAACTATATCTAGTGGTGAGGCCTCAGCTTGTGGGTTTTGGGGAGTGTAGAGCGACCCTTTAATTACCATTGCTCCCAGGTCCACTCTGACCCGGAGTGGTAGTACCTGTTAGGGTCTCAACTATGCGTTAAATAGAAACCGATGTGAAAACAACAAATATATTCTATTAAAAAATTTTTTCTTGAATCTTTGGATTCGGCATTAAATAACCCGAAAAGGGTTGATATGCCGTAAAACAAAAACCAACCAAACCAAACCAAATAATCCCACTGTCACGAAACAAAACACACGTCTTTTTATACTGTTGCCTTGAACAACGGCAGCACCTAAATTTGCATTTATCTTATTATTCGTATTGGGTTTCAGGTTCGAGTGCCAGTGCTTCTCTAGAGAGGACACACAGCAACCATGGGCGCTTATTGCTGTGGTCCTCCACACTGTTTTTACAATATTCATTTCTGTATAGAATTTACTCTACATCTTTCTTCAGTCTTTAGTAAATGTCTCGTCTCTGTCTTGTCTTCATTTTGTATCTACATCTTTCTGAAACAATGTTTTCATTCCTTTTCAATTTTACCTTTGTCGATAATCAATAAAACTCTGTTTAAAATATACATAATGTTTCAGAGGTTTGATTGCTGATAAGAATTTATGCTAATTGTCCAAGTTTTGTGTATATTTCCATGAAAAGCACACACAAATCTGGGAAACAATAAAGTCACTTAGATGGAAACATGGCTTGCGGTGGTCAAAGCAGACACAAGCTATGTCTGGTTGTTGTGTCTATGGTCTTCAACGTTGGATAAGAGACTGCCTTCAATTTAGTACTGATGCTTTTGTGGACTGGAGACAATGCGACGTAACCCCGTGCTGCTGGTGAAACCCATTGCTGGCAAAAAAGTAATTCAAGTAGAAAGAGGAAAGGAAAACAGGGAAGAAACATATTTATAGATTTATGTACAGGGTGGAATGATAAAGTTGTTGCCTTAAAGAAAGCAACACTACCGCTTTATTTTAAAACTTTTACTGAAAAAATCAATTCAGGTAACTTGACTATGTAGTAGAGCTGACATCTATTCAGTGTAGTCACCTTCGATATGGGTCCAGAACTGAGAGCATGCCTTTTCCATAAGCACCGGTAGGAGCTCAGCGAATACTCGGTGGATGGCGGCGATCAGGCTGGCTTTGGTGTTCTGTGAGATCATGTTGGTGATGTTATCAACTTATGACCAAACGAAGCAGTTTAGCAGGTTTAGGTCAGGGAAGAAGGGGGTCAATGAGAGAAGGGTACAAAGTCGTAGCATTCCTTCTGAAGCCAAGCCTGGGTCTCTTTAGACTTGTGGGCTGGTACCAAGTTCTGCTGTCACCCAGGATTTGCCAGCAGCCATCTTATTGCACTAGGGGATTACCACACTCTTCAGCACATCCAGGTACACTTTGGTGTTGACTTTCAAGCCGACTTCGAAAATATGAAGTGGCATGATATGGCCCTCACTTGAAACCACACCTAAGACCATAACCGTGAACAGAAACTTTGTTTTCATTTTCCTAAGCACGTCCCTGTTATTCATGGCAATCCAGCGATACATTTTGAGGGTGCTGGCAATGGTCCTGTTCTCATAACTTGGATCGGTAGAGAGCATGAGTTGTAC
>NC_136516.1:71103556-71123556 GCF_053919585.1 Euprymna scolopes | reverse complement strand
AACAAACTTGATGGTAGAGTTTTGTACGCAGGACCATATCGGTGTAGTGAACACAGAGGGAAGACGTAACGTGCATCCATTCATTCTTGTCAAGAGGGATGAACCCTTCTCTGACCCCAATCATCGCTTGAGCACCATCAGTACAAACATGCTTGAAATTCTGCCAACCAAATCTATTAACTTAAAAATAAAAGTCTACAATAGCTTTGACATCTGTTGCTGTTATTAAAGTTGGCATGGTATTGTAAAACAAAAATTCTTCCTTCATCCTTCTTTCTTTTTTTGTGGTAAGCAAAGGTGATCAACTGGCTCTCTAAAACGATGTCTGTAGACTTATCTAATTGTAAGCTAGTCTAGAGCATGTTTTGGTTGATTTCAGAGCAAACTTGACGGCATACCTCAGTGGCCATGTCATAAATCCATCAGCGGATTGTGTCATTAGAAAGCAAACTTTGCTGGATTTTCTTTTTTGCCTCTGGTCTGATCATCAGTTTCACTATTTTCTTTGTACATGGCTTCATAAGTTCCTCAGCAATAGAGTGCAGTTTCTTCACTTCACGATTCAATATGGAACTTTGTAGACGGATTATGAAGCAGGTTTTTCTTCTGGATGGAATTCAAATTTGGGAAGTGTCACTTCGTGGTCGTATCATGCATGTTTCAAAGACAGAGTATCAATGCTATCATTCTTCCTTTAAAAATGCATCTTGTCACGATGGTTTGAAAGTTTGGAAGGACGTAGTGATTTATTTGATGTCACCACTGAGCCGTGCAGACATTGCTCGGATTTATGCCATTTCGGATAAGATTCTTGAATCCAAACTTAATATAGCTGTCATTCCATTTTCGAACATTCAACATCTTAGAAATAGAGACTGAAAAAAAATCGACTCCCTTGAAAGATAACGTTCCATATTTTTGTATTAAAATTTTATTTATTATGTTCTAATATTTACTTCGTTTACAGGTATTAACGGTCAGGTTATGTACTATTTTGTTGGAATTTTTTTTTGTACCAATAATGGTGCATCCCCCCTGTTTACATTTATTATTGTTTATCTGGTTCTTATATATGATTTTTTGTGTTTTGTATCCATTATGATTTTTAGTTTCGTATATTTTCGGTTTGTACGAAACTCCCTTTAATTTGGAGAAAAGGGAAATGCTAGCTCTGTGGTGACGTCACGAGCCCAGCGCGTATTTCGTCCTCTTTTGAAATTCTGCTGACGTGGAGAGTGAACGTGTTCATTGCCCGGCACTGAAAATGGAATTTTGAAGAGCCTCCTTCAAAGAAGTAAAGCCGGCAAGAAATTAATACCCGGCTGTGACGAGACAGACTTCTGGAAATTAACTATGTGGCTGCGGTTTTGCGCATATTTATTTTACAAGGAGTGGAATTTAAAGAAAATACCTTTTCAAGTGACAAGGAATTTTGGAATTTCCTATCCGGACAAGCGACGAGGTCTTGCTCCTGTAATACATGTGTGTCTCTACGGTTTGCACGCAAACATGGAGGCGAAGGAAGTTCTAAAAGGACTTTAAACAAAAAAGAAGAAAAAGGCATGTGCCTGACTGGCTTTCAATTGTGAGTACGCTCCTAAAATTAATTTCATATACGAGTGTGATTAGGAGATACTAATATTTTGTACATTATTGTTATATTCGTTTATGGATACACACAACTTCTTTATAAGAACCAGTGTTGTTATTTTTTTCATTACATGTTACGTTGGCGTTTCTTAAGTTTAATGCCCGCAAAGGGAAAAATTTGCAACTTATTGTAAATAGAATTTCTTCTTCGTTTCAAAGCAAGACATTTATATTTTATTCTTTCCCCCCTCCCCCTCTTTTGTTTCATGCTTTTTTTTCAGCTTAGTTACTTTAGCGTCGAATTTATCTGGAAGCAAGATTAATTCCGACATTTTTCAAATTTCTCCCCTTTAGCTAGTTGGGAATTTTCTGCTTTTATTTGAAAGCACTAGTCAAATTTTGTCTCCATATTAAATGCATTTTGCGAATTTATTATTCCCTTTTTCAGAACTCATTGAAAGTAAAGTATATTCCCTTTTTCATCGAGATACGCTAATTCTCTTTCGGTAAATGCATTTTGCAAGCTTTGTCTATATTAAATACATTTAGCCATTTTTTGTCCGTTATTGTGTGCCCTTTTCTAATAGAGATACGCTTTAATTCCTTTTCTTTTAAGTTAGGATTAAATTTAACCTCCTAAAATTTCTGTTAACTTCGCTACCTGACTCTATCAACGTCACTTAGATTCGTTCGACTACTGTGAATTTCTCCCGTTATTTAAAAGCAGTTTCCTAACTTATTTTCCCTTATTTAGAAGCATTTAAATAAGTCTACTCCTTTTATTTGAAGGCATTTTGCGAATTCGTGTTCCCTTATTTCAGAATACTTTTCAAACTAAGTGGTCAGTTATTTCAAATAATTTAGCGAACTAAGTTACTATACGCCTTGTATGATACGAAGCGTGCACCCTCCCCTTTCTATTTCGAGACACGTTTCTGTTACTTCCTTGTCCACAACGACTGTCTAATTAATTCCTTTACCTGCGTTCCCTTCCCACTTGTAACTTAGCGCGTCTCTCAACGTCCCTCTAAAATATTCGAGGACTGCTATGTCCTGAATTTAGAAAGCGTGTAATGTAATTTAGTGTTTCCAACATTCGACTTTCGCTTCATAAAAATTCCCGAATTTAGCATTTATGTACGTCTAGTGTCTTTATTTATATCTGTCTTAATATATTTTACGTACGCCTAGCGCACAATTATTTATATATTTTTCTTAATAAAAAGATTAAGCGATATGTATACACTTTCCTTTTTTCTATTCTTTAGAATTGGAGTTGTAACTTTCGTAGCCCTATTTCAGGATATAATTTGCATTTTACTTTTAGTTGAATTTCTACGGGTATTGTGATTTACGTTGGGAGAAACTATAGCATTTTCTGTCCCTACTCAGCGAATAAGAAATCCCACTAGACTGAGGTAATTTTATTTTTCGACCTAATTCAGCGTGTTCGATATTTTTCGGAAGCTGGATTTTCCCCACTTTAAGAAACGACTTTTATCTAATTATACCCTCGTGGGGAGCCTAGTAAATAGAGACGCTGTGTCCAAAACCGGTTTTAGTTATATGTTGGTATTTTTCCTCAATATATTAGAAAAAAAGGAATAAGTATGTACCCCATTATTTTGATTTAATGAACACGTGCGTTCTCTCACATGTGTTAAATGTTTCCGGGTTGTGAATTAACCGGACAACATTATTAGAAATATTATATTATATGTTGAAGATATTATAATTTTCTATAGCGAGTTTATACCCATTTGCTTTGCCTTGGCCCTTATTTGCATTTGGTTATTCGTATTCCTTTGAAGATACACATGTGACATTGGTGGCATGTACCCTCCCCCGACGTAGTTGTATATTTAAACTCTCTTCCCACTTTTTTCCTAGGTTACATTTCAGTGGGGATATTGCTTTAAGAGTGTTAACGCTATTATTCATTTTCTAGTCAATTAACTTCTATATAGAAGTTTGAATTTTAAATTCACTTAATTTTAATTTTGAATCATAGTGACTCTTTTAATTTGTAACTGGGGATTGTATCCCTTGATATTTTCACAGCTCAATATGCTGTATTGGTCTTGTTTTGTTTGTGCTATGAGGAAAGAATTTTATGCAAATACTTTTGTAACCTTTGTGTGTGCATTTTTTTGTGTATAATTCTTGAGCGCCTATTTTTTGTATTTGTTTGGATTTATTCCATATTTTTGAAAAAGAAAAAAAACGCTGCCCGATGTTGGTCACTCGTTCTTCTGGATTCCTTGTAAGGAAACGAAAGTTTTATTTAGGGAAAATTATCGCCATCTTGGATTTGTTGCGGTTGCAGAGGGAATTACCTCAGCCTTATTTTATAACAATGAAGGCCGATGTTGATGAATGGTTAGCATCGGTGGATGATATGACTCAGTTGTTGGGTGATTGTTCCTTACGTGAGGACGTGGACTGTTCGCTAGTAGAAGTGGATGCTGTTCATGTTGTGGTGTTCTCGTCCCAGGTTCGATTCATTCTTTCGAGGTTGGCAGATGGTGTAGAGTGTGATTCCTTGTGCAACCCTGAGATATTTGAAACCCCTAGGGAGATGCTTGGCAAGTTACCGACTACTAAGCCCGAATGTCCAGACTCTGAAAACTGTTTGCTGAGTGCTGGCAAGTTTGGCTTGGAAGATGTTGCATCACAGTCTGAAAGCAGTGTTGCAAGTGCCACTTCAGAGGATCTGCGTAGTCAGGCGCTGAAGTTTGATTTTTCTGGCGGGCAGTTTGCCAGTAGTATTTTAAAGAAAAAGGTATTGGGAGTGAGATTCCCAGGTATCATGAATGATACCACTCGTGTCCACGACTTGGTAAGTGTGGGCATGAATATTATGAAATTTATGGAGGGATTTCCATGGGATGTTGGAATTGTTTTGCCCTCTAACCATGTGAGTTCGAAAACTCGCATGTGTGGTTATCTTACACAACCTTGTCAGAATACCGAAGAACTTAATCATGACGGTGGGATATTACTCCGGTCATGTGGTTCTGACAATGGTCAGTGGTTAAAGGACAAGAGTCTATCCTGTGTGAAAGTGCAAGTTTTGTGCACTTTAAGTGCTAACGTTAGCACTGGGAGAGAAATTCTCCATCAAGGGTATAGGGCAGAAAGCACTATACCTACCTGTGAAGGTGTAAAAACCAAGAGGAGAATGGTTTTTGAAGAGTTACGTGAACTCAAGTTGGACTGGGGCGTCCAGATTCAGGTTGAGTGTAACTCGATAAAGAATCCCATGAGGGATCCTGTTGAATTTGCTGACTACATGGTGTGTAGTTCAGCTTCTCCGAGCTCCTATGAGAGTGTAGGATATGTTGTGCAGAGAACACTTGCAGAACCCTCATTCTATGAAGTGGCTCCTTTAAGTAGAACGGTTCCTGCTTGGGAGTCACATGCAGGTGTTATTGTTTTTGAACATTTTGTGGAGATCTGCCTTGACGTAGCCTACTGCAGTATTGCAAGAGCTATCGAAATCAAGCTCGATTTGTCCAGGGGTGTTTCTGAGGCTCTCAGAACCATCTTATGCTTAGTTAGAAGTGATTTTTATAATGCTGAGATGTTCGTTTCAGTGCTGAACACAAGATTGGATCTCTCCTTGATAGGAGTCTTCCATAAGCATTACATCTCCAGCTGCCTAGGTGTTTCTGACATATTCAACCTTGTTTGTTTGGCTACCTGTATATGGCTATGCAAACGTTTAAAGCTGTAATTGCCTTGAATAATTTGTGAAGGATTTGGGTTTCAGTTTTACTTCATCCCACCAAGTTGAAGAACTCATCCAAGCATAGGGTTGATTGGATTCGTCCCTCTTGTAGCACCAGTATTTATCTCACTGGGCTCTTGTGGTTACGAGGGAGCTAAGATATTTTGGGGTTCGCCAGAGATAATATAAGGATGAGGAGGTTGGATGGTAAGTGAACTTCTCAAGCCTTTATACTCTTATATGCAAATAGTTAATTACCTGGCATAATATTCTCAGTCCAAACTTCTGTTGTGACCTAGCATCGTAGCATTAGTTTTAAGTTTATAAATTTAGTTATGTACTCCTCTGTTCTAACCTAAAACATGAATGTTTTCATGTGAATTTTTGTAGAATAAGCCTTTGAATTTTTCTGATTTTTTGTTCTTATATGTGTTTCCTGGAGAGCTCCTGACTATACATTGTGTAGTATATGTATATATAAAGAACAAATTTTTTGTATTGTAAATTTTACAGGTGTCATCCAACTGTAGGTTGACTGCCATTTCCTGTCGGGGGAGAATGTTGGAATTTTTTTTTGTACCAATAATGGTGCATCCCCCCCTGTTTACATTTATTATTGTTTATCTGGTTCTTATATATGATTTTTTGTGTTTTGTATCCATTATGATTTTTAGTTTCGTATATTTTCGGTTTGTACGAAACTCCCTTTAATTTGGAGAAAAGGGAAATGCTAGCTCTGTGGTGACGTCACGAGCCCAGTGCGTATTTCGTCCTCTTTTGAAATTCTGCTGACGTGGAGAGTGAACGTGTTCATTGCCCGGCACTGAAAATGGAATTTTGAAGAGCCTCCTTCAAAGAAGTACACCCGGCAAGAAATTAATACCCGGCTGTGACGAGACAGACTTCTGGAAATTAACTACGTGGCTGCAGTTTTGCACATATTTATTTTACAAGGAGTGGAATTTAAAGAAAATACCTTTTCAAATGATAAGGAATTTTGGAATTTCCTATCTGGACAAGCGACGAGGTCTTGCTCCTGTAATACATGTGTGTCTCTACGGTTTGCACGCGAACATGGAGGCGAAGGAAGTTCTAAAAGGACTTTAAACAAAAAAAAAAAAGAAAAAGGCATGTGCCTGACTGGCTTTCAATTGTGAGTACGCTCCTAAAATTAATTTCATATGCGAGTGTGATTAGGAGATACTAGTATTTTGTACATTATTGTTGTATTCTTTTATGGATACACACAACTTCTTTATAAGAACCAGTGTTGTTATTTTTTCATTACATATTACGTTGGCGTTTCTTAAGTTTAATGCCTGCAAAGGGAAAAATTTGCAACTTATTGTAAATAAAATTTCTTCTTCGTTTCAATGCAAGATATTTATATTTTATTCTTTCCCCCCTCCCCCTCTTTTGTTTCATGCTTTTTTTTCAGCTTAGTTACTTTAGCGTCGAATTTATCTGGAAGCAAGATAAATTCCGACAATTTGGCTCATCTCATTTATTTCATTCTGGTTTCTCCCTTATAAAATCTGATGAGTGTTTTCTTGGAACGGATTAGGCGATTACGATTTCAGGATACGAAAATTTTAGGATATGGAAGTCAAGTCAGAACCAATTAATTTCGTATCTAGAGGTTTCGCTGTATAAAAAATGACTTTTTTTCATGGAGGAATATTGTCACTTTATTTATACATTACAAGTTTCTGCATTTTTAATTACATTTTCCTGGCGTCCTCTTATGGCTCCCAGTTGAGAAACGCGTTTAAAGAGAATATTCCTAAGTAGGGTTTTCGGGTCATAGCTTTTTTGCGTCTAAGTTTTAAATGAGATCTACCGCGCCGATACTGCAGAAAACGATATTATGCGGCTTTGATTTCATGTCGATGATTGGAGAATGAGAATGTGGTATTAAAAAAACAAAAGCAGCAGCAGCAGCAGCAGCAGCAGCAGCAGCAACAACAACAACAACAACAACAACATAAAGAATTTATTTAAAAAGCACAATAACATAAAAAAAACTCAACGGAATTTTATGGCGCGTCTATTTATTTATTTATTTTTTATTTTATTTTATTTTTTTTTGCTACGATCTGATTTGTTTTCCTTTTCTTTGAATTCAATCAAATACGTTTTTCTGAAAGTGGAGATGCGTGAACCTGCGAGAGAGAGAGAGAGAGCGAGAGAGAGAGAGAGAGAGAGAGAGAGAGAGAGAGAGAGAGACAGACAGACAGACAGACAGACAGACAGCAGAGAAATAATAATAATAATAATAATAATAATAATAATAATAATAATAATAATAAAACAGTTTGTAGTGGTTATAAAAATTAACATTTGTATTTTTCTCATGGATAGCTACCCCTGTAAGGTAGTTTGGTCACACAAAGACCAAACTCTAGGATGTATTAATTTCAACACGAATTTTGAAAGACTACTTCCAAACCCTTTAGGATTTGCATAGAAGTTACAGAGAGTATTCAGGAACCATGAAGAAACGTGGTTTCTCTCTCATCCGGGTCAACTTGGCCCTGAACAAGGCTATCCTCCACCAGAAGATAGTGATAACTGAATTGTGAAGTGATTCGAATGAACACTTAAAAGTAAGTTTTCACAGGGAAGTGTGAACTCAAATTATATTCAATTAAAGTAAACCTTTTTAAACCTCAAAAAGTAACAAGTCAAGTCCATGTCAAAATAACAAGCAGATGCGAGCTTAGAAACTTCTATAAGAACTGAACAATAAAATCAGTTTTCTTCAGGATTCTCAAGCCAGTCACGGTACGGAAAGACCTCAATAACGTATGGCTCTCTTCTTTACCGTTCCTTTGGCTGAGGGGGGCAGAAGACAAGTCACAAATCTTCAGTTACTCATGTCTAAGCTTTTTTCATCTGTTTCTCCCAATTAAGACTTTCACAGTGAAGGTTGCAGCCATTTTCACTCACATCATGATGCCTACTCCCCCCCGTACCAAGCACACCGTTTGTTTATACCATAATTATGTCGTTTGTGTTTACTTTGTCATGCTATTCTTTTTCTCTGCTACTTACTGTACATTTCTGATCAAAATAATGAACGCTCCCTTCTTTCCCCCACATTCCAGTTTCATAAAATATAAGATTAGTGGTTTTGTAATTCTAAAATACTTCGTTATTAATATGTATACGTGCATTAACTTCTTTCCTTTTACATTTGTTTCACATTTTTAGCATTATATGATTTATATGATAAATAAAATAATTAAATTACCCAGGCAGTTCAGAGAAATTGAGCTAAACTAGACTATTTTTAGAATTCAGATTTCATTCAAGAATAGTAGATTATACTTCAAATTTTATTTCCGAACAGTTCACATTCACATTATTAAAAAAAAAAAAAAAATGGCCTCTAAGATTTCTTCTAAACGCTTTTCTTACTTTCCTTCATTTATTTATTTATTTATTATTATTATTATTATTATTATTATTATTATTATTATTATTATAATGAAGAAGAAGAAGAAGAAGAAGAAGAAGAAGAAGAAGAAGAAGAAGAAGTCATTTCTTTCTAGTAAGGTAAACTTTTCCATTATTTTTCTGTTTTTTTTATTTTTACACGGTGGTCACCACTTATCAAAGCCCGAAAGCCACTCAGGGATAAGGGTTATTGCATGTACAGTAATCAATAGGATACTATCGTATTTTCTGTTATAACTACTTTTATACTGTTTAGTGCTATGATTATTGTTATTTGTACTCACTAGGAGTTCTCACACAAGTGATCATCAGAGATTACTCACTGACAACAACCGGCGGTATTCCCTGGAGTTTGGGTGAAAGCAAGTCTGACTAGATTTCTAGTGCTCTCCCCTTCTTGCAATAAAATTTGCAAATGTCCTTTGGTTATCACAACAGTTGCTTGCAGTTGATTTCTTTCTAGCAATGACCATTGGTCTTCACTGAAATTTTGGTGATCCCAGTGGCGGTCTGGTTAGTGCTTTCTCTCATCTGTCTTTCTCTCCTTCTTGACCCTTTATGACTATTTGGTGTGGTGCAAGTCTATATCGACACTACCATTTCTTCTTCTTCTTCTTCTTCTTCTTCTTCTTCTTCTTCTTTTGGAATTCGGTAGAACTATGTAGTTTACAAGAAAAAAAGAATGCTTATTATTTGTGCTATTTGAAAGCCAACCCCAGTTCACTGTAAGTAATTTAGAGTATTTGAATAGGATTTAATCATGTTTTGGAAGCGAGAAATGTAAAACCATAGAGGCGAAAGTCCTTACCTCTTAAAAAAAAAAAATCTTAGAGAAACCTGTTTTATTGAAAACAATAAATACTTATTTAACAACATTTATTTTAAAACAATGGTTGGGATTTAAGGGAGGCAAGGTTAACTGCAATTTAAAACTTTACAGCAGGAAGCCCCCGAACTGTGTTCAGCTTCCGTTCTGTCTCCACTTGGATCTTCCGACCACTCTGGTGTATCAGTTAAGATAAAAATGAAATGTAATAAGTCCTCAGATGTACCTCTCCATTGTACAGTATATCGATACTCTTTGGCTTCCGTAGATTTATATCAGATCTACCTATGCGTTCCATGTTTAAAAAAGAATGTGTCCTCTATAGTATCAGACCTGACAGAATGGTTAATTGTAGGTATAGACCGTTTCATACCCTCGAAAAAATTCCAGCAAAAACCTAACAGCCAGCCGTGGTTCTCTTCAGAATGTGCTGCTGTCATTGCACACAGAAATCACTTTTTCCATTGCTGCCAATGTAATAGATGTACTGAGACTAAAGCCGCTTTCAGGACTGCCAGCAACCACTATAAAAAAGTAATAAAGAACGCAAGAGAGTTGTATGCTCAGTCCGTCAAGTCCAAAGTAGCTGAGCAGCGGTTTGGTTACCACCAGTTTTGGCAAATAGCAAACAGAATCCTGAACAGAAGCGTGTGCTCTATCCCAACTATTATAAATGGACCTGACGTAAACTCGTCAGCATCAGACAAAGCCAAACTCTTTGCTAAGAACTTTGCAGCTAACTCTATCCTTTGCGACCAAGGCCAGCAACCTCCAATATTTCCTCCTGTATCAGAAAACATGCTATGTGATATACAAATATCTGTACGTAATGTTGCCAAGCTAATCAAAAACCTTGATTCCAGTAAAGCAACCGGCCCTGATGGTATTCCAATTATAGTACTCAAAAGACTTCAACCAGAACTATACAAAACTGTTTAAACGTTGTCTTAAAGAGAATTGCTTCCCATCACCCTGAAACATCTCATCAGTATGCCTTGTATTTAAGAATGCAGATGATCGCTCATCCCCCTCTCAGTACAGGCCAATAAGTCTCCTGTGCGTCATGAGTAAGTTGCTGGAATCTGTGTTAAATACAGAAGTAATCAACCATCTCAGCAAAGATAACCTTCTTAGTGACACACAATATGGTTTCCGTTCTGCTAGATCTACAGCAGATGTGCTTATAGTTATATCTCATAGGATTAGCAAATCTCTCGATGGATGCTACATTTCTAGGGCAATTGCTCTTGACATATCAAAAGCCTTTGATAGGGTATGGCATAAAGGTTTACTTCACAAGATCTCCAGTTATGATATAGCTGAAAATGTCTTCTCAATTATTAAATCATTTCTTTCTGATAGGTTCATAAGAGTAGTGGTTGATGGGCAGAAATCAGAAGCTCTCAGTATTAATGCTGGAGTCCCTCAGGGGTCCATTATGGGCCCAACTCTTTTCCTGATCTACATTAATGATCTTCCAAATCACATCCTTACATCATTCGTAGACATTCATGCTGATGGCACTACTATCTATGGTAGCACATCTAAGACCATAAACGACCAAGATCTCTCTGATTCTCTTTCCTCTGATCTTGAGCAAGTGGTACAATGGGGAAAAAGGTGGTTGGTTACTTTTAATGCACCTAAAACCAAGCTTTTATCTTTACATCATCAACACTCTGATCCCCATCTGTCATCAATTGAAATGAATGGCTCTCGTCTTAGGGAGGCCTTATGTTTTGACAAGCTTCTGGGCTTGACCGTTACTCCTGATCTTAAATGGAACACATACATTAAATCCGTTGCCAAGGCTGTTGGAAAAATGGTGAGATCCTTCTATCGTTCCAGTAGATATCTCACTGCTGATACAATTCTCTATCTATATGAGCCAGGTACGTCCAAGGATGAAGTACCGTTGCCACATTTGGGCAGAAGCTGCTAGAAAGGACTTATCCTGCCTTGATAGAATTCAAAATAGACTTCGTAGCCTCATAGAGGATGTCCTTTTCTCTTCCCTGCACCCTCTTTCTCACAGAAGAGATGTTGTGAGTTTGTCTCTGCTTTATCGTTACGTTCATGGCAAGTGCTTGGCTGAGCTTCAATCTCTGGTCCCCTCTCGCCAAACTTTCACAAGAAACACCCGTCTAGCAGAAAACACTATCACTAATTTCCCCCACTCTTTATTTGTGCCTAAACCTAAACGTAGATTCCATGAGCAAAGCGTCTGCCTTAAAACTGCACGCCTATGAAATTGTCTTTCATTTTCCCGCTTTCCAGCTGACTACAATATGGTTGTTGTCAAGTCTAATGTAAACAAGTTTTTGATGAGCCGTTTCATATAAGTTAACAAATTTACCGAATTTCCATTACTAACAATTACTATATTGTCCAACTTCTACTTTACACTCTTTAACCCTTATCCTCGAGTGGCCTCTTGGCCTTGATAAGTGTAAAAATAATTTACTCATTTACAAAAATATATTTTAGAACAATTACTTTTTTCTACACACACACACACACACACACACACACACACACACACACACACACACACACACACACACACACACAAACCAAGTAAATCTTATTTTAATCACCTGAATTACTTACAGTGAAATGGGTTCTGGTATTTTCTTTTTTTTTTATTTATGCTCTAATATTTATTTTTCAAAATTAAATTATACATTTTATATTCTCCCCAGGCAACGCCGGACACGAGTATTGCTAGTATTTGGGAAAAATAAACACAAGGAAGTAGGTGAGATATTTCAATAGTTTCTATAGCACAACTAACCCACAATTTCTTTAAAATTCTACTGTTTTTTGCTCAGCATCAATCGTTTTTCTTTTCTTTATTTTATCTTGCTATCTCAAATTGGTGAGAAACTCCCTTCCATTATCTTTCTTTTCTTTTGCAGTCAGGAGTCTGCTTCTTTCCGTCATGCCTTCTCTATTTCATTTCCCCACTTTTAAAGCTATCGGTCTTTGAGACATTCAAGGGTGGGCAACTCTTGGTACGATTGCCAAACCTGGCACGCTACTCATTTCCTTCCAGCATAGAACTTCTGGTTTCAAATAAAATAAGTAATCTATTATATAAAAGGCAGTTGTCTGTGTGTTTGTATGCTTGTATGCCCAGCGAAAACTTAAAAAGTACACAACAGACCTCTACAAAGTTAGTATTTTTTAATCAGCGTAATTCTGAAAAAATAATATCTAAAATTTAGAAAAAGGAAAGTCATCTTTTAAAAGTCAAATCGCCATTTGAATCATGTTATCAAGAATTAAAATTGAGGTGGCAGTATAAAAACCCCTTTTTATACTATCATCTCAATTTTAATTTTCAATCTATGTACTAATAAGAAAAATTCATAATTACCCATATCTATTTTGCTAACAACATTTTCTCTGATGAGATGAGCCATTCATTGAAAACTCATGGGTTAAGGAAAAGACTTTAATAATTATCTGTACTCCTTTGTCAAACAATGAATGTTGTAGTAATTTTACATAATTTAATTCAAAATCATTATTGCTCTATCTCGCATATTGAGCTTTTTTTTCATCTGCCTAGGATTATCTTATAAATATTCATACTATTTATTTGTACTTTATGTTTACAGTATTATACAACCTGCATTCTTACTGCACGTCAGTATTGTATATATATACATATATACATATATATATATATATATATATATATATATATATATATATATATATATATATATATGTAAATTCTTGGTACAGCAAAATGGAAGGAGAAATTTCAGAGGAAACATAATTTAATTTAAATCAAAAAGATCAAAGAAACAAACAAAAAAAAAAAACGGGCAGGTGGAATTGTTAAAATTTCCTTAAGGCGTTATCGTCTGACCCTCTAAGAGGAAACGTCAGAATGATAAATTAAAAGCTAAGAATCGAATGAGGAAATAGGGAAATTGGTTTCAGTTGGAAAACCAGTGAGAGAAAAAAAAAATTTAATTCTCACTATTCAGGTGGTTTTAAATCAGTAAATATTTCCAACTGATGTTTCAAAATCTTTTGTCTACACAGGCTAGGTCGAGAGTTATTAATGACTAACGCCTCAATGATATTGAGATGATAGTTCGACCTAGCACTGTATAAAACAGAAAACCAACCATCGGAATATTGGTCAGAACACCTATTTATACTAATCAGGTGATTACCGATGGCGGGCTCATGAGCTTGGGAGTGCCCGGATGTTCTCGAAACCTGGTGTAATCGAATATCCCGAGGGATGTGTTGGGATATTCTCATTTCCAATCTTTGGGATGTCTTGCCAACGAAATAAAAATCCAGAAAAGATTTCTTCAACTTTATAAAAGCGGGTTTATTTCTAAGGAGATTTACGATAGAATCCGACCCATTGGCTCTCAAAGGCCTAGAATGTACGGTTTACCCAAGGTTCATAAACCTAACATTCCTTTGCGACCCATTTTATCTATGTTGGGTTCTGCACAACACGAACTTGGGAAATGGTTAGTTGATCTTTTTAAACCTGTGCTTTCTTTTTATTCGGTCCATTGTATCTCTGATTCTTTTCAATTTGTGTCTCATATACACAAATTATCTTTATTTAAGAATACCGAGTTCTTGGCTTCCTTTGACATTAATAGTCTTTTTACTAATACACCTTTGGATGAAACCATTGGTATTTGTGCTGACTATCTATATCGTGGCTCCTCAAAATCTCCACAATTTCCAGAACGAATTTTCGTTGAACTGATGGAACTTTCCACTAAATCAGTTTCCTTCAGTTTCAACAACATTATGTACCGGCAAATTGATGGGATATCTATGGGTAGCCCTCTTGGTCCTTCGCTAGCCAACATTTTCGTTGGATTTTTGGAAAACGAATTATTTTCCAAAATTACTAAACCAACATTCTATACACGCTACGTTGATGACACTTTTGCATGCTTTCCCTCACGGAGTGAAGCTGAACAGTTTCTTCGTCTTCTTTGTAACTTGCATCCATCGTTACAATTTACTATGGAGGTCGAGGACTGTGGCTCTCTTCCATTCCTCGATGTTCGTGTTTCTAAAGTTGGTTCTACATTTGAGACCTCTGTATACAGAAAACCTACATTTACAGGGCTCTATCTTAATTGGTTTTCCTTTGCCCCTCAGTCTAGAAAAATAAACCTCATTAGCGCTCTTACACATCGTGCACTCATGATTTGTTCACCAAACCGCCTTGATGCGGAACTTGGTGAAATCACAAATATTTTTCTCAGCAATGGATATCCCATAAATATAATAAAAACTACTATTGAATGTAAAATTGCTACATTTAATAGTGTTAAACGTATTGGTCCATCACGTTGTCCCATTTATTTAAAATTACCATGGTTAGGTCCTGATGGCCTTCATATTGTTGAAAGGATTTCTTCTGCTACTCAACGTTGTTTTCCAACTACTATGCTTAGAGTAGTTTACACAACTCGAACCTTTTTCTCTTCTTTTCGTAAAGATGTTTTGCCAACCATTCAAAAGAATTCTGTTGTTTATAAATTTGTTTGTCAGTGTGGAGCTGACTCCGTTGGCAAGACATCCCAAAGATTGGAAATGAGAATATCCCAACACATCCCTCGGGATATTCGATTACACCAGGTTTCGAGAACATCCGGGCACTCCCAAGCTCATGAGTCCGCCATCGGTAATCACCTGATTAGAATAAATAGGTGTTCTGACCAATATTCCGATGGTTGGTTTTCTGTTTTATACAGTGCTAGGTCGAACTATCATCTCAATATCATTGAGGCGTTAGTCATTAATAACTCTCGACCTAGCCTGTGTAGACAAAAGATTTTGAAACATCAGTTGGAAATATTTACTGATTTAAAACCACCTGAATAGTGAGAACTAAATTTTTTTTTTTTTCTCGCACTGGTTTTCCAACTGAAACCAATTTCCCTATTTCCTCATTCGATTCTTAGCTTTTAATTTATCATTCTGACGTTTCCTCTTGGAGGGTCAGACGATAACGCCTTAAGGAAATTTTAACAATTCCACCTGCCCGTTTTTTTTTTCTTTGATCTTTTTGATTTAAATTAAATTAAATATATATATATATATATATATATATATATATATATATATATATATATATATATATATATGACGAAAATCTATATTCAAAATTTCAAGATATTGACCATCTTACGTTTATTCCTTTAAGTATGTTAACAGGCACAATTCTTGACAGCACCTGTTTCATAGCGCAAAATCATTCATTTAATTATTATATCAATCAATGAATTTATTTTGCCCTTAACTTATCGAAAGAAAAAGCATTTATCAATTTTAAAAGAACAATAAAGGCATATGAGCATGATTATAATCATGCCCATATGCCTTTATTCCAGTGAAGACCAATGGTTACTGCTAGCAAAAAATCACTGGCAAGTGGCTGTTGCGATAATGCAAATTCATGTGCAAAGTTTGTTAAAAAATGTGAAGTACTAGAAATCTGTGGAATAAGCTGTGAGCAATTCCCTACTGAAAGTACTGTATGTTCTTTCAGTATCTTGAAGTTTTCTAAAAAAAAGAAGGATAATGGTTGTCATAAACCATCAACGAATTGTTGCAACACTCCTCTGATGCCACATCGGAAGCATCTACGAATAACGCAAGTGGAGCGTCCGTCTTGGGAAAAACCAATATTGTAGCGTTTGCTAAGAATTTTTTAGAGAAATGCTCGTTTAAAGTAATCCCTTCATTCTTTTTTTTTTAAACTGAGAAAGAGTGCAGTTCATGTTCGTTTAATCCCTTCATTCTTTTTTTTTTTTTTAACTGAGAAAGAGTGCAGTTCATGTTCGTTTAAAGTAATCCCTTCATTCTTTTTTTTTTTTTTTTTCCGAAAAAGATCGGTTAAGGGTTGTGCTAACTCGATGCAGTGAGGTAAGAATCGTCTGTAAAAGTTAATTAAACCCAAAAATTCCCGTAGTTTACGAAGAGAAATGGGAACAGGGTAATTGACAATAGATTGAACCTTCTTAGGCAGGGGATGAATACTGTCCTTGTCAATAACATGACCAAGAAAAGATAACGATGAAACACTGAACTCACATTTGTTAGGGTTGATGATCATGCTATATTCCAATAGTCTATGAAATAATTAGTTCAGGGGTTGAATATGTTCCTCTGTGAATGAGCTTGCCACTAATAAGTCGTCAATGTACGCGTAAACGAAAGGCAATTCACGTGTAACTGCGTCTATGAGTCATTGAAAAGCCTGGGTGGCGTTTCTCAATCCGAAAGGCATTCTACTGAATTCAAAAAGTCCGAATGGTCTTGGGGATGTCTTTGGGATCAACGGGAATTTTATTGTACGCGCGCATGAGGTTGATTTTGAAGAAAATTGATTTTTTTCATTGAGTGAATTTGAAAAATCATGCAAAGTGAGGTATCGGATAGTTATCTGGTACTGTTCGGCTGTTAAGTGTTCTGTAATCCCCGCAACGGCGTCAGTCACTCGATGTGTCCTTAGGAACCACGTGGAGTGGTGACGACCAGTTGCTTTGAGACGAACGAATGTTTGGCTACTTTGAAGGTTAATAAAAAGGTTTCAGCAATCCACATCTCTGCAAAAAAAAGAAAAAAAAAAATGAAATCTAGAAAATAACGACACTTGACAAAGAACACAAAATCTTTGTATCAACATGGAATAAACAACATTTATTTACGTGTCAGGAATATTAATTTATATTGTTTTAACGTAATTTTTTTTTTCCTTGTGTGGAATGTTCATAATGAAGGATTAACGGAGTGGAGGATTTTGTGAGATTTGCACGAGGCTTAAAAAATTGAAATTCACACTTGATAAGATAACAATCAGCTAAAGATTCTGACTACATTAACATATTATATCATGATTAGATGTGTCTTAACTTTAAATGTGAAAAAACAGTAACACTTAAAAATAGTAAAATTAGACGAAAAAATAACATTTAAAAGAGTAAAATAGTAAAGTTAGACGAAAAACAGACACTTAAAAATAAGCAGGCGATTAATTGACAATCCACTAGCTTAGATAAAAAAACAAAAAACAAAAAACTACAAATTTACCCCTAAATCTACCTTGAAACAACTCGGACTTAGGGTTAGTGGTCATTTTTTTTTAACTACCCTCAAACGTAAAAATGGCTCGGAAATGAGAAGGAGAGGAGCAGGAGCGTTTTATGTTAAATTAATATACGGAACTGATTTCCCGCTCTAAATTCTTTTTCTGTTCTTATTCTTTATGCCAAGTTTTTAATTTTAACGTACTTTTAATGAATGGGTAAATTGTAAACTGCTTCGACCATTTTTGGGACCCATACCGTACCAATTTTGCTGCTTGTACAGTTCACAAAACGTGCTACTTTGTAGATATGATTTTCAACATTTTTACAGTATCTTTTGTTTATTAAAGTGTTAGGTGAAAGTACAGAATAGTTCAAAAGCCCCTCTCACTATATTAAAAATGACTTTCTAAATAATAATGTTAATATCAAATTTCGAGTCTGTAGACTTCAAATTGACAGAGTTATTGCGTAGGGAAATGTACACACACACACACACACACACACACACACACACACACACACACACACACACACACACACACACACGTTCACTTTTATAGAAAGATAGATAGATAGATAGGTAGATAGATAGATTGTATGCAAAAATAATTAAGTGTAATGTGATTTTTTATCTGACACTGTTTGCTGCGGACATCGAGTCGCCTATTCCGTTGCATCATCTAATCTGTTTCTAAATGTTCAAATTAAACTTGTGAAATAATGTTTTCAAAGATGTAAACCAATTCTCTCTCTCTCTCTCTCTCTCTCTCTCTCTCTCTCTCTCTCTCTCTCTCTCTCTCTCTCTCTTGTAAGGTTTTGATAAATGTTTCTAGTTTTTATTTTTCCCACCATGATTAAAACGTCCCAACTTGTGTGTATTCATAATACCCTTCTCTCGTCCGCTCCTTTTTGTCATAGCTGTCAGAGATAATCTTTTTTAAAATCGTTTTTTCATTCATTTTTAAAACAACTACTTCTCTCAAAATTCTCTCTCTCTCTCTCTCTCTCTCTCTCTCTCTCTCTCTCTCTCTCTCTCTCTCCTTCCTTCTCTGTCACCCTCTCTCTCTCTCTCTTTCTCTCTCTCACTCCCTTTCTCTCCCATCCCCTCTCTTTTCTTTTTTTATCCCCTCTTTATTTCTCTCTAAATCCCGAAATTAGCAATTACTCACCCCTCCCTCGCATTTACATTGTTATTATTGAAGTACCTGCCTCCCCACGAGGGTTAGATGTGACCCAAGGTCGGACTTAATGCGAAACGTGACTATTTCTGAACGCGATAAGTGCATTTATAGCCTGCAACGAATTACCTATAAAAATTGCTCAATCGGACCCGCCTGCATTCCCTGGTAAGGGAGGCTCAGGCGAGAACCCCTCTTCCACTTTTCGGAGGAGCTAATGCCTGGAAAGATGGCCTTCTGGGAAACGAATGGAATCCTCCGCTCTATATTAAAGACTATCGTGTATTTATTATTATTTTTGTATATCTATATAAATAAAACAATAGGTGTAGGTATGCATGTGTGTATGTTTGCGTAAAAATATTTAACCGTTAAACTCTTAAACTAATGCCCACATAACACTGAAATTAACAGGAAATAGTAATCAGACACCACGGATGGTTTATAAAGAGTAAAATCTTTGTTTGGATGGATAAATAACGCGTACAAAAATATACCCACAAGTTGAAATGCAAAATGCTCATTTCAAGTGCTTATATATTTCAATTACTTTTGCACATGCGCAAATCCATTCAAAACCTGAAGTTGTTTAATTTGAAATCTTGCTTATCTGTCGATAGCTCAAACGGTAGTGAAACGCTGCTGGAGAGCTAATTGTTTTGGTTTCAATTCTAGCTGATGGCACCATCATTTTTTTTTTTTTTAACTTTTGAAATCAGTATTATATATATGGGATGATATCAATATTATATATATGGGATGAAATCAATATTATATATATGGGATGAAATCAGTATTATATATATATATATGGGATGAAATCAATATTATATATATGAATGAAATCAGTATTATATACATGGGATGAAACCAATATTATATATATATCGGATGAAATCAATATTATATATATGGGATGAAATCAATATTATATATATGGGATGAAATCAGTATTATATATATGGGATGAAATCAATATTATATATATGGGATGAAATCAATATTATATATATGGATGAAATCAGTATTATATATATATCGGATGAAATCAATATTATATATATATCGGATGAAATCAATATTATATATATATCGGATGAAATCAATATTATATATATGGG
>NC_136516.1:71073556-71101056 GCF_053919585.1 Euprymna scolopes | reverse complement strand
TTAAAAAAAAAAATGTCATCAATCTGGCCAGTGCTTGCTTTTTCTGACCCATTTTTGCGGGTGGTTTATGTACAAAATATATAAACAAGAAAATTAAATTAAATTAAATATAATATAACATCTTAAAAAACGTAGCCTTTTTCTTAAAAAGTAAAAATAGTCATTTTAAAACCGTTCCCTGTAAAGGTATATATATAAAAAAAAACATGCGTTTTTTGCCCAAAAGTAAAAGTGTGAGAAAAAGTCCCGAAAAAATGCCATGAAATTCATGGAACATTGAAATATGCGACGCATTGATGATGCTGATGATGATGTCTGTAGCAACGTGGTCCCGTTTGTTTTGTTTTTTCTTTTTTTTTTTGTTTATTTATTTTCACCGTTTCTTTTCTATTTTTTCTCCCTTTCTCTGAATTCCAATTCTTTCCAAGATATTACAACTAAAACTCGGAAGACCGTTCTAGTCCCTCAGCATAAAAAAAAATAAAAATTATTTAAAATTAGCTGTATTTATTCGGCGTTGCCCGGATGAAGACATATTGCGGTCTTAGAAAAAATAATTCGAAATATAGTCATATTTACATTTTTTTTTTTAAATTATTTTAAATATCATTAAAAAAAATTGGTTTCTGTTTACTCTTATTCGATTAATAGTTAAAAAAAACAAAATAAGAAAAGAAAAAGAATGGTACTTGTGCAGTTTATGGACGTGCTATTTTAGATAGGATTTTTAATTTCAATTTATTTGTTTATGAAATTATTAGGTGAAAGTTCAGAATAATTAGTAAATTACAAAACGTCATTCCCTTCCCATGTTAAGAATGGGTTTCTAAATAATAACGTTATTATTTCAACACGGTCCGTATTTTGTATAAGTACCAAAAAATAATAATTCAATATGTATTTATCAAAGTTACAGATAGACAAGAAACACACACACACACACACACACACACACACACACACACACACACACACACACACACACACACACACACACACACATTTGAAATGTGAAGTTATACAAAACTATTACAACTACTATAGGTGAATGTTTATATTTGCTTTCAGACACGGCTTTTTAGTGTACAATGATTTAGTTTTACTTACAAATTCATCCTGACATTATTTTACTTCCATTCATTTTTTAAAAAATTATTATTGTAGATTAATCCAGCTAAATAATCCCATCCCAGAAAAAACTAAACTTCTACTTTTTTCAGGCGATTACGTGTAAGCCATTTGAAAAGTTCAACCGAATAATAAAAAAAAAAAGGAGGAAGGGGAATTAAGAATGGGGGATCAGTTTCACTTTTTTATGGCAGTATTTCTGGTTGAGTTTTTTTTTTTTTTTTTTTTTTCATGGAAGGAGGTCTACTTGTTTTTTTTTTAAAGACGATTACGTGTGGTTTTACGATATTGTCAGTCGGACTTAGGGTTAATGGTAAAAACGTTAGTTAGTTATCTACCCGGAAATTAAATTGTCCGATTTCATGTAACTCGCGTTTATGTAAAAACCGAACTAGCGAACTGAATGAAACCGCTACGAAATACATCATTTACAATATTTGTAAGTTTACTTTGTGTACACACACACACACACACACACACACACACACACACACACACACACACACATATAAACAAGACGTTTGAATACTTTTTTATGTTTTAAGATTTAAACTCAAAATGATCCCTCATTTCATCTAATTATATTAAAAAGCAACGACATAAAATCATTTTTATCGCCTGTATACATTTTTATTATGGCATTTTGATTTTGCCCCATCAACATCAGACGTAATTTTTACGCCGTTAATGATGTATTTATTTCGTTTTAGTATCATGCAGTTCCAGTTCGGTAGTTTGGTTTTTTACATAAACACGAGTCGGAGAACCCATAGGCGGCCCTCGGACACTGTCTGTCAATTTAACCCTTAAATTTATATACACAAATTTTCTGCAACGCTATTTTTCAAATAAAACAAGACGAAAAAAGCAAAAAAAAAACAAAAAAAAAAACGCCTCTGTTCAGTCTCGAAAGACAATGGATACGCCCTGTAAGAGTGGTTATGCATGCGTATAATTTTGAGACAAGGGTAGCGCAATCCTCAACCACACCTCTCCTGAATCGGCACTGTTCGAGTCCAGGACAACTGGAAACAATGCTGGGATAAGCAGAGAGAGCTCATACGGCACCTGAAATTCCCAAATGGTCACCCATTTTAGTACTGACCAGGCTCAACATTGCTTAACTTCTGTGATCTAACGGGAACCTGTGTGTCAACGTGATTATGCTGTATGCAATCGCTTAGAAAAAGATAGAATCTCATTTTTTCGTATGGGGGATAGCTGAACCATAACTTTAGTGTTCTTTTTTAATTTGTAAATGTAATTATTTATTTGGTATTTGAACCCAACGAAACCGACTTTTACCTACCTAAAACTTAAGTTAGGGTTAAGGTACAAAAAAAAAAGAAAAAAAAAAGAAAAACGTTCGGTTCAAATTCTGTGCAAGTACCATGTATATTTTTTAGTTTTATTGAAAACTAAAAAAAAAAAAATATCGGAATCAGCAGCATACCGCAATCAGCAAGGGAAAATGCCATTATTGAAGTGGCCATTTCCCTGTTGACTGCGGTATGTTACTGGTGTGCTCTGGAAATCTTAGGAGGTCAGGTCCACCCTTTCTCATTGGGAAATGGTTAGTTTATTGCTAATCGTCTGAGGCGTGCCTACCGGAGAATAATGACGGGGCTTCCCAGGAAGTTTTTGTATGCGAGAATGCAATTCCTCTCAGGCAGTCAGGCAGTCAGGCAGGCACTGGCTACCCCGACTTCCCGATGATGCGTCGTGTGCCATGAGAGGAAGATAGTCACCACCGATTGGAAGTGAAGAAGTTCGGAGATCACATCGGTCGACATGTGGAATATATCAACCAAGATTAGTCTGAATAATACAGATACAAAGAAACTTCCAAACAGATATTTAGTTCTCTCCCACGGCAAGAACTGTGACACCGGAGTCGGAAAGTGGGATTGAAAAGTCAGCGCCCCCAAGGAGGCGCACTCTGGCCTGCAAAAAGAACATGGGCAGCCCTATCGGCATTCCCCAGTAAGGGTGTCTTAGGTATAGCAATATACAACCCCCTTCTTAAAGGGAGAAGGCAAAGCCTAAGAGGGTGGACCTCCTAGAACTGCACAGAACCAACATGACACCACAATCAACAGGGACCAGGTAATTACAGGAATTATTGTCGATTTTCTGTTGATTTTCGGGCCCGAGGATAAAAATCTCTGATTCACGTACAGACATTTCATATTCCGAATATGTATGAACTGAATATCCTTAGGGTCACGATGGATGAAGTTCATGACGGAAGGAGGGAAGGAGGGGGGTCTGAATAATTACTCTATTTCATTCTAACTGGTAGATGTCCAAAGTATAAGACTAAAACTAAATCAAACAGTTGGCAACTGATTTTAGTTTCTTTTTTGTTGATTTGTATTATATTGAAGCAGTTGCAAAAGTTTGCACATGATATATATATATATATATATATATATATATATATATATATATATATATATATATATATATATATATATACACGCACACACACAATAGAATTATGCACTGTTCAGTCATATATACCAGCAGTTCTGAGTCCCTATTTACAATGCCTCCCCACGGGACAGAGTTAGACACCAGGGTCGTTTTTTAATGTGGAGAAAATGAACAAAAATAAACATTGTCTTAGTCGCGAAGGATTTCTCCTCCACTGACAGAGAACAAGAAATTGAAGTGTAGCGTCTGAAGAACAGATACTACATTATTGTTATCTTTTCTTTGGAAGAAATGGACTAACTGCTGAAGTAGTAACCGCCAAAACAAACAAAAATATATATATATTTATTACAGAAACTACAGTACGGATGGCTTATGGGCGCATAATTGTATGATATTATAAATTAAAAAATAAATATTATTCTTTATTATGTCTTAATACAATTTATAACATATAAAGGGGGAGGGTGACGGTGGTATAGTGATTAACGACATGGACTGAAGATCTGGGTGTCCAAAATCACTTCACTTAGGATGTTGGCAACCTTCACGTGGTCCCTCCCGTAATTCCCGATGTCTTCCTAAAAAGAATTCTGGCTAGAAAAAATATCAAGAAAACTAATGGCAACAATAGAATCTTCAGATTCATACAATATGATGATGGAAACATATAAACAATGGATACCCCCTCCCAAATGTTAACATTTGGGAAATAATGTACCCATGTTACTCACCGTATTTTCTAGAATATATATTCCATATATTCCCAAATTCATAATGATCTGTTAAATAGTTTGGGAGATTCTTCTGCAAACACACACACACACATATACATATACATACTTTTATATATATATATATATATATATATATATATATATATATATATGATTAATTCATTTGTATCCGTAATTAATATAAACTTCTTCGTGTACGATCGTTTCCAAGATGATATGAATCTTTATTGATATTAAGTCTCTTCACCAGCACAGCGTATATACACCTAAATTCGAAGTCAAAACTTAACATTGAAATTACAGCATATTACACTCTGAATTATACAACAATTCGAGTAGCTGAGGGTCGTAATGACACGCGCGCGCGCACACACACACACACACACGCACACACACACACACACACACACACACACATATGTGTGTATTTTTAATATGTGAAATTTATTTCTGTCAGTGTACAGTATTTTATGTATTGGGCTTTTTTCTTTGTGGATGTTATTTGCATGCATGATATTTTTGAACAAGCGATTTAATTTAGTCCGTACGGCTGGATATAAACAAAGAATACCACAAAGTGAAAATTTTCTGTATTAGTCTCATTTTTTACTTTTTGGTACTACTTGTTTATATCCAGCCCCGCGGACTGAATTAAATTGCTTGTTAGTTATATTACGAACAGGAACAATAGTAGTAAAATAAAATGCTGTATATAACTTTTCAAGACAATTCAGTTTGAAAATGTGGTTCAATTATTTATTAAAAGCAATAGTATTTTCCCGCCTATTTCGTTTGATACTTGCACATTTCGTTTGAATAAAACCGATTATTGGTTGTACATTGTCTCTTTACCTGAAATAAAATTCTTATTTGCTTTTTAAAGTGACGAGTATTTTCGCCAACATTCAAATCTCAAGATATATTCAGAGTAACCCGGATATAAGAAACTCCGAATATAAGAGATTTTCTCTGGTCCCAAATTAGAGGTCATGTTAATGTACGGTGTAACCCGGATATAAGTGTAACCCGAGTATAAGGAAGCTGAAGGGAGAAGTCTCTTATATCTTTAGAGACCATGGATACCCCCTGTAAGCAAGGGTCACAAAATTTCCAATCGCTTCTCTCCTGAACCGGTATTGTTTGAGTCCAGTTACAAAAAGTCCAGATCAATTTGAAACAGTGCCTGAATAAGGAGAAAAAGACTGTTGCTATTTTGGAGTTTTCCTTTTAAACTAATAAACTTTCTCTTATTTTGTCAGCCATAATCCATAGCGCAATGGATATAGGTGCTAAGTGGAGTTCGGTTCTAAATTGACAGCATTCTGAAGGTTGAAGGATCAATCCTCAGTACAGCCGATACTAAGAATTCAATTGCATTTTACTGAAGACTTCTACCTGGCCATGAGAACAAGCTACCTCCATTGATTAACATACCGTTCTCAAAAGGATTTTAGTGATTAGATATTCAAAAGAGATAACTAATGAATCTAACGAGGTTATTAAGAGTGCTCAATAAAAGAAGAGCAAGATATATTGCTATTAATATAAACAAATTTGCATGGTTTCTTCTGTGGAAAGCAACCATTTATTAAGTCGCCTGATGAGGACTTCTGGTTTTAACCAACCATTTATTCTAAATATTAGCATGTCCAGTGTCGCGACCATGTAAATTTGTTTATATAAAAATATTTATATACCAAATTTCAAGATGTTGACCATCTTACCATTTGTTCCTTTAGGTAAGTAGACATACACAATTCTTGACAGCACCTGTTTCGTAGCGCAATATCATTCATTTAATTATTATACTTCAGGTAGTCTAGCCGCATTGATGAGATGTGATACAGCGAAACAGTACAGTACTATATGTGGATGACTATATATATATATATATATATATATATATATATATATATATAGGTCGTTCCAAAATTAAGGCCTCTTAAGTTTTCACTCAAAAACTAAAATGTTGAAGAACTATAATGATGGAAGTGCTTCTATTAAAACAAGTGACCTTTGTGCTCCATTTTTCTACATAGTCACAACCATTTTCAATGCACTTATGCCAGCAATAAACGCTGCCTAGGTTGTAAAAATCTGGTTCACATCTCTGTCACCACTCTGAAATCGACGAACCCATCTCCTAACTGTGCTGACATCAACTGCATCGGCTTCATAAACGTTCAACGGGCGCCGATGAATGTTGATCGGTTCGATTTTTTCTGCATGGAGGAATTCAATGACACATCTCTGCTTCCGATGCCCGTCCATGACGGGTTGCTTTTGTAGAGTCCACTGTCAATATCTGCAGCAGAGAGATGAATGGATGAGTTCAGTTATGATAACAATGCACAAGACTCTGCTTTCTATGTTTCCAGAATGAAGAATGGAGCAAAATTTCAATCAGATAATCGAAACGAATTTGCGCAGATGACATTTGAAATATTAATATAGAAAATGTTATGGCTTACATGTTCAAAAGTGATAATTTGAATTTAGTCACGTGACTTACACACACACACACACACACACACACACACACACACACACGTACATATATACATATATATATATATATATATATATATTACAAACAAAATTTAATTTAAAATCTTTAGATATTTTAAGTAGAGTAGTCCAAAGAGTAAATGTGGTATTTGGGTGACTGGTGAAGTGAAAGTGACTGAAAAATGGTAAAAGAATGAAATGAACAATGACTGTACGAATGAGTAAAAATGCTTCATGTTAAGAATAGGAGAGACAGAGAATAATCACCGACCACCCGACTCTATTCACACACTTTTGATGGCCTTGTGCCTAATTTGTAAATGAATTATATTTTTACTTGCGTATAAATAATTCGAAGTGTATTATAGTTTTTTCCTCTTTAAGAAGAGGGGAAATCCTTATCGACTGTGGCAATTTTAATTTTCGTTTCCCTTTGGGGGAGGGAAGCTGTACATACTCCATATGAAAATGACCTTGTGTCTAACTTTGTCTTCGTGTGGAGGCAAGTAAATTACGAACGTTATATTGATAATTGTTAGGAGTTTTGTTTGGATTGAGCCCCTTCTACTCAACCCCTCACGTTTCATTCTGGACGTGTTTCCAGATATACAAGTGAAGGCATGTATTTGGGTTGTGTTTATACTACGTTGGTGACGTCACTTGACCAGCGCGTGACCCTCACTTTAAAGTCAAGTTGATATTTGTTTTTCTTCTCTTTTTATCGATTGTTAGTGTTTGTCTGTTTGTGTTTAAATCCCCCCTCTCTCTCTCTCTCTCTCTCTCTCTCTCTCCCTCTCTCTCTCTCTCTCTCTCTCTCTCTCTCTCTCTCACTCTCTCTCTACCTCCGCGTGCACCTGACGCTTTGTTGTTGTTACGTGGTGTTTTGTGGAGCACTTCCTTCCGGGTAGAGGAAGAAGGCATTGACGCGAAAATTGTAACATTCATTTTTAATTGGCGGTGAAAAAAAAACAAAAAAAAAACAAAAAAAAACTCTTAAAACTTTCTTGCTTTAATTTAATTCTCGTTTCGTCCCTGTCTCTCTCTCTCTCTTTTTTTTTTGTCCCTTTTTAAACTTTACATTTGTTTTGCCCCACAAACAGAAATCCACTTGATAAAATACACACATGTGCGCACACTTAGATGAACAGGTTAATTAGAAACACACACTCACATATATGAAATTAAAAGCAAATCACAAATACATCTTAGCAGACGTATACATTTAAAAAAAATAGGCACTTGTGCAGTTGTGCACTTTAGCTTTCTTTTGTTTTCATTTTTGGAAGAGTTCGAACATATAAGGAGTGCGGGGCCGAGGGAGAGGTTGTCGGTCATTTTCTGTTCCTATTTACTTGCCGCCCACGAGGGCAAAGTGTGACACAAGGTCGGTTTTTAATATGAGGAAAATCCAGCTTCTAAAGAAAAGGGGCGCTCTTTCTAGATTAGAATGGAAATAAAAATTATCTCCATGTAGAAAGATTTCTCCTTCACTGATTAAGGACAGAAAAGATGAGGTGTATTATCAGAACAGTTACTACACTTTGAAATATTTATTTGCACAAAATATTAACAAAATATTACATAATGAACAAATTAGAGGCAAGGCCAATCAAAAGTGTGGGGATAATGGGTGTCGTTGGTCATCCTTGGTTTCAAATACTTAAAATTGTCTATCTTACTCTTAACTAGAAATATCTCAGTCACCAGAATACCGCATTTACTCCAGGTGCTGTCCTACTTCAGTTAAAATCAAATTTGAAAAGTTTTATTGAATCATAAATATATACAGATTTTATTTCATTGGCGACGGAATGGAGAGAAAAAAAATTGGTTAGTAAGGCCCTCCCAACCCTTTCTAAATAATAGATTGCCTGTTTTTCGGTTTGCTGAAAACAAGCAAGTCAATCTCTAAGTGGAAGTGGGATCTAAGTTTGGGAGAAAAAGAAAGAAGGGAGTGGAGTTGGAGAGTGAGTGGAGTCCTTCCAAGATAAGTGCCAATGGGTGAAAAAGGCCAGAGACGAAAATAAATAAAAATGGGGAGTGGGCATCTTGGAGGCTTTCTATTGCTCAGGAGGAGGAAAATCTCATTCACTCGATTAAGCGGCTAGAAACTGAAAAACTTACCCAAAGGACTGGGGTTCGACAGGACATGGAACCGCGTGTGCCATGTTCAGGCAGGGAACACGTACTTGACTCCTCTTCTTACACACAAGCTTGCCACTCTTATCCACCGTCTTTCAAATTCCAAGGAATGTAATCTTTTTCTATCACATCTGATCGTGACTTTAAGCTGGTGCTTGAAGAACGCAATCAGATCCTGATCAGCAAAAGATTGTTCCTTGGTTAACTCTCAAGCGCGACATCCATACCATCATCGGTGCCAAGATTGCGAGAAACACCATCCGCCTCTCCCTGTCCCACAGCGGGCAACGTTGTCGATATTGTAGTAAGCATTTAGCAGGTGAGGATGCTCGGAATCGATACAGGCTGTCATTCCGTTGACATACCCCAAGTATTGTTGAAGTTCGGGCATTCAAAGAAGGCGTGCTTGGTTGTTTCGTCTTTGAACGAACCACAGAGGAGACAATCGGGTGTCTCCACTATTTTGGCATTGGTGTCTCCACTATTCTGACACTATTCCACAGACAATCAGGTGTCTCCACTATTTTGGCATTAATGTCTCCACTATTTTGACACTATTCCACAGACAATCGGGTGTCTCCACCATTTTGGCACTGGTGTCTCCACTATTCTGACACTATTCCACAGACAATAAGGTGTCTCCACTATTTTGGCATTGGTGTCTCCACTATTTTGACACTATTCCACAGATAATCGGGTGTCTCCACCATTTTGGCATTGGTGTCTCCACTATTCTGACACTATTCCACAGACAATCAGGTGTCTCCACTATTTTGGCACTATTCCACAGACAATCAGGTGTCTCCACTATTTTGGCACTATTCCACAGAAAATCGGGTGTCTCCACCATTTTGGCATTGGTGTCTCCACTATTTTGACACTATTCCACAGACAATCAGGTGTCTCTACTATTTTGGCACTATTCCACAGACAATCAGGTGTCTCCACTATTTTGGCACTATTCCAAAGACAATCGGGTGTCTCCACCATTTTGGCATTGGTGTCTCCACTATTCTGACACTATTCCACAGACAATCGGGTGTCTCCACCATTTTGGCACTGGTATCTCCACTATTCTGACACTATTCCACAGACAATCAGGTGTCTCCACTATTTTGGCATTGGTGTCTCCACTATTCTGACACTATTCCACAGACAATCAGGTGTCTCCACTATTTTGGCATTGGTATCTCCACTATTTTGAAACTATTCCACAGACAATCGGGTGTCTCCACTATTTTGGCATATTCCACAGACAATCAGGTGTCTCCACTATTTTGGCACTATTCCACAGACAATCGGGTGTCTCCACTATTTTGGCATTGGTGTTTCCACTATTTTGACACTATTCAACAGACAATCGGATGTCTCCACCATTTTGGCATTGGTGTCTCCACTATTTTGACACTATTCCACAGAAAATCGGGTGTCTCCACTATTTTGGCACTATTCCACAGACAATCAGGTGTCTCCACCATTTTGGCATTGGTGTCTCCACTATTTTGACACTATTCCACAGACAATAAGGTGTCTCCACTATTTTGGCATTGGTGTCTCCACTATTTTGACACTATTCCACAGACAATCAGGTGTCTCCACTATTTTGGCATTGGTGTCTCCACTATTTTGACACTATTCCACAGACAATCGGGTGTCTCCACCATTTTGGCACTGGTATCTCCACTATTCTGACACTATTCCACAGACAATCAGGTGTCTCCACTATTTTGGCATTGGTGTCTCCACTATTTTGACACTATTCCACAGACAATCAGGTGTCTCCACTATTTTGGCATTGGTATCTCCACTATTTTGAAACTATTCCACAGACAATCGGGTGTCTCCACTATTTTGGCATATTCCACAGACAATCAGGTGTCTCCACTATTTTGGCACTATTCCACAGACAATCGGGTGTCTCCACTATTTTTGGCATTGGTGTTTCCACTATTTTGACACTATTCCACAGACAATCGGATGTCTCCACCATTTTTGCATTGGTGTCTCCACTATTTTGACACTATTCCACAGGAAATCGGGTGTCTCCACTATTTTGGCATTGGTGTCTCCACTATTTTGACACTATTCCACAGACAATCAGGTGTCTCCCTATTTTGGCACTATTCCACAGATAATCAGGTGTCTCCACTATTTTGGCACTGGTGTCTCCACTATTTTGACACTATTCCACAGGCAATCAGGTGTCTCCACTATTTTGGCATTGATGTCTCCACTATTTTGACACTATTCCACAGACAATCAGGTGTCTCCACTATTTTGACATTGGTGTCTCCACTATTTTGACACTATTCCACAGACAATCAGGTGTCTCCACTATTTTGGCATTGGTATCTCCACTATTTTGAAACTATTCCACAGACAATCGGGTGTCTCCACTAGTTTGACACTATTCCACAGACAATCAGGTGTATTTTGGCACTATTCCACAGACAATCGGGTGTCTTCACTATTTTGGCATTAGTGTCTCCACTATTTTGATACTATTCCACAGACAATCGGATGTCTCCACCATTTTGGCATTGGTGTCTCCACTATTTTGACACTATTCCACAGACAATCGGGTGTCTCCACTATTTTGACACTATTCCACAGACAATCAGGTGTCTCCACTATTTTGGCATTGGTGTCTCCACTATTTTGACACTATTCCACAGACAATCGGGTGTCTCCACTATTTTGGCATTGGTGTCTCCACTATTTTGACACTATTCCACAGACAATCAGGTGTTTCCACTATTTTGGCATTGGTGTCTCCACTATTTTGATACTATTCCAAAGACAATCAGGTGTCTCCACTATTTTGGCATTGGTGTCTCCACTATTTTGATACTATTCCACAGACAATCAGGTGTCTCCACTATTTTGGCATTGGTGTCTCCACTATTTTGACACTATTCCACAGACAATCAGGTGTCTCCACTATTTTGGCATTGGTGTCTCCACTATTCTGACACTATTCCACAGACAATCAGGTGTCTCCACTATTTTGGCATTGGTGTCTCCACTATTTTGACACTATTCCACAGACAATCGGGTGTCTCCACCATTTTGGCATTGGTGTCTTCACTATTTTGGCACTATTCCACAGACAATCGGGTGTCTCCACCATTTTGGCATTGGTGTCTCCACTATTTTGACACTATTCCACAGACAATCAGGTGTCTCCACTATCTTGGCACTGGTGTCTCCACTATTTTGACACTATTCCACAGACAATCAGGTGTCTCCACTATTTTGGCATTGGTGTCTCCACTATTTTGACACTATTCCACAGATAATCAGGTGTCTCCACTATTTTGGCATTGGTATCTCCACTATTTTGAAACTATTCCACAGACAATCGGGTTTCTCCACTATTTTGACACTATTCCACAGACAATCAGGTGTCTCCACTATTTTGGCACTATTCCACAGACAATCGGGTATCTCCGCTATTTTGGCATTGGTGTCTCCACTATTTTGACACTATTCCACAGACAATCGGATGTCTCCACCATTTTGGCATTGGTGTCTCCACTATTTTGACACTATTCCACAGACAATCGGGTGTCTCCACTATTTTGACACTATTCCACAGACAATCAGGTGTCTCCACTATTTTGGCATTGGTGTCTCCACTATTTTTACACTATTCCACAGACAATCGGGTGTCTCCACTATTTTGGCATTGGTGTCTCCACTATTTTGACACTATTCCACAGACAATCAGGTGTTTCCACTATTTTGGCATTGGTGTCTCCACTATTTTGATACTATTCCAAAGACAATCAGGTGTCTCCACTATTTTGGCATTGGTGTCTCCACTATTTTGATACTATTCAACAGACAATCAGGTGTCTCCACTATTTTGGCATTGGTGTCTCCACTATTTTGACACTATTCCACAGACAATCAGGTGTCTCCACTATTTTGGCATTGTTGTCTCCACTATTTTGACACTATTCCACAGACAATCAGGTGTCTCCACTATTTTGGCATTGGTGTCTCCACTATTTTGACACTATTCCACAGACAATCGGGTGTCTCCACCATTTTGGCATTGGTGTCTCCACTATTTTGACACTATTCCACAGACAATCGGGTGTCTCCACCATTTTGGCATTGGTGTCTCCACTATTTTGACACTATTCCACAGACAATCAGGTGTCTCCACTATCTTGGCACTGGTGTCTCCACTATTTTGACACTATTCCACAGACAATCAGGTGTCTCCACTATTTTGGCATTGGTGTCTCCACTATTTTGACACTATTCCACAGACAATCAGGTGTCTCCACTATTTTGGCATTGGTATCTCCACTATTTTGAAACTATTCCACAGACAATCGGGTGTCTCCACTATTTTGACACTATTCCACAGACAATCAGGTGTCTCCACTATTTTGGCACTATTCCACAGACAATCGGGTGTCTCCACTATTTTGGCATTGGTGTCTCCACTATTTTGACACTATTCCACAGACAATCAGGTGTTTCCACTATTTTGGCATTGGTGTCTCCACTATTTTGATACTATTCCAAAGACAATCAGGTGTCTCCACTATTTTGGCATTGGTGTCTCCACTATTTTGATACTATTCCACAGACAATCAGGTGTCTCCACTATTTTGGCATTGGTGTCTCCACTATTTTGACACTATTCCACAGACAATCAGGTGTCTCCACTATTTTGGCATTGGTGTCTCCACTATTTTGACACTATTCCACAGACAATCAGGTGTCTCCACTATTTTGGCATTGGTGTCTCCACTATTTTGACACTATTCCACAGACAATCGGGTGTCTTCACCATTTTGGCATTGGTGTCTCCACTATTTTGACATATTCCACAGACAATCGGGTGTCTCCACTATTTTGGAACTATTCCACAGACAATCAGGTGTCTCCACTATTTTGGCACTGGTGTCTCCACTATTTTGACACTATTCCACAGGCAATCAGGTGTCTCCACTATTTTGGCATTGATGTCTCCACTATTTTGACACTATTCAACAGACAATCAGGTGTCTCCACTATTTTGGCATGTGTGTCTCCACTATTTTGACACTATTCCACAGACAATCAGGTGTCTCCACTATTTTGGCATTGGTGTCTCCACTATTTTGACACTATTCCACAGAACATCAGGTGTCTCCACTATTTTGGCGCTATTCCACAGACAATGAGGTGTCTCCACTATTTTGGCACTGGGGTCTCCACTATTTTGACACTATTCCACAGGCAATCAGGTGTCTCCACTATTTTGGCATTGACGTCTCCACTATTTTGACACTATTCCACAGACAATCAGGTGTCTCCACTATTTTGGCATTGGTGTCTCCACTATTTTGACACTATTCCACAGACAATCAGGTGTCTCCACTATTTTGGCATTGGTGTCTCCACTATTTTGACACTATTCCACAGACAATCGGATGTCTCCACCATTTTGGCATTGGTGTCTCCACTATTTTGACACTATTCCACAGACAATCGGGTGTCTCCACTATTTTGGCACTATTCCACAGACAATCAGGTGTCTCCACTATTTTGGCATTGGTGTCTCCACTATTTTGACACTATTCCACAGACAATCGGGTGTCTCCACTATTTTGGCATTGGTGTCTTCACTATTTTGACACTATCCCACAGACAATCAGGTGTTTCCACTATTTTGGCATTGGTGTCTCCACTATTTGATACTATTCCACAGACAATCAGGTGTCTCCACTATTTTGGCATTGGTGTCTCCACTATTTTGACACTATTCCACAGACAATCAGGTGTCTCCACTATTTTGGCATTGGTGTCTCCACTATTTTGACACTATTCCACAGACAATCAGGTGTCTCCACTATTTTGGCATGTGTGTCTCCACTATTTTGACACTATTCCACAGACAATCAGGTGTCTCCACTATTTTGGCATTGGTGTCTCCACTACTTTGACACTATTCCACAGACAATCAGGTGTCTCCACTATTTTGGCGCTATTCCACAGACAATCAGGTGTCTCCACTAGTTTGGCACTGGTGTCTCCACTATTTTGACACTATTCCACAGGCAATCAGGTGTCTCCACTATTTTGGCATTGACGTCTCCACTATTTTGACACTATTCCACAGACAATCAGGTGTCTCCACTATTTTGGCATTGGTGTCTCCACTATTTTGACACTATTCCACAGACAATCAGGTGTCTCCACTATTTTGGCATTGGTGTCTCCACTATTTTGACACTATTCCACAGACAATCGGATGTCTCCACCATTTTGGCATTGGTGTCTCCACTATTTTGACACTATTCCACAGACAATCGGGTGTCTCCACTATTTTGACACTATTCCACAGACTATCAGGTGTCTCCACTATTTTGGCATTGGTGTCTCCACTATTTTGACACTATTCCACAGACAATCGGGTGTCTCCACTATTTTGGCATTGGTGTCTTCACTATTTTGACACTATCCCACAGACAATCAGGTGTTTCCACTATTTTGGCATTGGTGTCTCCACTATTTTGATACTATTCCACAGACAATCAGGTGTCTCCACTATTTTGGCATTGGTGTCTCCACTATTTTGACACTATTCCACAGACAATCAGGTGTCTCCACTATTTTGGCATTGGTGTCTCCACTATTTTGACACTATTCCACAGACAATCAGGTGTCTCCACTATTTTGGCATGTGTGTCTCCACTATTTTGACACTATTCCACAGACAATCAGGTGTCTCCACTATTTTGGCATTGGTGTCTCCACTATTTTGACACTATTCCACAGACAATCGGGTGTCTCCACCATTTTGGCATTGGTGTCTCCACTATTTTGACACTATTCCACAGACAATCAGGTGTCTCCACTATTTTGGCATTGGTGTCTCCACTATTTTGACACTATTCTACAGACAATCATGTGTCTCCACTATTTTGGCACTGGTATCTGCACTATTTTGGAACTATTCCACAGACAATCAGGTGTCTCCACTATTTTGGCATTGATGTCTCCACTATTTTTACACTATTCCACAGACAATCGGGTGTCTCCACCATTTTGGCACTGGTGTCTCCACTATTCTGACACTATTCCACGGACAATTAGGTGTCTCCACTATTTTGACACTATTCCACAGACAATCGGGTGTCTCCACTATTTTGGCATTGGTGTCTCCACTATTCTGACACTATTCTACAGACAATCGGGTGTCTCCACTATTTTGGCATTGGTGTCTCCACTATTCTGAAACTATTCCACAGACAATCAGGTGTCTCCACTATTTTGACACTATTCCACAGACAATCGGGTGTCTCCACCATTTTGGCACTGGTGTCACCACTATTCTGACACCATTCCACAGACAATTGGGTGTCTCCACCATTTTGGCACTGGTGTCTCCACTATTCTGACACTATTCCACAGGCAATCGGGTGTCTCCACTATTTTGACACTATTCCACAGACAATGGGGTGTCTCCACTATTTTGGCATTGGTGTCTCCACTATTTTGACACTATTCCACAGACAATCAGGTGTCTCCACTATTTTGGCATTGGTGTCTCCACTATTTTTACACGTTTCCACAGACAATCGGGTGTCTCCACTATTTTGGCACTGGTGTCTCCACTATTCTGACACTATTCCACAGACAATCGGGGGTCTCCACCATTTTGGCACTGGTCTCTCCACTATTTTGACACTATTCCACAGACAATCGGGTGTCTCCACCATTTTGGCACTGGTGTCTCCAGTATTCTGACACTATTCCACAGACAATCAGGTGTCTCCACTATTTTGGCATTGGTGTCTCCATTATTTTGACACTATTCCACAGACCATCGGGTGTCTCCACCATTTTGGCACTGGTGTCTCCACTATTCTGACACCATTCCACAGACAATTGGGTGTCTCCACCATTTTGGCACTGGTGTCTCCACTATTCTGACACTATTCCACAGGCAATCGGGTGTCTCAACTATTTTGACACTATTCCACAGACAATCGGGTGTCTCCACTATTTTGGCACTGGTGTCTTCACTATTTTGACACCATTCCACAGACAATCGGGTGTCTCCACTATTTTGGCACTGGTGTCTCCACTATTCTGGCACTATTCCACAGACAGTCGAGTGTCTCCACCATTTTGGCACTGGTGTCTCCACTATTCTGACACTATTCCACAGACAATCAGGTGTCTCCACTATTTTGACACTATTCCACAGACAATCGGGTGTCTCCACCATTTTGGCATTGATGTCTCCACTATTCTGACACTATTCCACAGACAATCAGGTGTCTCCACTATTTTGGCACTGGTGTCTTCACTATTGTGACACTATTCCACAGACAATCGGGTGTCTCCACCATTTTGGCACTGGTGTCTCCACTATTCTGGCACTATTCCACAGACAATCGGGTGTCTCCACCATTTTGGCACTGGTGTCTCCACTATTCTGACACTATTCCACAGACAATCAGGTGTCTCCACTATTTTGACACTATTCCACAGACAATCGGGTGTCTCCACCATTTTGGCATTGATGTCTCCACTATTCTGACACTATTCCACAGACAATCAGGTGTCTCCACTATTTTGACACTATTCCACAGACAATCGGGTGTCTTCCCTATTTTGGCACTGGTTTCTCCACTATTCTGACACTATTCCACAGACAATCAGGTGTCTCCACTATTTTGGCATTGGTGTCTCCACTATTTTGACACAATTCCACAGACAATCGGGTGTCTCCACTATTTTGGCATTGGTGTCTCCACTATTTTGACACTATTCCACAGACAATCAGGTGTCTCCACTATTTTGGCATTGGTGTCTCCACTATTTTGACACTATTCCACAGACAATCAGGTGTCTCCACTATTTTGGCATTGGTGTCTCCACTATTTTGACACTATTCCACAGACAATCAGGTGTCTCCACTATTTTGGCATTGGTTTCTCCACTATTCTGACACTATTCCACAGGCAATCAGGTGTCTCCACTATTTTGGCATTGGTGTCTCCAGTATTCTGACACTATTCCACAGACAATCGGGTGTCTCCACTATTTTGGCACTGGTGTCTCCACTATTCTTACACTATTCCACAGACAATCGGGTGTCTCCACTATTTTGACACTATTCCACAGACAATCGGGTGTCACCACCATTTTGACACTGGTGTCTCAACTATTCTGACACTATTCCACAGAAAATCGGGTGTCTCCACTATTTTGGCATTGGTGTCTCCACTATTCTGACACTATTCCACAGACAATCGGGTGTCTTCACTATTTTGGCACTGGTATCTCCCCTATTCTGACACTATTCCACAGACAATCGGGTGTCTCCACTATTTTGGCATTGGTGTCTCCACTATTCTGACACTATTCCACAGACAATCGGGTGTCTCCACTATTTTGGCACTGGTATCTCCCCTATTCTGACACTATTCCACAGACAATCAGGTGTCTCTACTATTTTGGCACTGGTGTCTCCACTATTCTGACACTATTCCACAGACAATCGGGTGTCTCCACTATTTCTGCACTGGTATCTCCCCTATTCTGACACTATTCCACAGACAATCGGGTGTCCAACCATTTTGGCACTGGTGGCTCCAGTATTCTAACACTATTCCACAGACAATCAGGTGTCTCCACTATTTTGGCATTGGTGTCTCCACTATTTTGACACTATTCCACAGACAATCAGGTGTCTCCACCATTTTGGCACTGGTGTCTCCAGTATTCTGACACTATTCCACAGACAATCAGGTGTCTCCACTATTTTGGCATTGGTGTCTCCAGTATTCTAACACTATTCCACAATCAGGTGTCTCCACTATTTTGGCATTGGTGTCTCCACTATTTTGACACTATTCCACAGACAATCAGGTGTCTCCACTATTTTGGCATTGGTGTCTCCACTATTTTGACACTATTCCACAGACAATCAGGTGTCTACACTATTTTGGCACTGGTATCTCCACTATTTTGAAACTATACCACAGACAATCAGGTGTCTCCACTATTTTGGCATTGATGTCTCCACTATTCGGACACTATTCCACAGACAATCAGGTTTCTCCACTATTTTGACACTATTCCACAGACAATCGGGTGTCTCCACTATATTGGCATTGGTGTCTCCACTATTCTGACGCTATTCCACAGACAATCGGGTGTCTCCACTATTTTGGCATTTGTGTCTCCACTATTCTGACACTATTCCACAGACAATCGGGTG
The DNA here is from genome assembly GCF_053919585.1 of Euprymna scolopes. Taxonomy (NCBI): domain Eukaryota; kingdom Metazoa; phylum Mollusca; class Cephalopoda; order Sepiida; family Sepiolidae; genus Euprymna; species Euprymna scolopes. The sequence continues at coordinate 71,081,865 of NC_136516.1, read as the reverse complement.
TCACCACTATTTTGACACTATTCCACAGACAATCAGGTGTCTCCACTATTTTGGCACTGGTGTCTCCACTATTTTGGACACTATTCCACAGACAATCAGGTGTCTCCACTATTTTGGCACTGGTATCTCCTCTATTTTGAAACCATTCCACAGACAATCAGGTGTCTCCACTATTTTGGCATTGATGTCTCAACTATTTTGACACTATTCCACAGACAATCGGGTGTCTCCACCATTTTGACACTGGTGTCTCAACTATTCTGACACTATTCCACAGAAAATCGGGTGTCTCCACTATTTTGGCATTGGTGTCTCCACTATTTTTACACTATTCCACAGACAATCGGGTGTCTCCACTATTTTGGCACTGGTGTCTCCACTATTCTGACACTATTCCACAGACAATCGGGGGTCTCCACCATTTTGGCACTGGTCTCTCCACTATTCTGACACTATTCCACAGACAATCGGGTGTCTCCACCATTTTGGCACTGGTGTCTCCAGTATTCTGACACTATTCCACAGACAATCAGATGTCTCCACTATTTTGGCATTGGTGTCTCCACTATTTTGACACTATTCCACAGACAATCAGGTGTCTCCACTATTTTGGCACTGGTATCTCCACTATTTTGAAACTATTCCACAGACAATCAGGTGTCTTCACTATTTTGGCATTGATGTCTCCACTATTCTGACACTATTCCACAGACAATCAGGTGTCTCCACTATTTTGACACTATTCCACAGACAATCGGGTGTCTTCCCTATTTTGGCACTGGTGTCTCCACTATTCTGACACTATTCCACAGACAATCAGGTGTCTCCACTATTTTGGCATTGGTGTCTCCACTATTTTGACACTATTCCACAGACAATCAGGTGTCTCCACTATTTTGGCATTGGTGTCTCCACTATTTTGACACTATTCCACAGACAATCAGGTGTCTCCACTATTTTGGCATTGGTGTCTCCACTATTTTGACACTATTCCACAGACAATCAGGTGTCTCCACTATTTTGGCATTGGTGTCTCCACTATTTTGACACTATTCCACAGACAATCAGGTGTCTCCACTATTTTGGAATTGGTTTCTCCACTATTCTGACACTATTCCACAGACAATCAGGTGTCTCCACTATTTTGGCATTGGTGTCTCCAGTATTCTGACACTATTCCACAGACAATCGGGTGTCTCCACCATTTTGGCATTGGTGTCTCCAGTATTCTTACACTATTCCACAGACAATCGGGTGTCTCCACTATTTTGACACTATTCCACAGACAATCAGGTGTTTCCACTATTTTGGCATTGGTGTCTCCACTATTTTGATACTATTCCACAGACAATCGGGTGTCTCCACTATTTTGGCATTGGTGTCTCCACTATTTTGATACTATTCCACAGAAAATCAGGTGTCTCCACTATTTTGGCATTGGTGTCTCCACTATTCTGACACTATTCCACAGACAATCGGGTGTCTCCACTATTTTGGCACTGGTATCTCCCCTATTCTGACACTATTCCACAGACAATCAGGTGTCTCTACTATTTTGGCACTGGTGTCTCCACTATTCTGACACTATTCCACAGACAATCGGGTGTCTCCACTATTTCTGCACTGGTATCTCCCCTATTCTGACACTATTCCACAGACAATCGGGTGTCCAACCATTTTGGCACTGGTGGCTCCAGTATTCTAACACTATTCCACAGACAATCAGGTGTCTCCACTATTTTGGCATTGGTGTCTCCACTATTTTGACACTATTCCACAGACAATCAGGTGTCTCCACCATTTTGGCACTGGTGTCTCCAGTATTCTGACACTATTCCACAGACAATCAGGTGTCTCCACTATTTTGGCATTGGTGTCTCCAGTATTCTAACACTATTCCACAATCAGGTGTCTCCACTATTTTGGCATTGGTGTCTCCACTATTTTGACACTATTCCACAGACAATCAGGTGTCTCCACTATTTTGGCATTGGTGTCTCCACTATTTTGACACTATTCCACAGACAATCAGGTGTCTACACTATTTTGGCACTGGTATCTCCACTATTTTGAAACTATACCACAGACAATCAGGTGTCTCCACTATTTTGGCATTGATGTCTCCACTATTCGGACACTATTCCACAGACAATCAGGTTTCTCCACTATTTTGACACTATTCCACAGACAATCGGGTGTCTCCACTATATTGGCATTGGTGTCTCCACTATTCTGACGCTATTCCACAGACAATCGGGTGTCTCCACTATTTTGGCATTTGTGTCTCCACTATTCTGACACTATTCCACAGACAATCGGGTGTCACAACTATTTTGACACTATTCCACAGACAATCAGGTGTCTCCACTATTTTGGCACTGGTGTCTCCACTATTTTGGACACTATTCCACAGACAATCGGGTGTCTCCACTATTTTGGCACTGGTGTCTCCACTATTCTGACACTATTCCACAGACAATCGGGGGTCTCCACCATTTTGGCACTGGTCTCTCCACTATTCTGACACTATTCCACAGACAATCGGGTGTCTCCACCATTTTGGCACTGGTGTCTCCAGTATTCTGACACTATTCCACAGACAATCAGATGTCTCCACTATTTTGGCATTGGTGTCTCCACTATTTTGACACTATTCCACAGACAATCAGGTGTCTCCACTATTTTGGCACTGGTATCTCCACTATTTTGAAACTATTCCACAGACAATCAGGTGTCTTCACTATTTTGGCATTGATGTCTCCACTATTCTGACACTATTCCACAGACAATCAGGTGTCTCCACTATTTTGACACTATTCCACAGACAATCGGGTGTCTCCACTATTTTGGCACTGGTATCTCCCCTATTCTGACACTATTCCACAGACAATCAGGTGTCTCTACTATTTTGGCACTGGTGTCTCCACTATTCTGACACTATTCCACAGACAATCGGGTGTCTCCACTATTTCTGCACTGGTATCTCCCCTATTCTGACACTATTCCACAGACAATCGGGTGTCCAACCATTTTGGCACTGGTGGCTCCAGTATTCTAACACTATTCCACAGACAATCAGGTGTCTCCACTATTTTGGCATTGGTGTCTCCACTATTTTGACACTATTCCACAGACAATCAGGTGTCTCCACCATTTTGGCACTGGTGTCTCCAGTATTCTGACACTATTCCACAGACAATCAGGTGTCTCCACTATTTTGGCATTGGTGTCTCCAGTATTCTAACACTATTCCACAATCAGGTGTCTCCACTATTTTGGCATTGGTGTCTCCACTATTTTGACACTATTCCACAGACAATCAGGTGTCTCCACTATTTTGGCATTGGTGTCTCCACTATTTTGACACTATTCCACAGACAATCAGGTGTCTACACTATTTTGGCACTGGTATCTCCACTATTTTGAAACTATACCACAGACAATCAGGTGTCTCCACTATTTTGGCATTGATGTCTCCACTATTCGGACACTATTCCACAGACAATCAGGTTTCTCCACTATTTTGACACTATTCCACAGACAATCGGGTGTCTCCACTATATTGGCATTGGTGTCTCCACTATTCTGACGCTATTCCACAGACAATCGGGTGTCTCCACTATTTTGGCATTTGTGTCTCCACTATTCTGACACTATTCCACAGACAATCGGGTGTCACCACTATTTTGACACTATTCCACAGACAATCAGGTGTCTCCACTATTTTGGCACTGGTGTCTCCACTATTTTGGACACTATTCCACAGACAATCAGGTGTCTCCACTATTTTGGCACTGGTATCTCCTCTATTTTGAAACCATTCCACAGACAATCAGGTGTCTCCACTATTTTGGCATTGATGTCTCAACTATTTTGACACTATTCCACAGACAATCGGGTGTCTCCACCATTTTGACACTGATGTCTCAACTATTCTGACACTATTCCACAGAAAATCGGGTGTCTCCACTATTTTGGCATTGGTGTCTCCACTATTTTTACACTATTCCACAGACAATCGGGTGTCTCCACTATTTTGGCACTGGTGTCTCCACTATTCTGACACTATTCCACAGACAATCGGGGGTCTCCACCATTTTGGCACTGGTCTCTCCACTATTCTGACACTATTCCACAGACAATCGGGTGTCTCCACCATTTTGGCACTGGTGTCTCCAGTATTCTGACACTATTCCACAGACAATCAGATGTCTCCACTATTTTGGCATTGGTGTCTCCACTATTTTGACACTATTCCACAGACAATCAGGTGTCTCCACTATTTTGGCACTGGTATCTCCACTATTTTGAAACTATTCCACAGACAATCAGGTGTCTTCACTATTTTGGCATTGATGTCTCCACTATTCTGACACTATTCCACAGACAATCAGGTGTCTCCACTATTTTGACACTATTCCACAGACAATCGGGTGTCTTCCCTATTTTGGCACTGGTGTCTCCACTATTCTGACACTATTCCACAGACAATCAGGTGTCTCCACTATTTTGGCATTGGTGTCTCCACTATTTTGACACTATTCCACAGACAATCAGGTGTCTCCACTATTTTGGCATTGGTGTCTCCACTATTTTGACACTATTCCACAGACAATCAGGTGTCTCCACTATTTTGGCATTGGTGTCTCCACTATTTTGACACTATTCCACAGACAATCAGGTGTCTCCACTATTTTGGCATTGGTGTCTCCACTATTTTGACACTATTCCACAGACAATCAGGTGTCTCCACTATTTTGGAATTGGTTTCTCCACTATTCTGACACTATTCCACAGACAATCAGGTGTCTCCACTATTTTGGCATTGGTGTCTCCAGTATTCTGACACTATTCCACAGACAATCGGGTGTCTCCACCATTTTGGCATTGGTGTCTCCAGTATTCTTACACTATTCCACAGACAATCGGGTGTCTCCACTATTTTGACACTATTCCACAGACAATCAGGTGTTTCCACTATTTTGGCATTGGTGTCTCCACTATTTTGATACTATTCCACAGACAATCGGGTGTCTCCACTATTTTGGCATTGGTGTCTCCACTATTTTGATACTATTCCACAGAAAATCAGGTGTCTCCACTATTTTGGCATTGGTGTCTCCACTATTCTGACACTATTCCACAGACAATCGGGTGTCTCCACTATTTTGGCACTGGTATCTCCCCTATTCTGACACTATTCCACAGACAATCAGGTGTCTCTACTATTTTGGCACTGGTGTCTCCACTATTCTGACACTATTCCACAGACAATCGGGTGTCTCCACTATTTCTGCACTGGTATCTCCCCTATTCTGACACTATTCCACAGACAATCGGGTGTCCAACCATTTTGGCACTGGTGGCTCCAGTATTCTAACACTATTCCACAGACAATCAGGTGTCTCCACTATTTTGGCATTGGTGTCTCCACTATTTTGACACTATTCCACAGACAATCAGGTGTCTCCACCATTTTGGCACTGGTGTCTCCAGTATTCTGACACTATTCCACAGACAATCAGGTGTCTCCACTATTTTGGCATTGGTGTCTCCAGTATTCTAACACTATTCCACAATCAGGTGTCTCCACTATTTTGGCATTGGTGTCTCCACTATTTTGACACTATTCCACAGACAATCAGGTGTCTCCACTATTTTGGCATTGGTGTCTCCACTATTTTGACACTATTCCACAGACAATCAGGTGTCTACACTATTTTGGCACTGGTATCTCCACTATTTTGAAACTATACCACAGACAATCAGGTGTCTCCACTATTTTGGCATTGATGTCTCCACTATTCGGACACTATTCCACAGACAATCAGGTTTCTCCACTATTTTGACACTATTCCACAGACAATCGGGTGTCTCCACTATATTGGCATTGGTGTCTCCACTATTCTGACGCTATTCCACAGACAATCGGGTGTCTCCACTATTTTGGCATTTGTGTCTCCACTATTCTGACACTATTCCACAGACAATCGGGTGTCACCACTATTTTGACACTATTCCACAGACAATCAGGTGTCTCCACTATTTTGGCACTGGTGTCTCCACTATTTTGGACACTATTCCACAGACAATCGGGTGTCTCCACTATTTTGGCACTGGTGTCTCCACTATTCTGACACTATTCCACAGACAATCGGGGGTCTCCACCATTTTGGCACTGGTCTCTCCACTATTCTGACACTATTCCACAGACAATCGGGTGTCTCCACCATTTTGGCACTGGTGTCTCCAGTATTCTGACACTATTCCACAGACAATCAGATGTCTCCACTATTTTGGCATTGGTGTCTCCACTATTTTGACACTATTCCACAGACAATCAGGTGTCTCCACTATTTTGGCACTGGTATCTCCACTATTTTGAAACTATTCCACAGACAATCAGGTGTCTTCACTATTTTGGCATTGATGTCTCCACTATTCTGACACTATTCCACAGACAATCAGGTGTCTCCACTATTTTGACACTATTCCACAGACAATCGGGTGTCTTCCCTATTTTGGCACTGGTGTCTCCACTATTCTGACACTATTCCACAGACAATCAGGTGTCTCCACTATTTTGGCATTGGTGTCTCCACTATTTTGACACTATTCCACAGACAATCAGGTGTCTCCACTATTTTGGCATTGGTGTCTCCACTATTTTGACACTATTCCACAGACAATCAGGTGTCTCCACTATTTTGGCATTGGTGTCTCCACTATTTTGACACTATTCCACAGACAATCAGGTGTCTCCACTATTTTGGCATTGGTGTCTCCACTATTTTGACACTATTCCACAGACAATCAGGTGTCTCCACTATTTTGGAATTGGTTTCTCCACTATTCTGACACTATTCCACAGACAATCAGGTGTCTCCACTATTTTGGCATTGGTGTCTCCAGTATTCTGACACTATTCCACAGACAATCGGGTGTCTCCACCATTTTGGCATTGGTGTCTCCAGTATTCTTACACTATTCCACAGACAATCGGGTGTCTCCACTATTTTGACACTATTCCACAGACAATCAGGTGTTTCCACTATTTTGGCATTGGTGTCTCCACTATTTTGATACTATTCCAAAGACAATCAGGTGTCTCCACTATTTTGGCATTGGTGTCTCCACTATTTTGATACTATTCCACAGAAAATCAGGTGTCTCCACTATTTTGGCATTGGTGTCTCCACTATGTTGACACTATTCCACAGACAATCAGGTGTCTCCACTATTTTGGCATTGGTGTCTCCACTATTTTGACACTATTCCACAGACAATCGGGTGTCTCCACTATTTTAGCACTGGTGTCTCCACTATTCTTACACTATTCCACAGACATACAGGTGTCTCCACTATTTTGGCATTGGTGTCTCCACTATTTTGACACTATTCCACAGACAATCAGGTGTCTCCACTATTTTGGCATTGGTGTCTCCACTATTTTGACACTATTCCACAGACAATCAGGTGTCTCCACTATTTTGGCATTGGTGTCTCCACTATTTTGACACTATTCCACAGACAATCAGGTGTCTCCACTATTTTGGCATTGGTGTCTCCACTATTCTTACACTATTCCACAGACAATCAGGTGTCTCCACTATTTTGGCATTGGTGTCTCCAGTATTCTGACACTATTCCACAGACAATCGGGTGTCTCCACCATTTTGGCATTGGTGTCTCCAGTATTCTTACACTATTCCACAGACAATCGGGTGTCTCCACTATTTTGACACTATTCCACAGACAATCAGGTGTTTCCACTAATTTGGCATTGGTGTCTCCACTATTTTGATACTATTCCAAAGACAATCAGGTGTCTCCACTATTTTGGCATTGGTGTCTCCACTATTTTGATACTATTCCACAGAAAATCAGGTGTCTCCACTATTTTGGCATTGGTGTCTCCACTATTTTGACACTATTCCACAGACAATCAGGTGTCTCCACTATTTTGGCATTGGTGTCTCCACTATTTTGACACTATTCCACAGACAATCGGGTGTCTCCACTATTTTAGCACTGGTGTCTCCACTATTCTTACACTATTCCACAGACATACAGGTGTCTCCACTATTTTGGCATTGGTGTCTCCACTATTTTGACACTATTCCACAGACAATCGGGTGTCTCCACTATTTTAGCACTGGTGTCTCCACTATTCTTACACTATTCCACAGACATACAGGTGTCTCCACTATTTTGGCATGTGTGTCTCCACTATTCTGACACTATTCCACAGACAATCAGGTGTCTCCACTATTTTGGCATTGGTGTCTCCACTATTTTGACACTATTCC
>NC_136516.1:70988556-71068556 GCF_053919585.1 Euprymna scolopes | reverse complement strand
TACTACGTGCTCAAGATCAGAGGAGAGAGAATTGGAGAGAACTTTGTCGTTTACTGTCTTAGATGTGCTACCATAAATGGTAGTGTCGTCAGCATAGATGTCTACAAATGATGTAAGGATGTGATTTGGAAGATCATTAATATAGATCAGGAAAAGAGTTGGGCCCAGGATGGATCCCTGAGGGACACCGGCATTAATACTGTGAGCTTCTGATTTTTGCCCCTCAACTACTACTCTTATGAACCTATCACAAAGAAATGATTTAATAATTGAGAAGACATTTCCAGCAATACCATAGCTAGAGATCTTATGAAGTAAACCTTTATGCCATACCCTATCAAAGGCTTTAGATATGTCAAGAGCAATTGCCCTAGAAAGGTTGCCTCCGTCGAGAGATTTGCTAATCCTATGAGATATAACTGTAAGCACATCAGCTGTAGATCTAGCAGAACGGAAACCATATTGAGTGTCACTAAGAAGGTTATTTTTGTTGAGATGGTTGATTACTTCTGTATTTAACACAGATTCCAGCAACTTACTCATGACGCACAGGAGACTTATTGGTTATATAATAATTACATAAACATATAGACAGATATATATAGATCGATAGATAAATAATTAACACTTTTAATCCTGCTATTTTCTAATACTGAGACCTCTTCAGTTGATATTGCTTATACAAAAGTTGAGTCTATGCACTTGTATAAACAATATCTCCTAAAGAAGTCTCTAGTTACTTGTAACTGGCTGACCGAAACATGCTCATGAATATTTAGCAATATATAAATGCTTATGTAGAACAAATAAAAATAATGTATATATATATATATATATATATATATTATTTGTTTTACATAAGCATTAATATGTTGCTACACATTCATGAGCATGTTTCCGTCAGCCAGTTACAAGTAACTAGAGACTTCTTCAGGAGATATTGCTGATACAAAAGTTTAGCCCGTAGTTTTGTATAAACAATATCGTCAGAAGAGGTCTCTAGTTACTTGTAACTTGCTGACCGAAACATGCTTATGAATGTGTAGCGACATGTTAATGCTTATGTAAAACAAATAAAAAGTATATCTTGCCCTACTTTGGTATTGAGCACTCTTAAAATGCTCACATATTTCGTTCCATGGGACGAAACTGCATGAAAATTAGCAGGCTTATTGAATATCATAATACTATTCGATGGTTAAAATTTGATTACAATTGGTAAAAAAGAACCTATATTTTCAAACCAATAAAATATACCCAAATTTGCCTACATTTGTATATATAGTGTCCTGGCAGGCAGATTCAGTTTTGCTGCTTCGGTTGTCTCCCCTGTGACCTTGCTAGGCCACTATATATATATATATATATATATATATATATATATATATATATATATATATGACTACTTCATTTAATCACATAAATTTAATATACGAAAGTATAATTTTATGCGTAAACTTTAAGTAGTTACTTCAACAGTGCTCAATACATAGGTGGAGCTAGGTAATATATATATATATCCCTTAAAAAATATAAAAATTAGTATTATAGTAAATTTGAGAGTTGATGCAGTGATTGCAGGTGATTAAATGACTTACTGACTAGATGTTTTTTTTTTTTAAATGAATGATAAAAAATAATTTTTTGTGTGGTTTCAAATGTTAAAAACTTCAAAGACTATATATTGAGTATTTGAATATGTATGGCTAGGTTTCCTTCCTCTTATTTGGATACTTTTCTGGTACCAAAGGTACTAAAGTTTTTTTTTTTCTGATAAAATACAAAAATAATTATCAAATAACTTTTTAAATATGGTCACTAAAACTAGATTGCAAGCTAGGTCTGGGCAGTCCTCAGAACTAGTGAGTTCCCCTAGGGCTTACCACCCAAGGAGGTCGGAGATGTCTCGACAGGGTCAAGCCGTTGTCATTAGTAAAATAGAAGTAGGAACTCCTTCTTTCGAAGTGGCAAATGGGACTTGTTCGACCGAAAATAATTTTAAGGTTGCTCCTTGTGGAGCACCCTTATGTAAAACTTGTAATATTCTCATAACATCTAAAGAATATAAGTCAAATGTGACTAATAAAATTTACTATGTTGTAAATCATTCTAAAGAAGATTTGTCATGTAAGTCCCAAAATTTGGTCTACCTGTTGTCCTGTAAAAACTGTAATTTACAATACGTAGGAGAAACTGTAATGCCTCTAAATAAACGCATGAATTTGCATAGGACTAGCACTAAGGGATGTATTCATGTTGTTAAACATTTTAAAGAAACCTGTAGTCAGTCGTCTTTTTCCGTGCAAATAATTGAAAAATTTAAATGTAATGGATATAATAGTCTAGGTAATGTAGATAACGATATCCTAAGGATGCGTCAGGATAAGGAAGACGATATAATTAAAAAAATGCGAGTAATTTACCCATATGGGTTGAATAGTAAAGTTAAAAAAAATAACATACAAGATTCTGAAATTATAGGTAGATTATATCCAGCTTTGCCTCGCTACGGTATTAGAGATAGAACTCATGTTAATAGAAATAATAGAAAATCAGTTATTTCATGTGAGGATTTTTTTAGTAAAATTAAAGATATAATTATTAATAAAATTTATGAGTCGTTCAATTATATAAGAAAATTGCTTAATCAAACAAAAAAGAAAGTTTTGAAGGAAATAGCATCTAAAATATTATTACAACCTGATATGATATATAAGAAGGACTATTTCATTCAATGGTATGAATATATTCTAGATATAATTGACACTAAATTATATAAGCCACCAGTGAACGATATAAAAAAGAAACCTAAAAATGTTTGTGTAGTTTTGTATGAAAATAAAGGTTTAGATGATGTAAATTTACCTAAAATATTTAATAAACAAAAAAATATTCAATTACTACCAAATGAGTTCCAGAAAAAAGATCAAAAACCAATAGTTACATATAAACTAGGGCCAACAATACGCAATAAGATTTTTAATTATAAGAAAACGGTAGAACATATAAATATAAAAGATAATAATATAAATATTCCAGAATGTGAATGTAATTCCTCTCCGTTCTGTAATAATGAGATAAAACATGTAATTACAGGAGATTTAAATATAGTAAATAATTCGAAATTAAGAAAACTACTTTGTAAGGGTCCAAATTATAGAGAACCTAAATGCCTAAATTACACTAAATGCGTTAAAGAAGTTACTAAAGCACTAGAAGGTTTTATTATGTCTATGGTAAAGAAATATAAATTAGCACAGTCTACGTTTGATGCATGGAAAAATAGTATAATTGAATGCGTAAATAAAAAGGTTAAACATATAAAACAATTTAAACGCCCTAGAAAAACCAATCCTCTTTTAAAAAATTCAGAAATACGGGAGGAACTTAAAATACTTCAAGAAAAGTTCGTAATAGTTCCGATTGATAAAGCGGCAAACAATATAGCCTTTATATGTAAAAAATATTATATACAACGGTTATTGATAGAAGTAGGACTTATAGGAAACAATTCGGATACTTATAAAGTAAGTAATAGTAATTTAGATACTATTATTTTGAATAATAGTATTATTAATGAAAAAGTAGGATTAAAGTTAGAAGATAAACACAAAAATCTTCCATGTATGTATTGGATACCTAAAATGCATAAAAATCCAGTTGGGGCTAGATTTATTGTAGGTTCAAAGACGTGCATCACTAAACCTCTAAGTAAAGCTATATCTAAAATATTTAAATTAATTATAAATCAAATAAATAATTTTCACCTGAAAAGTAAATTCTATAGTAATATAAATCTATTTTGGGTAGTAAATAATTCCAAACCAGTGAAAGAAAAATTAGATAAAATAAATTCCAGAATAAAAGCAAAATCTATAGCTACTTATGATTTTAGTACGCTATATACTAAAATTCCGCACGAAAAACTTATAAAAGAATTAAATGATACTGTAGATTTGGCTTTTCAAGGTGGAAAAGGTAAATATATAGACTTTTCAAACTCTAATGCTTTCTGGTGTAAAAATAAAAATAGCAAAACTAGTATTTCTAAAGGTATTTTAAAAATGCTTGTAAGTCATCTTATTAAAGAATGCTATTTTCAAATAGGAAATAAAATATTACTCCAAACGATAGGTATCCCAATGGGATTGGATCCGGCACCATTTTGGGCAAATTTGTATTTACATAGACTCGAGTATATATATATGTCATCATTATTAAAAACAGATATATCTAAAACATATAACTTTCATGGGTGTAGGAGATTTATAGATGACCTTATATGCATAAACGATAATGATGAATTCGAAAAAAATAAACATCTTATATATCCAAACGAACTAAAATTAAATTGTGAACATAGAGGACAACAGGCTACATTTCTGGATTTAGATATAAAAATTGAGGATGGAATTTTTCTTTATAAAATATTTGATAAAAGAAACGCTTTCCCCTTTAAAATAGTACGTATGCCCCATAAGGATAGCACCTGCCCCGTTTTTGTGTTTTATGGAACCATTATGTCAGAGTTTTTGAGAATAGCTCGCGTTACTCTAAAATTAACAGATTTTATACCACCAGTTTCTAGCTTAGTAATAAGGATGATAAAACAAGGTGGAGATAAAAATAAAATATTTAAACAGTTAAATAAAGCATTTGTTCGTTATCCTGATGCTTTTGAATCGTTTAAGATAAACCAGATTATATTGATAAAGGAAATCCAAAACTATATTAGCAATGTATAAATGTATTTATAATTACATATAATAAATTTATATAGTTAAAAAAAAAAAAAAAAAAAATGTATATATGTAAAAATAAAATATTTTTAACCTTTATATATCTAATTTTAAATAAATAAGAATGTAAATATACAAACTACTAACTATAGTGGGGGTGATAAGTAGTTAAATGGATTAATCCAAATCTTATAAATACAAGACTGATAAATTAAAAAATTAAAAAATGTATCCATTTTAAATGTGGAAATTGATGAATCGCACAGGTAAGAAATTCATTTTTATACTATGAAAAGGTTAGTAATTACAATTAAGAATAGGAAATTGGGAAAAAAAATTTTTGTAACTTGTCTTCTTCCTAAGATTAAGGGTGGTGGTGTTTGATCAACACTGCTGGGGAGCCATGATGTACTACACTGTTTTGTTTTTAAATCCCCGAAACAGTGTTTCATGGTAAACAACTGATGATCCCTTAAAAAATATAAAAATTAGTATTATAGTAAATTTGAGAGTTGATGCAGTGATTGCAGGTGATTAAATGACTTACTGACTAGATGTTTTTTTTTTTAAATGAATGATAAAAAATAATTTTTTGTGTGGTTTCAAATGTTAAAAACTTCAAAGACTATATATATATATATATATATATATATATATATATATATATATATATATATATATATATATATATATTGTTGTTGTAGATCAGAAGGTTCCTCCATAATTTAGTCAAAGGTTACAGTCACATAGTTATACACTCATGCACATTGTGTAAAGTGTCTACTTCGGGGTTATATAGCTGCTCCAACCCCGTCTCACATCCTTCATGTCCGATCATTACGCGAATCCACTTTACAAGTATGGATGCGTGAACTTGAAATGTCCACCTCAAAAGAGAGAGAGAGAGAGAGAGAGAGAGAGAGAGGTACCATGAAATTTAACAGGTTGCTCAGTTAAGTGAAAGAGACGATGACGGGTCGCTGAGAAAGGAAAAACTGTAATTTACCGTCTGCCAATTGTGAATCACTTTTTAACAAAAGTTTCAGAAACGTTACCCAGTTTCGTCTTCATCATTTTACTAGTAGTAATAACTAGCAGGGAGACCCAACGTTGCCCGGGAATAAATGAGGATCAACGAATGTTTCACCCTCCCATATATTATTGTCATCGAAATCGATAAAATCGTTCATTTTTCAATCCTCCCCGCAATTACTTAGTCCATAGTATATAGTAGTCTATATTGCACTGTAGAGAACCTACTGTTGATGTTATAAAATCATTTTTATATAATGGCTGAATTTAAGTTTAAAATGCAAATATCAAGTATCATAGTTCAATTGGGCTTTAAACAGAAACATTCATTTCAAACGCACCCTGTGATATCAAAGAAACTTCTATTGATTTTATATGGTGGACCTTTCTGCTTGTGTGATAATAAAACTTCTCAAATGCATTTGTGATGTTAAGCTGTATATAAAAAAAAATCGCCACAGCCGAGGAGTCCATAGGGAACGAATTCACACACACACACGGACAATTTTTTTTTTATATAGTAGGAGAGGAGATGATGATGATGATGATGACGACGACGACGACGACGAAGACGACTTTTGATTTACATGCTGGTATGTGTTGAACGGCTTTTAGAAATTGAGTTTCAAACTAACCTATCTCTGCTAAGATCTTTATTTATTCCCCTTCTCTCTCTCTCTCTCTCTCTCTCTCTCTCTCTCTCTCTCTCTCTCTCTAATCCACCCTTATCACTTCCTTCCATGTTTTCCTTGACCCTGCTAACTCCATTTTGTTTACATCTATTATTAACCCAATAAATTTCATCCGTTCTTTCAACATACCTTTCCCTACACTATCGAGATTTAATCATCTAATGCTGTTTTTAAGACTCACACTACACATCCAATCGTATCATTCTTATATCATTTCTCCTCCAAGCAACACACCACACTGCACAACAACAACTGTTATGGCATAATCTTCACTGAACGTACTCCACCCACTCCTAACTCTTGTAATCACACTAGCACCAGCGTCAAATATTCAAACATATTAAGTAAAGCCACTCTCGTATTATTTGGATTAATTGAGTGTCATTTTCACAACGTTTCGGTCGATGTAACCTATAACCTGTTGAACTAGGGAATTCGGACAGATTTATGTATTTACTTCACATGACTGGATAGAGGTCCTAAGTAATCCGAAATTATATTTTTCTGTCACTCACACTGAGAATTGAATGTTCAAACTTCAGGAGAATATCACTTTTTCGCCCCTTCCCCCCCCCCGACAAAAGGAGGGTGGGCCTGTAAATTCACCCTTGTCCGTTCGTCCGTTCGCACTTTTCTCAATAACTACGCCTTGGAATTTTTTGAAATTTTGCACAAACATTAAACATGATATGAGTAAAAAAGTAACAGAACGGATTTTCTGGGAAAACTCGGTTGCCCCCCCTAGGGGTGCCTTTCGTGTTAAAATGGCTAAAATTGACACTTTTGTGCTTATTAAAAAAAATTATTAAAAAAAATTGATGCTTTGGATTTTTATAAAACTTTCTGAAAAGTTGTAACTAACTGAATTCTGTATAATTTTGTTTGTCTATACTTTGCGATAACCTTTGGGTGTGCCCCAGGGGCTCTTTTAGGGCTAATAAAAACACTCCATTTTACGGACTATTTTACCATATTTGTCTAAAATTTTCTGTGTATTTCTATTTAGCAGTTTTGCATGGTGCTGAACTTAAATTTAAATATGTTAAGGATTTGGGGACTTTTGGGGTTAAATGGGGGGGGGGAGCAAATGATGGACTAAGCCATTTCTTTTTTTGCATGATGCAGAACTCAAATTTACATATGTTAAAGGCCTAAAACTGCACCGTTTGTTCATTTTCACCAGGAGTTGACGTCCGCTGGGGATTTTTGGGGCTAAATGGGTGGGTGGGCGGCAAATTTTCTAAGTACTCTAACCACTTCTACAGTTCTAGTACAAATTTCGGGAGCCTTAAACCTATTTTATTACTAATTATTATGACTATATGTTACTTTATATATATATATATATATATATATATATATATATATATATATATCCAGCCATTGCTGATGAAGCAAGTGCATGCTACTCTCTTGAAGTAAATTCTATTTGAAATTCCATCCAAATTCCTGATTTCAACAAGATACACCTGAAGAAGGTCGGAGGTTACATCGACCGAAACATTGTGAAAATGGCAATCAAGATGAGAACAGTAGTCCAAAGAATCCAGATAATATGAATAACCATAATTCATTTAAAAAACGTTAGAAATGTAAAGTCAGTCTCTTTATTATTTTTTGTCATCAGTAGTTTTTTCTTACAAAGTCTATATTGGATTATGGTTTGTCATTTTTTCTTGTGGATTGTTGCAGGATATTAAGGATTAGAAAATGTGATTCGATTAATTCCTTAAAAAACTTAGCTTTATTTTCAAATGGCTGCCATCTTAAAAAAAGGAGGGAACTTAACTCTATATTCATCCATACAGAATTATTTTCCCTTTGATTAAAACAAAGAAAAAATATTTTAGAAGAAAATAAAATGGGTATAGTTAAACAAACCAAAAAATGCCAAATAATTGCAACTAAATAAAATACCGGGCAATGCCGGGTAGCTACAGTTAGTAGTAAATATAAAAATACACTACTGGGACGAAATTTTGGAAATCATAATACTGAATTTCATATGAAAACAATGGTATCTATGTATTCCGCATATTTTTAAGATGATTATATCCAAAAATTACGAAAATCGATAAGATAGAAAATTATTTATTAAAGAAAATAAAAAATAGAATTTGATGAAAACGATCGAGTTCAAAAGGGAGGTAATTTTCCGTTTCGATTTAAAACAAGATTGCGGCAATTTTTCACCTGTTAACACGATTAAAGTTGTTTGGTTCAATAATTCAGGTAATTTCGGCTGCATAATTTGGAAGCTACTATTGTAACTTAATAGAATTGAAAAAAAATCAGTTGAAACCATTGACCATTGTTTTTTTGTTTTTTTATCTGAAAACTCTATTTTTCGACTACAAATCTCGTCCCAATTCTGTAGAAGCGCCAAATAATTTAATGTGTAATTATCTAAGTTAGATTGACATGAAAAAGGCAAACATACACACGTGAAGTTGTCTTATAGTGTAGAGATTTTTTCCCCGCCGATTTCTAAAAATCTCTAAATTTGTTTTAAGTTCTTTTTCTTTTTCTCTTAATCCCCTTTCCTGTGGTGTTTGCTCTGGTGCAATTCAGTGTTGCCTTGTAACGAGACAAAACAATACGTCACGATAATTGGTATCTCATATCAAAGCCAGTTATTTAAGCCCTACTAATCTGGCTACTTAGTGAAGTTTTGCCTTTGGCTTTTTATCATATGAATAGAATGGCATTTCATTTTTTTTCCACCCCTTCACTTCTCCTTTCCCTCATTTACTATGCTTCTTTTTTTTTTTTTTTTTTTTTTTTAAATCTGAACATGTTGGACCTAAATAGGGTTGAAGCTGATCCATCTATCTTTGATTCTGACTAACCAATTTTCATGCTTTATTGTTGGACCATGTTATTGTTCCTATAATATCATACTGAGCTACAGTTTACTTTTTTATTCTTTTAATTATGTAGTCCCTCCGGGCAACTGGGGTAATGGAGACATTTTCCAATTATGATTTAAAAAATTCAAAATTATCATGTTTTTATATTCATATTTTTAGTTAAAGAACATAGAATTGTCTCCCTTACAACAAAAAATTTATTTCTTTTTCTGCATAAGTTTAAAAATGTGCAAACAAATAAAATGTAAAAACTAAAATGATTTTACTGCATCGTGGACAACACTGAGTAGGTAGAGCTAGTCAATTACACGAGGTGCCTTAAATAAATGCTTACTTCATTACTCCTCCTACACCTCTCATCATCCTTCACAGATTCCCTGCCTTCCTTGAATCTCTTATGCCAGTAAAAAACTGATGCTTGATTTGTGCAAGATGGTCTAAAAGCAGTCTGAAGCATTCCATACGTTTTTGTGGCATTGTTTCCAGGTTTAAGATATCATTTTCTTGCATATCATTCTTCTAAAGTTCCTCATATCCAGATTGCATTTTTGAAATTTTTGAACTTGAAATCATAAACATTGGTCAGTTATCTCAATAACCTACTGAATTTTTTAGAGTCTGTGACAATTTTAAATGCCTAAACAAAAATGATTGGAAACTTATTGAAGGTACCTCATATAAAAGAAATGTGTGTGTGTGTGTGTGTGTGTGTGTGTGTGTTCTAAAATACAAAAGATGCTCTTAAAAACCATACAATGTATCATTATATTGCTTCACTTTAGTGATTGTAAAGTGGAATCATTTTTGAATTATGATCAAAAAGTAAAAAATAAAAAGTGTCAAGTTGAATAATTCATATTTTTATATTGACGTTTCTGAATTTTTGAGATGAGGATTGGTTATTCATATTATTTGAATTTATCAGACTACTGTTCTCATCTTGAGTGTGATTTTCACAACGTTGTGAAACTCACACTCAAGATTATAAAGTGTCAGCAAGACAACGTATATTTGAAAGCACACTCGTTGCCGTGAATGTCTTGTTTAAGTAGCCTGCTCTCGCCTCTCATGCAAGTGGGTGAGTCTACTTCTATGGGGTACGACGCCAAGACCATCCCGGTCTTGTAACTGGGCATCTTGGATTCGATTCTACCTCCACACGACCTCCCCCTTCCGGGGCCACAAGATACTTGCATTGTGATCCAATGTTTTGAAGCTCTGGAGTAGTCATGCGATGTGACCCATGTCTGTGGGGATAGGTTCCTGGGTGGTCGTGTCACCCTTCTGCTATGACGCATCGGTTGGTCTTCCTCAACCTCCATCATCCCAGAGGATGCTGTGTCATCCACGTCCATCTGTTCTGGCAGAGTGTCAGATGTTTTGGGCTGGTGTTGATCTGTATCCATGGTGGACCATTCTCCCAATATTTCTGGCCCTGTTGAGTTGTCTATGGTATCCAACATTCCTGAGGGCTCTTCAGGTAATGAGTGACAAGAGGTATCTACCACTGGGTTTATTCTTCGGAGGAATCTGCAATTGCGACGGATTACCTGGTTACTCCCATCAATGCATACATTATACTGCCGGTTACCCAGTGTTTCCACCACCCTTCCCGTTTTTGCCCATCAACGCAGGTGTGGACCAACTTGGTTTTGGACCTGCATTGTTTCCCCGATTTTCAGTTACTGAAGTGGGTGACTTTTTAGATTGTATTCTCTTTCCTTCTGTAAGTGTCTTTTTGCCATCGCTGTTTCCCTATAACGACTGATTTCTCTCCAGTGTCGTAAGTGTCGCAGCTTCAGACAGCACCTTGCTTTGATGCTCCACGTTTGCCAGGCCTGCCACCATTTGTCCTGTTACCATATCGTTGGAGTAGCTGACTTTCCAACCACATCTTATCCTTTTCAAACAAGTCACTGAAAAGTTGCAGAATTTTGCGACTGAACGAAGTCGTGCCACAAAGTCCATGATCGATTCCCTCTTCTTCTGCCTTATGGAGTGGAATTCTTGCCGGTGCCTTTCTTTGTGTAGGCTTCTGATGGCTACGAGCTTTATGTGTCATAACAGCTGTTCCTCTGTGACGGAGTTCAGTATTTCTGCTCCGACCATGTTGAACAACAGCCTGTTTACTTTTGGGGCACAGGCCATTCTCAGTTTGTTTCTTAACGCTGTTGGCTCTGCCAACCCACACATCTCCTTGTATCTATTCCAGGAGTCAATGAACATCGCCCAGTCACCATCACTTGAGTCCGGTTCTGTAGTAGGTCTGTCGGGTCTCCTTGTAAATGACTTGCTCGGCTGTCCTCCGTCTCTTCGCAGGGCGATGTTCTCTTGCTGTAGCTGTTTGTTCATCCATATTCCAACGTTGCTAGTAGCAGGTTTCCTATATCGGCAACGCCATGTAAAGTGTCGGCAAGACGACGTATATTTGAAACATACTCGTTGCCGTGAATGTCTTGTTTAAGTAGCCCGCTCTGGTCCCTCATGCAAGTGAGCGAATCTACTTCTATGGGGATATGATATCAAGACCACTTCAGTCTGGTAACTGGGTGTCTTGGGTTCGATTCCACCTCTGCAAAGATGAGAACAGTAGTCCGATGAATCCAAATAACATGAATAAAACGAATTGTTTCCCTTGCGACTAAAATTTTACTTCCTTTCCTGTATAAGTTTTTAAAATTTGCAAACACATAAAAATTAAAAAGTAAAATGACTTCACTGCATTCTGAGAAGCAACAGGTAGATACAATTACTAACGCATAAGAGTAGGGAGATTTTTTTTCATTTCATGTTCGCAATAATAATTTCGTTCGTATATTAAGACTTTGTTGATGTTATGTCATCCATTACCATTTGTTTTTGGACCATAATGATCTTAATCGTTTTATAACTGCATTCCACAATGTCATTCTTGACTGATGCATGGAGGCACTCGAACCTCAAAAACGCATTCAAATGCAAATGAAAGCAGTGTTGTTGTCAGTTAATATTTCTGTCCATGGTCCTCATTCATAAAAATTTATCTCCAGCTGATGAACAGCATTGGATGATATGTAACATAGTACACACGTTTACACATGGGACCCACATGTTTTTGCAGTCTATGTCGTAAAGGAGATCAAAACAAATAATAATTCAAACTCACTTTTTTGTGCAACAACGACATTTATTTCCTCATTCTCCCGTCACACATGACTTCTAGTTATGGCTGTGACATCTCCCACATCTCTAACGTGATCGTCTTCTCTAATGTGCTCTCTCTCCTTTTTATAGTCTTTCTTTTCCTTACTGTGACGTCATTTTGCATATAGCCGCTACACACATTATGTTAAAAAGACTTGCCAACACAGTTGTCACTCTATTGCAAACTGGGAGAGATCACAATCAATAAATGTTAGAGAGTTGCCATCGTTATAGTAGGTCACATGAATTGTCAGCTTGTTCCAGTTTTTCTTAATGCATAGCTCTTTATTCTTTCAATGAACTGGTGCTGGATCAATTGACTGGCAGGCTCCGCAGGTGCTGACAACTGATTTAGCCACTTCCTTATGTAGAATAAGTGGGTTCGTTTTGTCGTTTTTGCTGTAGTGATGTGACCATCAAAGTTTCAATCTTCTCTTCTCTATTTTCTTCTTCTTTTTCTTTGTATCTTTTATCAGATCAGGTTATCTGAAGATATTGGCTTTCTGGCCACCAAACATTGCACCAAACATTGATGCTATTGTTTTTTTGTCTTTTTTCTTACCTTTTGCAGACCTTAATCATGTTTTGCAAAGCCAAAAACAAAAACAAGTCTTCCTCTACAAAACTATCAACTCAAACACCATGATATTTGAAGATATAAAGAACTTGAAGCATAAAGAATTTTTTCCCCAAATTATTGGATTCAGCATTAAATGACTCCCAAAAGTTTGATATGCTGTAAAACAAAACCAATCTTCTTCTTCTTCTTCTTCTTCTTCTTCTTCTTCTTCTTCTTCTTCTTCTTCTTCTTCACAACTTTCATAAACATTAATAATAATAATAATAATAATAATAATAATAATAATAATAATAATAAAACATTAACAAATGAAATCCGGTTTAAAAAATCTGTTTTGGGTTTTATTCTTTCTCCATAGAATACATGTATACTTATAAAACACTCACGCCCTTTACACGTGGGAGTCGGCAGCAGTTATCTCAAATCCCAACTGCTCTCTCTGGTGCTTCCGTCAAAAGAGAATGATCCCACATGCTTATTTGTTGCATAAGACTGGCCGCTTCTTGTCCGTGTGACGTCACTACCAGAACATATAACCATACTCGAATTCTAATTGGAAAATCTCACTACCTGATGAAGAATCGAAAACGTTCATGATACATATGGAACTTATAACATTTTTTGGATTTTAATGCAAAATTCATCAGAAACATTAAAAAAAGTATCATTTAGCAGAGACTTTCTGTTAATTTTAACAATGTTTGTTGATATATATATATATATATATATATATATATATATATATATATATATATATATGTTGATATATATATATATATATATATATATATATGTATGTCATTCATAGCAGTTTCGTTAAATCACGTCTTTTTATTGTCGCTAGCTGTGGAGAGTATTTTCACACTAAGACTTGAAACTGGATTGCTAACTTGAAACTTGAATCCATAATCAGTCATTCCACCTCTTCACTATCACATTCAACACAACAGGAAGTGAAATTATATCGCTTATAGTTTTTGTTTATATTCACGCTACTGTTTACTGAGAGTACTCTATTCTAATTATGGAAGAATACTGTGTACATAAAATGAAAATTGTTATTTCTCTTACTAGGAAGCTCAAATCACTTGTCATTAAATGTCCTCATAAGTAATAAGATTTTGTTCATCATATTCATTATTTTAAATCCTCTCAAAATTTTATTCATCATTTCACTGGAACTCTCTCTCATTAGCTCTTACCCTTGAATGGTTGGGGCCTTGATAAGTGGTGCCTCATTATCAAAAATATAATAATAAAACTATAAATAAAACAGTAGATGTATGTATGTGTGTGCATGTGTTTGTGTGTAAATATTTAGCCAATAAACTCTTAACTACTGGTCGTATAACGCAGAAATTAACAAGAATTAGTAATCATACATCAAGGATTGTTTATAATGAGCAAAATCTTTGTTTGGATGGATGAATAAATGCATACAGAAATATGTTGAAATGCAAAATGTTCATTTCAAGTTGAAATGTTGAAATGCAAAATGTTCAAGTTGAAATGTTGAAATGCAAAATGTTCATTTCAACTTGCCAACATATTTCTATTACCTTTGTGCATGCACAAATTCATTCATAGCTTGGAGTTGTTTAATTTTAAATCTTTCTTATCTGTCGATAGCTCAAATAGTAGGGATTGCAGCTGGAGCACTAAAGGTTTTTGTTTCAGTTGTAGCTGATGGTACTCAAGTCAATTTTTAAAAAACTTTTTTAAATCAGCACTATATATAAGGTACAAAATAATATTCAATAGAGAACTGACTCTTTAATAATAAATAAGAAATCTGCATGAATTAAAATATACTTGAGCATATTTTTCAACCCGGCAAGGCTGGGCGTTCTCCCCTGCTAGTATTACTTGAAAAATGGTTGGATCATTCTACTGCTCCAGTAGGTATCTTACTGCAGATGTATTCCTCTACCTGTATAAGAGCAAAGTACGTCCTAAAATGGAGTATTATTGCCACATCTGTCGTCTCTCCTTGTCAAACTTTCACAAAAAACACTTATCTAGCTACAACCACTATCAACAATTTCCCCCACTTTCTATCAGTGTCTAAATCTAAACGCAGTTCCCATGAATAAATCTTCTTTCCTAGAACTGCCCGCCTGTAAAACACTGTTCCACTGGCCTGCTTCCTGGCCAACTCCAATATGGTAGCCTTTAAGCTCAATGTAAATAAATATGTTCTTGTTGAACCGTCCATCTTAAATAAACCAAATTGTACCCAATCTATACCATTAACGATTACTACACTACCATTTATTAATCCTTATTCTAGAATGGCCTTCGGGCCTTGATAAGTGGTGATTCCTTTGTAAAAAAATATTTTAATGGATAAAATCAACTTTGGAAGAATTTATTTCTTTGGTACAAGATAAACAGTAATAATTATAAATTAAAAAAAAAAATGGGTCAAATCATAATAGGTGAACATTTTTTTTTTAATATTATTCATCAAATGTATTCTGTGAATATTATCGTCTGCCATTTAAAAAAGTTTATTTCTTGCAGGCTTGCAGTTTCAAAACTTAAAAATAAAAACAAACAAATCTTTATTCTTCAAAATGGTGTCTAAAATGTATATATTCTGCTGAATGACGCATTATTTTTAGCCATTGTCTGAGTCGGTATTTAAAACTTAATTTTAAAAATGATAACATCAAAAAGGAAAAGGCATGGCTTGTTTTTAAAATGTATTCATTTTTTTTTTAAGTAACTTGAATTCAACATAAATATCCATCTTTAAGGATTGTTTGTATGTACAGGATTCACTCCTAAACGTATTAACTGATCATTATGAATTTTATAACACAGTTACTAAACATAAGATGTCGAAATGTGGGCTATGTTTACTTTAATTTAGTTTCATTCTAAAGGAGTAAAAAAAGGGGTTAACAGCTTTGATTTAAATTTTTTTTTTACCAATACATATTAGACATAAATTAATAAATATTCCCCAACTGTTAGTTTCTTTGGAATATTTTAAATGTTTTTTAAGTGGCATGATATTGGCACCACCTTGCATTTGAGATTTTCTATTTGAAAATGCAAATATTTCAAATTTACATTGAATTTGATCCATAGTCTTTAGCCACCAATGAAATAAAATTTTGTGAATTCCAATTTTTTAAACTTCTTAAGTTTAAGTCTTAAATGTTAACCATTTTCTAGAATCCAAATTATTGATTTCTTGATCAAAATTAAAATAAGGATTCTAGACAAAAGGCTTATTATCATTATATCTTTACTTTAATCATTATAAGGAAACATAAAGTAGTACAAAACTTCTCTGTCATTAATTTTACATGTTTTGAAACGGATATTCTAGTTTCATTATAAAAACAATCCTGGGAAGCACCGGATATGGACATCTAGTTTATATATATATATATATATATATATATATATATATATATATATATATATATATATATATATATATATATATATATATAAAGCTGAATGTGTGTGTCTGGTCACGAATAGGCTCCTATATGGTTGACTATTATAGAAAACTGATCACATATAATGATAGGAGATGTATCGAGACACAGGAATGGGTATGTAAGTATACTTTGATAATTATGTTTCAGGTTGAAGAAATATGGTATGATAAAATTATGGGGTGTTCGTTCGCACCTGACCTCCATAGAATGGAAATATGTCACAAAGTTTAACAAGGTTTTTTAATATAGATCCACAGAATATTGTGATAAGTGTTTCAGTGTGAACAGGTATGGTATAATAAATTATGAGGTTTATCTATTTTATTTTTACTTTCATCATATTTTGCTTTGGTTTTGATACCCTCAAATTTGAAGCTATCTCTTTACAACCCTTCCTTTTCATAACCTATCATACTTTCATAAATCAGAGTTCATTTTCTGTAAGCTGTTTTTGAACCCAGTCAACGACGGGTACTTTTGCTATATATATATATATATATATATATATATATATATATATATATATATATATATATATATATATATATATATATATATATATATATATATATATAAACTAGATGTCCATATCCGGCGCTTCCCGGGATTGTTTTATTTTCAGAGAGAAAGATGAGTGCAAAAAAAAAAAAAAAAAAAAAATCACCCCAAATCTAAATCTGATACCTTGAAAAGTTTTAAACTTCTTTACTGCAAATCAGCTTTTTTTCTAAATATCTTAAAGATATTGGCACATAAAATATATCGTTACACATATGAACATTAATTTTTTTAAGAAAGCCAAAAACGATATGTGCTTTTTTTCTTTAGAATAAACATTTATCTCAAAGATATAAACAAGCAAACTTTCGGCCTAATAGGCTTTTGTTAAGCGACTTTTGTTTTAATCAATTTTTTTCCTTGGAGATATAAAAATCTCCCATGAACAGTAGTCCGTTGAGAATTGAACTAAATGATTTAAACTTTTTTTTAATTGTAACACGTAACTTACATGATAAGTGGTGATTCCATTCCAGTGTCCATAATGCCATTTGATGGCATTATGGACACTGTTGGAAGCTGCTGGGAAAGTTCTTGCACGACTTCTATTAAACAGGTTACTGGAAGATATTTGTTCTAATGTTATTCCAGAGTTACAAAGTTGCTTTAGATCTGGATATGATTTTTTCGGCCTGGCAAGTCCAGGAGAAATGCAGAGTCACAAAGTTGTTTCGGCATTTTTTTTGCATTTTATTATTATTTTTTAAAGAAGGCCAAAAAACAATATATACATTTTTTTTTCTTAAAAGACATTCTTCGAGTGTATCTGTGTATCTTGTCAAACTTATGGATCTTTCTGTCAAACTTGGGAATCTGCATGGAATTTCAAATAGAACAAAAGTTATATCAGACAAAACGTTGTGAAAATTACGCTATTGATGTCGCCAAGTTAAAGTTGCCTGAAGAGTATAGCAGAAGAGCTTGATAATCTTGCATTTGATGGCACATGGGTGAATTTCAAGACTCAGGTTTTTTCTGCTGGTACTGAAGTTCTTGGCTTCAAAAGGAATAAGAACAAGGACTTGTTCAACAACAACCTTGAAATGAATCAATTACTGATGAATAAACAGGCATTTATGAATCTTTACTTTGTTAAGATCATTCCGATCATACAATTAATTTGCACCAATACAAAGAGGTCATATTGCAACGTGAGCCATATTGTCACAAAGTTGCTTTAGATCTGGATATGATTTTTTCGGCCTGGCAAGTCCAAGAGAAATGCACTGAGCAGCAAATGCTGCGGCATAAAGTGTTTGTGGATTTGACCAAAGCATTTAACCCCATCAACAGGGATGCTCTCTTGTTGATCTTAGATAAAGTAGGATGTTCTTCAACCTTTGCTAGAATATTCAAGAAACTGCACAGGGACATGAAAGCTTGAGTCTCCTTTAACGGAAAATTCTGATGAAATCCCATTTGACAATGATGTCAAACAAGGTGATATTCCTGCCCTTACTCTGTTGTCTATATTTTTTGCTGCTCTACTTGCTTATGCATTTCAAGATTGTGATAAGGGTGTCATGTTAAGGTTTAGAACCACAGGTCACATTTTATATCCAGAATTTTAATGCCAGAACCAAGCTGCAGCATGTCTTAGTTAAAGAGCTACTGTATGCAGATGATGCTGTTTTTTTTTGTCGCACACTGAGGCCAAAATGCAGTGTATAATGGATCGGTTTGCTGACTCCTGCATGGCCTTTGGTCTGAACATCAGTCTGTCTAAAACAAAAGTGATGTTCACTTCTGCATTGGGTCAGTCATATGCAGAGCCGAACATCATGGTCTGTGGTGCTAGACTAGGGGTAGTCAATTTGTTTGTGTACCTTGGTAGTTCTCTGTCAAGGGATGGCTCTCTTGATACTAAAATTCACTGACGAATTCAGAAGGCTGCTGTAGCTTTTGGAAAGTTAGAGAATAGAATATGGTCTGATCATGACATTACAAACAGAATTAGGATCTACGTTTACAAGATGTGTGTGCTAACCACGCTGTTGTATTCATCGGAGGCATGGACATTGCATCGAAGGCACATTAAATGACTTGAACGATTTCACCAAAAATGCTTGAGACTTAAGCATCAAGTGGCAAGCACAAGTACCCGACACTGAGGTCCTTGTCATAGTATGTTACTCTAATATTGAGACCCTTGTAATCAGATTTCACATGCGTTGGGTGGGCCACGTGGTCTGAATAAAAGATTGTATGCTGCTGAAACAAATTTTTTATGGGGAGCTGGAAAATGGCAACCCCCTCAATAGAAGCTTAGGAAGATGTTCAGGGACTGTACAAAGAACAATTTGAAAGTCCTGCAAATCGACATCGACACATGGGAAGAACTTACTCTGCAAAGGCGAAAGTGGCAAAAGCTTGTACGTGAAAGTTGTTATGCTCTAGAGAAAAGAAAGCATGCCCACAACAATCTGAAGCAAGAGCTTTGCAGAGGTTTGACTGATAGTCTTAACCATGACTCACAGAGGTAGAAATGCGACACTCATGAACGAATGCTTCTGTCAAAATATGGCTACGTCAACCACCTAAAGTCATACAAAACTCCTGTTCAGGTTAACTTTATACTTATTAGTCCAAACCAAACGATCTGTGTAATATGCAGCAAGGTTTGCAAGTCTACTGCTGGTTTAAGAAGACATATGATTGTTCATACCCTTCAATCTCCAGACGAAGTTAACTCAGCAGAAATTACTCAATTTGTATGTCACATCTACTTCAAGATGTGCAAATCTGCGGCAGGACTGCAAAGTCAACTGAGATAGCATGGACAACAAGATGTGGAGAACTCAGTATGATAGCGATATTCTGGAAAGATGCAGCAATCATCATGTATATATATATGTATGAGCAAAAAAAAACAACTCCAATACATACATATGTGTATATGTATGTATATGCACATATATATACATGTACATGTATACACATATATACATATATATATACATACATATACCAACATATACATGCATATACATATATATACATACATTATATACATATATATATATATATGTATGTATATGTATACATATATATGCATATGTTGGTATATGTATACATATATATGCATATGTATACATATGTATATATTTATATATATGGTATATGTATACATATGTATGTATACATATGTATATATGTATATATGGTATATGTATATATATGTATATATGGTATATGTATACATATGTATGTATACATATGTATATATGTATATATATGGTATATGTATACATATGTATGTATATGTATACATATATATGCATATGTTGGTATATGTATATGTATATATATATATGTATATATATATGTATATATATATGTATATATATATATATGTATGTATATGTATACATGTACATGTATATATATGTGCATATACATACATATGTGTATATGTATGTATATATGTATGTATATGTATGTATATAGATATATATGTATATGTATGTACATAGATATATATGTATATGTATGTATATAGATATGTATGTATATATGTGTATATAAATATATATGTATATATATATATATATATATATATATATATAAAATGATTGGAGTTTATTTTTTTTTGCTCATATAGTGGTTGATATGTAGTATCTTGTAGAGCACATTGGGGCTGACTATCAGTCTGAAAAAAACTGTCTTAATGTATCAGCCTGCGCCAGGCATGCCATACTGTGAACCAATAATTTATGTCTATGGGTCGAAGATAGCGGTTGTCGCTAAGTTTGTATACCTTGGTAGCACACTAAGTATATCTGGTGCCCTGGATGATGAGGTATCGTTACAGATCAGCAAAGCAAGTGATGCTTTTGGAAAGTTGGACAAGCGTTTGTAGAGCTGTCGTGGAATCTCACTACCAACAAGATCAAGGTTTATGCCGCATGCATTCTGTCTGCTTTTCTTTATGCCTGTGAGACTTGGACAATATACAGGAAGCATTTGAGACGTTTCAAGCAGTTTCACGAGATGTGCCTACGGCAAATCTTAGGTGTGCACTGGCAAATGTATGTCAGTGATGTTGAGGTTCTTGAACGGAGCCAATGTCTAAGCATTAAAGCTCTTATTATCAAACAGACTGAGATGGAGTGGTCATGTGGTAAGGATGTCAGACAGTCAACTTTCCAAACGACTCCTTTATGGCAAGCTTGGCGAGGGAAGGCGTCTGGCTCAAAAGCCTAAAATGTAGTTCAAGGACTGTTTGAAGTCCACCTTGAAAAAATATGAGATGGATGGGAGAGTCTTGCTTTGGATTGTGGAGAGTGGAGAAGGGCCTTGCGGGGAGGTGTGGGCAAATTTGAGGTTGATCGAACTCAATATGAACGACTGAAGCGTGATATTTGGAAGGGAATGTGCAAGAAATAGTTGATGAGCTGGGGCGCCAAATTGGCCTGGAGTGTGAGGCATGAAGGAGATTATGTCTGAGCAGAGTTGAGCTGGTAAGTCACCAGACTGCTCATCAGTGCAATGGTCCACAAAACAGTCTTGTGTTGCCAGATTTAACTTGTGTCAACTGTGGGCGGACGTGTCAAACAGCAGGCAGTTTGAAACCGTATTTGAATGTTCATATAAGTGCCCATCAAGCACATGCTGCTAGTGGCGCTCATGTCTGCACCATGTATGCCAAAGAATGCCAGAGTTTGGCCCGGCTTCAAAGCCACTTTCGTGCGGCTAATCACTGATCTGTCTTTATGTTTCAATTTTTTTTAATGCTATATCAAGTAATATCAAGTAATGGCAATATTCAAGAACAAATTTGCTGCTATCATATTTTTGTATATGCATATATGTACATGTATTTATATACACACACGCATATATATATATATATATATATATATATATATATATATATATATATATATATATATCATTAATCCACGGTAGTGGTTGAATATATGCTTAAGTCCGAAATTGAATGAATCGAGACACATTCAAACCCCCACCACTAATTCCGTTCGCAACCAAATTTCAAACAGTTGGATAGAACACCTCATTAGCTACATTTTGAAAAAAAAATTTCGAAAATTGGTTCAGTAGAAAAATGTTACAACAAAATATGTGGGTTCACAAACAGGAGAGTAAGTACATAAGTGACTAATGCTTTTTTTTTTATTTTGCATAACTTTTTTTGTATATAAATATTTTTTTACTGCGATTTTGCCAATATGACATGTTAGCGTAACGGTTAGAGTACCGGGGGTTGGTGGAAAGATTTTAGGTTCAATCCCGTGTATCGTTTTTTTTTATAATTAAAAAACCGAACTTTTTTTTAATAACTAATTCTTTTTAACTCTCCTTATGATTTTATAGCAAAAAATGGTGAATTTATCGATTAAAAATATTAGTGAATTCTATGATATACATATTCTTTGAATGAACTCAAATTTTTCGTTATCACATTTGATGAAAAATGTAGTCCCATTTTGGAAATGCGTCTGACCAATGATGCTTTTGAACCCGCGACCAGCACTGCGATGTCATCAGCAGCAGCCTGGGCATAAATATTCCTATTTTTAAACTCCTTTAAAAGAGGATTCAGCATACAGTTCCATAGTAAAGGTGATAAAATCCCACTTTGGGGGTTTCATTTAACTACTTCCCTTTTAACAGTTGCCCTCAGTAGTTCTACTTGAACTGTTCTGTGCCTCACCATATACTCAATCCATCTGATGAGTACATTGAGTTTTCGTATCGACTTGAACATACTACTGAAGGGTATGTTGTCAAAAGCTTTTGTCGACCTAGCCTGTGTAGACAAAAGATTTTGAAACATCAGTTGGAGATATTTATTGACTTAAAACCACCTGAACAGTGAGATTTTTTTTTTTTTTTTTTCTCACTGGTCTTCCAACTGAAACCAAATTCCCTTCTTTTCTCATTCGTTTCTTAGTTTTTAATTTATCATTCTGACGTTTCCTCTTAGAGGGTCAGACGATAAGGCCTTAAGGAAATTTTAATAATTTCACCTGCCCGTTTTTTTTGTTTTTTTTTTGGTATTTAAAATTAAATTATGTTTCCTCTGAAATATATATATACATATATATACATAAACCTTGATGAAAACAGCTTATGTTTGAAAATCCATGAGTTAAGGATTTTTCTTTATTATATTTTATTTTTGTTTGATAGATTAATAAATATTGTAGTTTATTCAATTTCTATTGTTTCCTTTATCCTACGACCCTCTTAATGTGTCTCTTGTTTAACTTTTGAATTTATATAGAATTTTGAACCAAGCCATCTATTTAATTTAATGGGGTAGATTGTTTTCGTTCTGTCAACTATAACTTGGTAGAAGTTGTTAAGTAATTTTTTTATTTTATTCTTAGTATCGTCTATAGTTACTTATTTAACATTTCTGTCCGGTCATGGCTAATGGAACGAGAACAATCTACTCTCATAGATTGAATAAAGAAGTTCAAAATTTCATGCAGATTCCGGGATTCGATATAAAGATTCCTGGATTCAACGAGAGCCCCCTGCAGAAGGTCAGAGGTTATACTAGCCGAAATATTGTGAGAATAACACCCAAGATGAGAATAGTAGTCCGAAAGATTTAAATAATATAATGTAACTAGACTACCCGTGACCCATTGGGTCAGTATGTTATATTAGCTATGGAATTCATGTATGAGCGTGACACTTGTGACGTAAAGAAAATAGTTTTTTTTAACATAACAGAAACATTTCTATGAAAGTATATTAAAATGAAAAATCACGGACGGATCACTCAAACGTGAAAAAATAAAATCCTCCCTATTCGTGTAAAGTTACCTATTTTTCCGAATAATCACTCAAAAATTGAAAATTAAACATGATTTTCCTACGAATCGAATGTCGATGAAAGTCATTTAGCAGCAAAAATGCACATGAACCTACCGATGAGAAATATAAGAATGAAAAACCCATATTAGAATCCTTCAACCAAGTTATAGAAACTTAAAATCTAAAAAAAAAAAATAATTAATAAAACCTGAAGCAAAAAAATAAAACCTAAATAAATAAAATAAAATAAAACTAATATTGAAACAGATTAGTAAATGTGTCAACAAATTCACCGTTCTCACACAACTATTTTGTATCTAGAAATGTAAACAAAAAATAAAAAAAGAAGGAAGGAAAAGGGACAGATAGAGAGTAGTAGTAGTAGTTGCAATAGTAGTTGTAGTAGTAGTCTTGGATTTACTACAAGTGTTCTTATGTTTGTCAACGGGTTAAAGTTGTTTAGTTGTAAGAAAATAGTGACAGTATAGTTGTAATAAAGAATAGTTGCAAAACACCCCCACTCTTCCCATGTTAAATAATAATTTCGAAATAATAACGTTAATATTTCAGTGTGCAGGTCAAAATCTGCAAAAGAAGTGATTTGTGTTTATTTGTTTAAGTTGTTATGGGTTAATGATTATGTGCGTATGCGCAACTGGATGTTGTAAATCGGAAAGTGAGTTGCATCACTCGTTACAAGGTGATTTGAGCTTTATAATTATATAGATAGATTTATATTTCAAATACTTTACTCCTGGACAACGCCGGGTAAATATTAAATATTTTAAATTCTTTGTGCATCAACGCAGTGATGTAAAATGCATCTGCATATTAATTTGTTGCTCTGACGAATATTAAAAAGAAAATTCCTACTGTGATAATCCGGTATGACATGTAACATGGCAACATCTTTCGGGGGTGGGGGGGTGGGGTTAAGGGTTGTCATTGATTAACGACAGAAATGTCAACAAGTTGCTCTGAAATAGACAAGAATGTTGCCAGCATGATGACAATAATTTTATCTTCGAAACTTATTCGCTGGCTCACATCAATCGTCTTTGCCCACTTCCTGCACTTTTTTCTTCACACGTATGCCCCACCCCCACACGCACTGATTAGCTATATAAGCGGTACCGGTATAGCTTTCGAACTAGACAAAACGACTTATGCCGAAGTATGTAAACTGCCCCCCCCCCGAATCAAAAAGAACCGGCGTCAAAATCGAAACGATCATATAGAGAGCGATAATGAGAGAGAGAGAGAGAGAGAGAGAGAGAGAAGCGAGAAGGGGGGCACAGCGTACTAAATCTATATATATCTATAAAAGTGAGAGTATGTGTGTGTGAGGACAATTCTCAGTCTATATACTCAACAAATATTCTACGTGCTTGAAATTTGGTGTATAGGATATTCAGACACGTGGAAAACATTTTAATGGGCTTTCACCTGGATAAAACGGCTGCTAAGAGGTTAAAATGGAAAAATTGGTACTTTGTGGTGATTGGTGGTCATCTGTTTGTCAGTTGTTTCACGAAGGTTGAAAACACGTTTTAAAGGCCTTGGCAAGTTGGTCAAATTGATAACCTACTTGACTCATTGTGTTTAAGTTTGGGTTTTGATCTCAGCTCAAGTATTTTCTTTTTTACTTACGAGAAGTAAACTGTTTAAAAAACAAAACAAAAAGACAACAAAAAAAAACGATACTCGCATGCACATATCTCAGTTTCTATTCATTTTTTTTTCATTTTTTTTTTTTTTTTTTTAAGGAATTTAATGTTAAGTTTAATACCAGGCAATGCCGGGTACATTTTTTTTTTTTTTTTTATTACATTTTCACCCCAAACAAGGCAAATTGCCACTTTGGTGTAGGGGGCTACTATCAGGGGCAACAACTACTGGGGTACTATGTAGGGATTTGGGCAGCAAGGTGTCGGTTCACGTTACACTTGAACTTCTGCACGTCAGTACTGTTGGGGAAGCAGGGACCTGGAATGGAATTCCAGAGTCTAGCGGTTCTGGGGAAGAAACTATTGGAGTAAAAAGATCTTTTACATCTAGGGATCTCTACAGTGTGGGGGTGGGATCTAGTAGCCTGTCGGGTTTGTCGAGGGTGCTCACGTCGTGGGAGCACAAGTGATTGCAGTTCGTCAGAGCATTCACCACTAAAATACTTGTAGAAAAGGCAGAGGGATGCAACACTTCGTCGATGGGACAGAGGCTGAAGCTTAGAAGCCAGTTCAGGGCCTATCAGGTTTGCGACTCTCTTTTGAACCTTGTCAAGGAGCGAGAGACTAGTAGCAGATGCACCAGCCCAGATGTGGCAGCAATACTCCATACATGGGCGAATGGTGGCCTTATAGAGGTACAGGATACTTTCGGGTGTTCTAGTACGCCATAATTTTTGACTTGCATTTTATTATATGAGGGTTGTTCCAAAAGTAAAGCCTACTATTATTTTTTTAACTAAAAAGGTTGAATATCTATGAAGACAGGAGTGGTACCATTAAAACAAGTGACCTTTTGTGCTCAAGAATTAATTTTTCTACATAGTCACTACCATTCTCAATACATTTGTTTGCCAGGAATTCAATAATGCATCTTTGGTACCTCTTCTTTTATCATAAATTGAACTCATTAATAAAAAGAAAATTAAATAAAATGGTGAGGTACACTCGGGCTTGAACAGGCGACCGTTCGATCTGTAGCTGAATGCTCTACCACTAAGTCATATCTCCAGATCGCAAGAAATCTGTATTTTTTTTTTAAAGAAGAAATGATTTGCTGATATTATATTATTTCCCTTGGCTGGGGTAACGTAAATTTTCCCCTGTAAAATATTTTCTTTTTTAATCTATAAGAGAGATGGACTACTTTTAAGAATGGATTTTTTTCGATTTTCGATACTTATCAAATGAATTTCTGTACAAAACATATCTCAGGGCACTGCCAGACATAAATTACCTTTGTGTGAAATTTGCAAATGATAGGCTCAGCCGTTTCGGAACCTATGAGGACAGAACTCATACAAAAAGTGACTTTATATATATATATATATATATATATATATATATATATATATATATATATATATATATATATATATACATACATACAAAAAGTGACTTTATATATATATACATATATATATTATATGGAAAAATGCGCGCATGAAAAGTAATATTCTTAAGATTTTATTAAACCTGGAAAAATAAAGGACAAGAAATTCAACCTGGAAAAGTAAAGAACAAGATATTCTAGTAAAGTAAAAAGTAAGAATTTTTTAGACTTAAAATATTGCAGCTAAAAATAAAATTTGAATATTGATAAATATTTTATTTATTATTTGCATATGTTGTTGTTTATTGTTGAGTTAGAAAGGGTGTCAGTCGCTGGATTGAACTTATTTCCCCCCTATTATTTGCATATATTTATGTAGTGAAAATTGTTTGAATAAAATTAATTCATTAGTTAGTTAGTTAGTAGATGGAATTAAAATTTATAATTTACATAAAAATTAATAATTTTATTATATCATAATTAGGATCATTTAATTATTTCTAACTCAACAATGAACAAAAACATATGCAAATAATAAATAAAATATTTATCAATATTCAAATTTTATTTTTAGCTGCAATATTTTAAGTCTAAAAAATTCTTATTTTTTACTTTACTAGAATATCTTGTTCTTTACTTTTCCAGGTTGAATTTCTTGTCCTTTACTTTTCCAGGTTTAATAAAATCTTAAGAATATTACTTTTCATGCACGCATTTTTCCATATAATCCATGATTTTTCCAGGCATTGCTATTGTATTAATATATAAATTTATAATATTTATTAATGATTGTCAAAAAAAATTAGCTCTCAAACACACATTTATGCAATATTTATCATTCAATCACAGTAGTTCCGAGCCAGGGTCTCTACCGAGACTGCGGTTCATGAATTCGTGATCTGTATAGAGCGTAAACTAACAAAAAAGAAGATGGCACTCCGTGTCGTTTTAGATATCGTTGGAGCTTTTGACAACATACCCTTCAGTAGTATGTTCAAGTCGCTACGAGAACTCAATGTGCCACCAGTACTCATCCGATGGATTGAGTATATGGTGAGGCACAGAACAGTTCAAGTAGAACTACTGATGGCAACTGTTAAAAGGGGAGTAGTTAAATGAAACCCCCAAAGTGGGATTTTATCACCTTTACTATGGAACTGTATGCTGAATCCTCTTTTAAAGGAGTTTAAAAATAGGAATATTTATGCCCAGGCTGCTGCTGATGACATCGCAGTGCTGGTCGCGGGTTCAAAAGCATCATTGGTCAGACGCATTTCCAAAATGGGACTACATTTTTCATCAAATGTGATAACGAAAAATTTGAGTTCATTCAAAGAATATGTATATCATAGAATTCACTAATATTTTTAATCGGTAAATTCACCATTTTTTTGCAATAAAATCATAAGGAGAGTTAAAAAAAAAAAGTTATTAAAAAAAAGTTCGGTTTTTAATTATAAAAAAAAAACGATACACGGGATTGAACCTAAAATCTTTCCACCAACCCCGGTACTCTAACAGTTACACTAACATGTCATATAGGTAAAATCGCAGTAAAAAATATCTATATACAAAAAGGTTATGCAAAATAAAAAAAGCGTTAGTCATTTATGTACTTACTCTCCTGTTTGTGAACCCACATATTTTGTTGTAACTTTTTTCTACTGAACCAATTTTCGAAAATTTTTTTTCAAAATGTAGCTAATGAGGTGTTCTATCCAACTATATATCCTGTTTGAAATTTGGTTGCGAACGGAATTAGTGGTGGGGGTTTGAATGTGTCTCGATTCATTCAATTTCGGACTTAAGCATATATTCAACCACTACCGTGATTGAATGATATATATGTATATATATACATACATACAAAAAGTGACTTTATATATATATATATATATATATATATATATATATATATATATATATATATATATATATATATATATATATTATTTTATGTAAATAATTTCAGTTTTTACGACAGTGCTCGATGTGTAAGTAGAGATAGTGGTAAGTTTTAAAATATATATGGCAATTGAGCTACACAGATTTTTCTGTGTTTCAACTTTGTGAGGATTCGTCTGGCTATAAAGCATGAAGTATGGAAAATTTTGTGTCGCTTAATTGCCATGCATATTTTCCAAACTTATATATATATAATTAGTGGCCTGGGAAGGCCACAAGGGAGACAATCAAGCAAAAAAAAAAAAAAAAATCCAAAGCAAAATTCATCCGAGAGCAGCAAAACTAAAGCTGGCTTGCTAGGACACTATACATATAAATGTATGCTAATTTGGGCATATTTTATTGGTTTGAAAATATGTTCTTTTTAACCAATTGTCATAAAATTTTAACCAAGATTATCTTCTAAAAGTCTGCAAATGTTGATGTAGTTTCGGCCAATAGAACCAAAGATATGAGCATTTAAATATTCAATTTGGCGATGAGTATAGATATACCCATATATAGATATACTACTTTTTAGGCAGTTCGAAATCTCAGAAACTATTGATTAGAATTTAACAAATGAAAACCCTTTGAAAAGCTAATAACCTGAATTGTGCAGTAGGCTATATGACATTTGCCATTAAGGTCGCACATTATTGTTTCAAGAAGAGAGGTATCACTTTTCTATATTAATTTAACGTATATTGAGCACCTACTTTATGGTCACCTTGGCTATAAGGTGGGTGTTCATTTTACATTAAATTAATATAGAAAAATGATCCCTCTCTTTATAATTTATTCATATCTTGGAAACTACGCGTTTCCTGGATTTTTACTTATTTTGATTTTCAGCACCCTCAAAAACCCTTAATAGTGGTAATTTTAAAGGATTTTTTGTGGGTGGAAAAATACTGCACCCTTACCAATATTTCAATCATAGTCATTTGTTATCCTAGTTTTGCATATGAATTACAAAATAACTGATAATTCCCCAAAACCTCTGGTCTTGATGGAGGGGAGACTAAAATTTGCTGCTATGGTTTCACATGATCTGAAATAACAGTAAGGGGAGACTTGATTCCAAATATTTCTCATATGTTATATCTACCCTCTTTGGTTTTCATACATAAAGTAAATTTTATTGTATAAGGATTACTTGGTACTGGAGATATTCATAATCGTACCCTATTTCCAAAAGAGGGGAGCTATAACATATGAGTAATATTTCCAATTCAGTCTCCCCTTGCTGTTATTTCAGATCATTTGAAACCATAGCAGCAAGTTTTTGTCTTCCCTCTATCAAGGCCAGAGGTTTTGGGAAAATATAAATATATATATATATATATATATATATATATATATATATATATATATATATATTATATATACAGGGCATCCCAATAAAATGTATACACTCTTTACATTATCTCAACTTGCTACATGAATAAGCTATGCCACGTTCCCAAGAGATGTTTAGGAATAAAGAATGGCACTTCCAGCAGGATGAAGCACTTTTCCACTACCGTCAGACGTAAAAGCATATTTTGATAGTCACCGGCGAAAAAGATAGGACGAAGAGGAAGTATCGAATACTGTCCACACTCACCAGATTTGACCCCTCCCCCCATGGATTTTTCTCTTTTGGGGGTGGGTGGATGGGACCATGTTAAACACAGGGTTCACACCACAAAACGAGCTACAATGAATGAGTTGAAAGCAACCATTGAAAGAAGATGAGTCAACATACCAATTGAACTGACTAGGAACGTTTTCGATTCAATCAGTGAGCGTTTTCAGCCGTTCATGGACCACAATGCTCAATAATTTGAATACTTTCGATAATTAGCTGGTTTCTATAGTTGTTCACAGTATTCTGATGTATGAAACTTTTCTTTCTTATAATAAACTAGCCTGGGTGCCCGGAGTTGCCCGGGTGTTTGGAGGTGTGTGTTGAGCAAAAAAAAAAAAAACACTTGTAGTAGGCAGGCAAGCTCGAACTCGTGACGCGAAGGCGGAAAAGAAAGTGGAGGTGTGTGTAAAGGCGTTGGTTGAGCAAAAAAAAAAGGAAAATTGTGAGCGCAAAAAAAAAAAGTGGTAGTAGGCAGACAGGCTCGAATCTGTACCGCAAAGGAAGAAAAGAAAGTGAAAAAAAAAACCCAAAAAAGATAACACATTAGCTGTTGCAGCCATTACCAAACCGGAAGTGACGTAGGTTTAAATTAAGGCTAGACAATCGAAAAAACGCGATGACTTTCGAAAATATCGGCGAAAAAAGCGACCCCTCCCTGTAGAAAAGTGCCCAGTTGAAGGTGAAGAAATTAATGTTTTTGGCCAATTTTTCGATACTTGTCGTCCAAAGGGTCGAGCTTCAAAATGATACCAATCTCGTGAAAATCCATCTCCTCTGTCGAAAGTTTTTGTGAGACATACAAACATACATACATACATACATTTAAACAGACAAATGGGATTTATATTATAGAAGAAGATGTTGGTTTAATGGTCATTTAAAGAGTGTATACATTTTATTGGCACACCCTGTATAATATTGTAAAAAAAAGCCACTAGATGATCTATATAATCAGAATTGTCAACCTGAAAAAAAAAGATTTTTTTATGTTCTTTTCTTTTTTTAAATTGGTTTCGTTTCTCCTCCTCATCCTCCTCATCCTCCCACGTGTTGAAGTAACTAAAACAAAGAAAAGACAGTTTCCTATCAAAGTATGTTTACCAAAAAGACAACAGTTGCTTTCGGACAATGAATCTCACCAATACGTTCGCCAGGATGGCAGAATTGGTTTCTGTAGTATCATAGCAACGGTAATGGACGGTTAAATTTATCCTAAACAAAAATAACAGAACCTACTTCAGCAGTCGACATCTTGATCAGCTTCACTCTCCTTTCAAATCTCTAGAAATGATCACTGACAAAATCTACGAAAATTTCATGAATAATTAAGAAAAATCACTTTTACAAAAGGAGGAAAGCCTTAATTCATAAAGGGTCCTGAAGAGGTGGATGCCTCTTTTGATTTCTTTACATGTCTAATTTTGGCCGTCATGGGAAAGCTAGTAAAGATGGACATTTCAGCATTACCTCCTGATTTATAAAGTAGGGGAAGCTTCTTTTTTTTGGCCTATCACCAGAGTGACAGCAGAACAGATATTACACTTTGATCCTCGTCTGAAAGCTAAATAGTACCAACAATTTTTTTTTATTAAGATAGAATTCTATTTTTAATGTTATGTTGAGTTTTGGAATTTTTTTGTTCTACTATAGAGTCGCCGCTTATCAAGGCCTAGAGTCCACTCAAGGATAAGGGTTAATGAGTGCCAGGTGAAACAATATTGTGATGATTGGTGATGGTGGAAATTTGGTAGAAATCAATTATTTAACAGAACGGGCCAACAAAAAATTTGTTTATGTTAGACTTGAAAACGATGGTGTTATAGTCAGCTGGGAAGCGGCTTCGTAGTATTGTGTTTCACAGACGAACAGGAAAAAAAGTTTTGCTCATGTTAATTTTAAAATGGGTAAATATTTTGACTCTCAGCGACACCGGATATTTCTCAAGTTTTTATTTGCCAATGGGTTATCTCATTTTTTAAAAGAATGATTTTTTTTGGTTGGTTGGTTGGTTGTTTTTGTTTTACGGCATATCAACCCTTTTCAGGTTATTTAATGCCAAATCCGGTGATTTTGAATAAATTTTTTTTAATAGAATATATTTGTTTTTCGTAAGTCAGTTTCTATTTAACCCATCGTTGGGACCCTAACAGGTACTACCACTCCAGGTCAGAGTGGACCTGGGAGCTATGGCAATTAAAGGGTGGCTCCACACTCCCCAGAGCCCGCAAGCTGGGGCCTCACCATCGGATATAGTTTAAAGTCATATCCAGGACCCATTAAAAGAATGATGAC
Organism: Euprymna scolopes; assembly: GCF_053919585.1. Taxonomy (NCBI): domain Eukaryota; kingdom Metazoa; phylum Mollusca; class Cephalopoda; order Sepiida; family Sepiolidae; genus Euprymna; species Euprymna scolopes. Next base: position 71,035,729 of record NC_136516.1, on the reverse strand, counting down.
GAAGATACGCAATTGGAAATTCAGTGCGTCGTCCTTTCTTCCTTTACTACTCTTTATATAAAACTAGCCTGGGTGTCCGGCGTTGCCTGGGTGTTTGGAAGTGTGTGTTGAGCAAAAAAAAAAAAAAAAAAAAAAAAGTGGTATTAGACAGGCAGGCTCGAACTCGTACCGTGAGGAAGGAAAAGAATGTGAAAAAAAACCTGACGTCTTTGCCGTTGCGTCCATTGCTAAACCGGAAGTGATGAAGGTTTAAATTAAGGCTAGACAATCGAAAAGAGGGGATGACTTTCGAAAATATCAGAGAAAAAAACAACCCCTCCTTGTGGAAAAGAGCCCAGTTCAGGGTGAAGGAATTAATGTCTTTAACCAAATTTTTTATATTTGTCGTTCAAAGGGTCGAGCTTCAAAACGATACCGATCGCATGAAGATCCATCGCCTCTGTGGAAAATTTTAGACAGACTTACAAACATACATACATTCGTTCATACATACATACATACATACATACAGTTAAACAGGTGAGATTTATATAATAGACGACCCTGGTGTCTGGCTCTGTCCCTTGAAGAGGCATTGTAAATAGGTATTCCTTATATATAAAACTACTGTGCATATAATATATATATATATATATATATATATATATATATATATATATATATATATATATAGTGTGTGTGTGTATATACACACAATTGTTATCAATGTATATATCTTTAAAAAAGCAAAACTTATCGAGATAAAAAAAAAGCTCAACCGTACTAGGAGGATCAAACAAGTATATTAAATGAAAGATGAAGAATAAAAGTTGCATATAACTTTATTACCAAAAAAGACACCAGTTGCTTTCGGACAATGAATCCCTTCAATACGTTCGCCAGAATGGCAGTATTGGTTCCTGTGGAATCATAACATCATCCTCAGAAAAATAAGGAAAATTAAGAAAAAAATTGATTTTATACTTTTACTATTTCTTAATTATTTCTTTCCATATTCTCCTATTCCTTCATTCTCATTTCATATCTTAATGTTATTGAACCAGTTTTTTTTTAAAACTAATTTTGCATTTTGTATAATTCTGGCCCTTTTCCTCTTCTAATAAGGAGCATTTAGCTTCAAAATGCCGTGGCTTAAAAAAGTTTATTTTTTTCTTAATTTTCCTTATTGTTCTGATGAAATAATAAAGTTATATATAACCTTTATTCCTCATCTTTCACTTAATATATATATATATATATATATATATATATATATATATATATATATATATATATATATATGTATGCATTTAAGTGGCATTCTTTTATTCAAGCAAACATTAGTAAAAATAGCAGAATTAATCTGCTTAATTATATATATTTTATTTTTTCATTTTTTTAAAATCATCTTTACTGTTTTAAAAAAAAAAAAAATTGTTCCATAAGTATCACAAACGTTTTTGATTCTTCGTCGAATCATTATCCAAAGAGCAATGATTAAGAAAAGTGTTTACATTGCACAAATTACATTTTCTTTCATTCTTTATCAGAAATTAGAGAAAACGTTTTTAGATCGTAAATTTAAAAACTCAGATGAATTTTGCCAATTAGTTCATAATGATAAAAATAATATTCCAGTTGTTTATAGAAGTGACATATCGATAATTTATTGTTAATTCATCAAGCATAATCTATATAATAAAATAAAATTGATTTTTTCCCTGCATCTACAGTTCCAATAGAAAAATAAACGAATACTTCATGAACAAATATTTCACAATAAGTACATACAGCATTTTCTGAATTGTGTTTCCCAAAACTATTAATACATCTCTGTATACAACTTATTACATTCATTCCGAACAAACTGTCTCTCTCAAATGCATATCCCCATAAATATGGTAGCATCTGTGACTTAAGGAGTCATAGATGCTATTACAAGCTCCTTAAGTCACAGATGCTGTTGTAGACTGCTGCAATTTTTGTTTTTGTTCCAAAATTTCTGTTTTGCAAGGTTTTCGTTTTTAATTTTATAATTACAATTAACACTAGTGTAGTATCTGTTTTGATATTGCACTTAAATCTTTTACTCTTATCAGCCAGTTAAGGAGAAATCCTTCTAGACTGTGGCATTTAAATTTTTTTTTTTTTGATAAAGAATACAACCTTCTGTTTCTCCAATTAACTTCTTCCTAAGAGGTGAAGAAAGTTACATCTTTTTTTATACTCTACTATTGACTTTTGTTTGCTTAAAATAAGTATTTTATATTTTTCCCGGACAACGCCAGGACACAGGTTCCGCTAGTAAATTACTATTATGCGGAAAAATACCTGATTCTTCATTTTACGTTTTCAGTAATATTTGTACCTCATACAATAATAAAAAAAAGTTTGATGAAATCGGCTTAAAACCAACCGAGCTTGTAATAGATTTAATGAGACAACCTGAAATGATTAAGTTTCACAAGACTAACGTTTCTTTCCACGTTGTTTAATACACTGTTTATATTGCCGATTTAATCCAATGCCTAATCTATTGTTGTAGCAGGCCGGGGAAAAAAGTCCTGTCATATAATGAACTTTTCGGAGTATTACTGCCACGTCAGAGTACTCTTTCCTGTCTTTATAGAGTACAAAATCGACTTTACAATCTAGTGGAGGCTGATCTCTTCTTTTTCCTACAGCCTCTTTCACATAGAAGAGATGTTACTAGTCTCTCTCTATGCTATAATTATTTCCACGGAATATGCTCGACTGAGCTCCAATCTCCGATTCGTCATTGTAAAACATTCACGGTAAGAACTTATTTTGCTATCACAACCAAAGAAAGACTTATCTTTTCCCTCTGTGTGACTATGGTTTCTCCATGAACATGTTTTTTTTCCAAATCTTTCCATCTATGGAAGACATTACCACAGAAATGCTTCTCTGCAGACTAAAACATGGTCATCTTCAAATTCAATGTCAAATAATACTCATCATAAACCGTCGCAATAAGTAAACAAATTTTTCTCATTCCATTCATCATTTTCAATCTTTTCATAATATTCTTCATTATTAATCCTTATCTTTCAGTGGCTTTTTGGCCTTGATAAGTAGTTACTCAATAGTATAAAAAAATTCGACTGATAAGTCTACATATGCCAACTAGTTTAAATTTAAAAAAAAAATAATTGACTGTATTTGCATTCAAACGCAAATACTTATGAATAACTGTGTATTTTTTTTATTTTTATTTATGCATCTGTTAGACGTACTCAGGGTAAAGTCCATCAGGTTACCCGGAATTTTGCAAATGTTATGGTTTAAATTGATAATTAGGGACTCGGTTAGATGTTTGGAAAATACGCTTGGGCTGATCAGTTATCTAAAACAGGCTGAAGAGTTTCATACTGTCAATTTAAACTGGAATTATTTCAAAATTTCGGATGTCCATAAATATATTGTATATCAATAAAAAAAAATACATGTATTTCTTAAGATTGAGCACTCTCACGTCTTTCTGTTATGTGCTATCTCTCTCTTTCTCTCTCTCTCTCACACACACACACACACACACACACACACATATACATATATATATATATATATATATATATATATATATTATATAATGGACTCTCCCGTCGTATTCGACGCATGAGGGCCAGAAATTCGCTCTGTTTCACTCTGCCTTCAATGCTTGTGCCGCATATGTGACACGAGGCCAGCTCTGCTTCCACAAATCAAGCCGCACGACTCACAGGACACAGGCTGTGAAGGTGCTGTTCCTACTCTTGCTCTACGAAGACTTGTTTGATTCGATAGCCGTGTGTCAATATATATATATATATATATATATATATATATATATATATATATATATATATATATATACTAGCATGGGTGCCTGGCGTTGCCCAGATGTTTGGAGATGTGTGTTGAGCAAAATAAAGTGGTAGTAGGAAGGCAGGCTCGAACCCGTACTGCGAAAGAGGAAAAGAATGTGAAAAAAACGTGACGTCTTTGCTGCTGCGACCACCGCCAAACCGATCGTGATGTAGGTTTAAATTAAGGCTAGACAAGCGAAGACTTTCGAAAATATCGGCGAAAAAAGCGACCCATCCCTGTAGAAAAGTGCCCAGTTGAGGGTGAAGAAATTTTTCAATATTTGTCGTCTGAAGAGTCGAGCTTCAAAACGATACTGACCTTGTGAAAATCCGTCGCCTCTGTCGAAAATTTTAGGCAGACATGCAAACATACATACATAGAATTATATATTTGTAGCTCAAATTTTCGACCCAAACCGATTAAAAAGCTTGCCTTATCTCTCAATACTATTTTTGTAAAATTTCAAATGTTTATACCAGAAATTGTCTGAGTAATTTGGTAGAGACCGCAGAGGTCAATTTTTTAAAAACTTTGAACCCTATTATGATCCCTTAACATTTAATGTTTTGGGCTAAAATCAAGTTATTAAGCTGGATCCATGTCCAAGGAACCTATATTTAAAATTTCAAGTGTTTAGACCAAAAATTGTCCGAGGAATTTGGTAGAGTTCTCAAAGGTATAAATTGTTGAACTTTGACCCCTTAATCGCCAGATTTCCGGCCGAAAACCGATCACATAGATTTTCCCAAATCTCAGTACCCTGTATATCAAATTTCGAGTCTGTAGACTAAAAATTGACAGAGTTATTGCGTAGGGAAATGTACACAGACACACACAGACACACCCACTGACACGTTTTATATATATATATATATATATATATGTATATATATGTATATATATATATATATATATATATATATATATATATATATATAAAATTGTAAGTTATTATTTATTTCACCCCCCCCTTTTTGTATGTTAAAAAGTGACTTTGTTTTAATTTGCTTAGATACGTTTGTTTATATTTTATGTTTTATATTAGTTTATTTATTTGTTAAGTATTATTATTAATATTATATATATTTATTATTATTATTATTATTATTATTATTATTATTATTATTATTATTATTATAATATATATATTTATTAATATTATTAATATTATATATATCTATGTATTTATTCTTATTAATATTATATATATATATATTTATTCTTATTATTATTATTAATATTATATATATATTTATTATCACTAATATTATATATATATTTATTATTATTAATATTATATACATATATTTATTATTATTATTATTATTATTAATATTATATATATTTATTATTATTAATAATATTATATATATATATTTATCATTATTATTAATATTATATATTTATTATTATTATTATTATTAATATTATATATATATTTATTATTATTATTAATATTGTATATATATATTTATTATCTTTATTAATATTATATATATATTTATTATTATTATTAATATTATATATATATATATATATATATATATATTATATATTATTATATATTTTATGTAATGTTATTCTAAAGTAAAATTTATTCTGTGCATACAGCTGTTTTCTCTTTCGCTTCTATAGTTTAATAGATCTTGGGGGTTCGTTAAAGTTTAAAATTGCGAATTTCTCATTCAGACACAATCCACACGGGTCATTTAAGTTTCTACCTGTACTGACTTGTCGTACTATTTTTCACTTTCTTTGAGCTCCCAGTAATAGTTCACTAGTTCTCTTTTAATTGAACATTTTTTGTTATACGCACACACACACACACACACACACACACACACACACACACACACACACACACACACACGCGCGCATATGTATATATATATATATATATATATATATATATATATATATATATATATATATATATAATCTAGCAGGCCGCCAGTATTGTCCAATCATGACATACGCTCAAATATGATATTTTAATTCATGCAGATTACATATTTATTATTATAGAGTTAATTCTCTATCGATTATTATATTGTACCTGATATATAGTAGTTATATTAAAAGTAAAAAAAAAATATGACTTGAGTGCCATGAGCTAGAATCGAAAACAAAACAGACAACTCTCCAACCCCATTCCTTAGCCTCTGAGCCACGCCCATATGCATGTAAATAGTTAAAACAAAATGGCGTTGTTTAACTTATGGATGTAGATTTGCGCATGTGAATATGTTTAGTTGATTTCTGCTACCATGGTCAACTGTTTTGCTTTGAATTTTGACCTCCTAGCAGCAATTTTTGCCAGCTAAAAACCAAATAAAAAATGTGCTATGAGTCCAAATAAACTATATCTCAAATTTCAACTTTATATACCAAATAATCTGAGAGGAGTTTGGTAGCGACCTTATATTTATGCGTGTGTGTGTGTGTGTGTGTGTGTGTGTGTGTGTGTGTGTGTGTGTGTGTGTGTGTGCTGGAACGTTTTCATCTTAAATTCTTATGCAAACTGTAGAAACTATGTATAAATAGAATTCAGCGTAGTAGTGAAATAAAACCAGCCATAAAAAATGAATTAGTAATTAATTAACGTTCGTTTTTCAAAGTAATATGCAAATTAGTTAACCTTACTATAGTCGCTCGCATATTTCTGACTGAGGATATTAAGAAGTTCGTTTAATGATTTTTAAATAGAAAAAGTAGACTTTTAATATCAATGTCAGAGTGAGATAAAAACCCAACTTCATAGGTATATAGATAGAAGATAGATTATTATTATTATATTTTATTTTGCCCCTCTGATTACCTACTTTCTTGAGTTCTTCATTTGTCCCACACTGGTCCAGTTCCCGTGTGTTGAGTCTCCACACTTTTCTTTCCGGCCTCTTTTTCCGCTTCCTCTGTCTTAAGGGCGCCAGGAGCAGTAACAATATCTTGAGACTAATTACAGCCCCGCTAGAAACGAAAAAAGCCTAACACTATAATTACCCTGACACTCACGATTTTTTTGTGTCTTCCTGCTGCTGAACTTTCTATTCTACCCCCCCCCCTCATTAAAAAAAAGACACTTGTTTAATTTGCGCCTCTCACAATTGGGTTTAACCGCCTGCACTTGTTCTTTTCCTGTGTGATCTGAGCGCAGTTTTTGCTGGGGGTTAATTTAGTTTTTATTTACAATGAATGCCATAATGACTTTCTTTTTATGGTCGCTCGATTTGTTTTTAAATGGATCAACAACAAACTCTTTGATTTTCTTGCCCGTGGTTATTTATTATCATTAAATGTTGATAAAAATTACCCAATACCGATGCAGGTTGACCTGACTTCCTCTGAAGGACGAACGAAAGACGGAATTTCATGAGAATATCAAATTCACAAACGGTCCTCAGTCGCTTGTATATACTTTTGTTAGTTTTTGCAGTTCTTGCAGAGAAATGTCGATGTCTTCTTGCATACAACGCCTGGTATTCTCAAATGGTCACCCATCTCGTAATGACCAGGCTCAATGTTGTTTAACTTATATATCTTTAATTGTGTGATAGGGCTGTATAACTGTTTAATGGGTTGTAAGAGATTTCTCAATTAATTCAATGGAGTGAGAAGTTTAATCAGTGTGATTAATTTAATTGGGTGAAGGCGTTATATCTATTTAATAGTTTGATGGGCTATCGAGATTGATCAATTAGTTTAATGGAATGTGAGGTCAGGTTTTGCGTTATCACAACAGCTATTTACCCTTGAATTTTTATTGGCAATAAACATTGGTCTTCTCTGGAGTTTGAGTGGCAATATACCCCCACGAATGTTCTATTTCTTTCCACACTCTTCTAGTTGAAATCATACTGGTGATCTACCTCCTCGGTCTTTTCATCCACCTTGACCCTTTACGACCATTTTGTATACTGCTAGTTGAGACTAGTGTCACTACGTGTGTGTGTGTGTGTGTGTGTGTGTGTGTGTGTGTGTGTGTGTGTGTGTGTGTGTGGTCTATGAGGTTTCTTTTAGTGATTTTATGAAAATGTCTTTGAGGAAGTAAATTGTTTTGATAAGCTCCTTTCACTCCTGACCTAAAATGGAAATTTTGTATCTATTATTCAAGTTGCTGAAAAAATGGTTGCATAATTCTATCGCTCTAGAAAATACCTGACTCCTGATGCAATCCTTTATCTGTATATGAGTCAGATTCATCCTATGGAGTACTGCTGCCAGATATGTGGCGTTGCCACTGCCCTGCTTTGACAAATACAAAATCTCAGAACCAATCTGTTGCAAAGGTTGCTGGAAAAATGGTTGGATCATTTTACCGCCCCAAAGAGTATCTAACTCCTGATGACTTTACCTGCATAAGTTACATACGTCCTAGGATGGAATACTGCTGTGAAATATGGGGAGATGCCACTAAGAAAACTCTTCATTACCTTGATAGCATTCAGAATCGATTTTGAAATCTAGTAGGGATGGTCTTTTCTGTACTTTACAGCCATTTTCTCACAAAGGAAACATTGTTAGTCTCTCTTTACTCTATGATTATTCCCATGGAAGATACTTGACTGAGCTCCAATCTCTAATATCTCTTTGTAAGACATTCGCAGCAAGACCTCTTCTTTTTTACCACAGTGAAAAAAAACTTTCCTTTCCTATTCTGTGTGTCTGTTATTAGACAAAATTGCCATAAACAGAGTTTCCCTGTAAGGCCTTCTCATCTATGGAACACATTCTCATGCGAATGTTTCCCCTGATGCACCCCTCTGCCTGTATAAGAGTCAAGTATGTCATAAGATGGAATACTGCTGTCACATCTAGGGAGGTGCCACTAAGAGCACTTTTTATTGCCTCAACATTGTACAAAATCCACTTTACAGTCTTGTGAGGATGAGGCCTTCTCTTTTCTACTATTTCTTTCTCATATGGGTCCGGAACTGGGAGCGCCAGTGGGAGCTCAGCAAATACTTGGCAGATGGTGGTGATCTGGCTAGCTTTGGTGTTGTAGGAGGTCATGTTGGTAATGTTCTCGACATATGACCAAATAAAGCAGTCCAATGGATTAAGGTCGGAGGAGGACAGTGAGAGAAGGGTAAAAAGTCGTACCACTCATCTGAAGCCAAGTCTGGATCTCTTTGGATTTGTGGGCTGGCGCCACGTCCTGCTGCCACACCCAAGGCGTGTCAGCATCCATCTGATTGCACCAGATGTTCACCACACACAAATGTACATCCAGGTACATTTGGTATTAACTTTCAAGCTGACTTCGAAGATGTGAGGCGGCATGATGTGGCCTTCACTTGAAACCACACCAAAGACCATAACTGTGACCAGAAACTTTCATCACTCTGAGCACATCCCTCTTATTTGTGGCAATCCAGCGATGTATTTTGAGGGTGCTGACAATGTTCCTGTTGTCATTACTTAGATTGGTAGAGTTGTACAGCGGTGCATCTCCGATCTTGCTTGTTGATTATTGTGTCACTTTCAGACATGATAGAAGACTTCTATCGTTCTTGGGATTTGTGCACAACTAGCCAACTAGTAGATGGTCTACAACAAAGAAATAAAACCGGTTTTCACCAAACGAAATGAAATCATCTTTTTTAGGACGACAAGTTTATCATTCCATCCTGTACATTACTAGTCTTTTTCTGCACTATTGTTATTTCCATATAAGGTGCTGGGATTTTAGAGATGATGACTTTTGTATTATTTTTTTCTGCCTGTGTGTGTGTGTGTGTGTGTGTGTGTGTGTGTGTGTGTGTGTGTGTGTGTGTGTGTGTGTGTGTGTGTGTTTTGCGATTATAAACCGCTTGTGACTTTAATTTCTCCGGAGAAATATCAGCCCAACCTCACCAGGGTAAATATTAAAAACTTTCCTTTCTTTCTGCATGTGCCTAACATCAAATAGAATTTCCATGAAGAGTTTCATTCCAAACATTTCCCGTCTGTGGAACATGTTGCCACGTGATCGCTTCCCTTAGGGCTGCAACGTACTCAACTTCAAATCTAGTATTAATGCATGCTTGGCATAGACCATCTTCATAAGCTATGTAATTTTATTCATCCTACTTATTATTTTCAATCCTCTCATAATATTCATCATCATTCAAATAACAATTTTTCCACTTCATTGAGCTTTACTCTCGAATGGCATTTAACATTGATATGAGATAGGTCATTCGTAAATAAAAGTCTATATAATAATATGCAAAGTCATTTCATGTTTGTGTGTACGTTATCTCCTTTCACACTTAAAAATTCGTCTGATTCTTCTCAAAGGGAGCAAGTAAAACTTGGGAGGGTGGACCTCCTACAACTGAACAGCACCCCCCCCCGCAGTCAACGGGGGGGGGGAACAAGCTATTTCAATAATGGCCTACATTCTGTTGACCTTGGTGCTGAGGGATCCCCCCACCCCCGAGCCGAGCAGTAAATTATATTAAATCGCTGTAGAAAGTCCAGTGAAATGTTCACGGGATCTTGCTAGTTTTAAAATAAAAACATTTCAAAAAGTGACATTTGTTTTATTGATTAGCTGTTAATTAATTTTATGGTAGGAAAAGATAAATTGTTTCAATCATTAAATTGATACACTTTTAAATAAATAAAGAAGAAACACATTCCTTTTATTTATTTAAAGAATGTTTAGCTGACACTGAGAATTATTTTTTTTTCTTAATAGTATTGACCTCAACAGACAGGGCTTGAAGCCACTAGAAATTTTTTATGAAAATTGCTCCAGACAAGGCATGAAGCCACTAGAAATTTTCCATGAAAAAGAATATTTTAATTTGTACTGACTAGTTCTTCTTCTTCTTCTTCTTCTTATTCTTTTTCTTTTTCTTCTTCTTCTTCTTCTTCTTCTTCTTCTTCTTCTTCTTCTTCTTCTGTTGCTGTTGCTGTTGCTGCTGCTACTGTCCGGTCTGGTCTGGTCTTGCAGACATCGACGATCATGGCTCTCCAGTCTTCCCTGTTCTTGGTTTTTCTCATAAACTCATTGTTGGTGACCTCTTTATTCATTTCAAATTTGTTTAAATTGTCTTTGAATTTTATGCGTTGTCTTCCTCTGCTCTTGTTTCCGCATATTTTATCACTCCATAACTGTTTCTCTAGCTCGTCAGCCCTGATTATATGGCCGAAAAATTTGAGCTGTATTTCTTTTATTGTATTAAGAAAGGTCTCTGTCCATTATTTCTGCATTTGTTTTCCTTTTTGTCCATGAGACTTTCATGATTCTCCGGATGAACCACATCTTTTTTTTTTTTTTTTTTTTTTTTTTACATAGGCATCACCACATTATCAAGGCCCAGAGGCCACTCAAGGATAAGGGTTAAAGAGTGTACAGTAGAAATTGGTCAATATAGTAATCATTAGTAATGAAAATTTGGTAAATTTAATAACTTATATGGAACGGCTCATCAAGAACTTATTTACTTTAGACTTGAACACAACCATATTGTAGTCAGCCGGAAAGCAGGAAAACGGAAGACAATTCCACAGGCGTGCAGTTCTAAGAAAGAAGCTTTGTTCATGGAATCTACGTTTAGGTTTAGGCACAGATAAAGAGTGGGGGAAATTATTGATAGTGTTTACAGCTAGACGAGTGTTTCTTGTGAAAGTTTGGCGAGGGGGGACCATAGATTGAAGCTCAGTTGAACACTTTCCATGAAAATAACGATACATCAGAGACAAACTCGCAACATCTCTTCTGTGAGATAGAGGTTGCAAGGAGGAGAAAAGGACATCTCCTACGAGGCTACGAAGTCTATTTTGAACTCTATCAAGGCAGGACAAGTCCTTTCTAGCAGCTCCTGCCCAGATGTGGCAACAGTATTCCATCCTTGGACGTACCTGGCTCTTATATAGGTAGAGAATAGCATCCCACTGTTTCTAGTCAATGTTCTGTATCCTTGGTTAGTGTCCAGCATCCGCATCTGTATAGAAGAATGGACCATATGTAGGTTATCAAAACATGTATCTTTGTCTTGAGGCTTATCTTACTGTTGATAAAAATGCATTTCATGCTGTTAAAAGTTGTATTAGATTGTCACAGGTCATCATCAGAGATTATTCACTGGCAGTAATCGATAGTGTTCCTTGGAGGCTGGGTGACAACAAGTGTCCCCAGATTTCCAGTACTCTCCACGTCTTTAGATTGCATTATCGCAACACCTTCCTCTTATTGACTTCTCGCTGGCAATGACCATTGGTGATCGATGGAATTTGGGTGGCAATAAGCCGCCCCAAGGTCTCCGCATTCTTTGCACTCATCCCGTGAAAGTTTGGACAGTTTTTCCTCTTCGGTCTTTCCATCCTCCTTACCAAAAAAAAAAAAATATAATAATAATAATAATAATAATAATAATAATAATAATAATAATAATAATAATAATAATAATGATAAAAATAATAATGAATAATAAATAAATAATAATAATAATAATGATAAAAATAATAATAGATAATAATAAACAAATAATAATAATAAGAAATAATAATAACAATAATAATATAATTATTATTATAAAGAAATAATAAAGTAGTAGTAGTAGTAGTAGTAGTAGTATTAGTAGTAGTAGTAGTAGTAGTAGTAGTAGTAGTAGTAGTATACAAATTGATAAAGAAAACACCGTGGAATTTCCACGGGGTCATCCCGCTAGTAAATAAATAAGCTCTGTAGAATTCTAAACATGTGGAAAACATGTGATTGATGCCTTTTTTGGCGTCTGAATTATCTACGAGATGACTTCAGGTGCAGAGAATCCACTGAAATTGAGAAAGTTTTGTACATTCCAATGCAGGAGTCCCGTCTAAAAATACAAAGAATCTTTTATTTTTATTTGCGATAAGATACGAACCAATAACACCGAGAAGATCACGGGTGGTTGTTGTCTTGCATAACTGTCAGCTCAAAAATAAATAAATAGAAAAAAAAAACGAAAAAGAAAAGAAACACCATTTTTAAGTTGATCATTTTTTTTCCTTTTTATGAATAGATCAACTGTTGAATCGGTCGGTTATAAATGTAAATTGAAATCAAATCATTTGATCCACATATTGAATGCCTTCTTAACTAATTGGATATCAATGGATAGAATTTCATCCGTCATATCAAATTCTGACTCTCGTTTGATTCAGTCCTAGGAGGGAGTATAGTTACCAGGTGCTGAGCAGAGCAATCTTTCCTATCTTGATAAAATCGACTTTAAAATCTAGTGGGAGATGATCTTTTCTACAATATCGTTTTTATAGGATAAATGGTGCTAGTCTTTTTCTGCTCGATCGTTATTTTCATGTTAAATGCTCAACCGAGCTTCAATCGTTGGTCTGATTGTCTGGCTATTTGTTCTTATGCCTCGTGTGGAGATGATTAATAAAATAATATTAGTTGGCATTTTTGAGATATCGTTGGAAATTTGAGATGTTATATATGTGCACGAGTGCATGCATGCGTGTGTGTGTGTGTGTGTGTGTGTGTGTGTGTGCGTATTCAGAACAGTCTCTATCAAACTACTCTGTCAATTTTTGGTCTACAAACTTGAAACTTGATATATAAGGGATCTGGACCTGTGGAACCAATTTGATTTGGTTTTTAGCCGGGAAAACTAGCTGCAGAGAGGTCAAAATAAAAAAAATTGCAACGTCAGGCATAAGTCGGCTTAAAGTGCTCTTCTACACGTGCAAATATACATTTATATGTTAAACTACATCAATTTATAAAGTTTTGATGTCCACCTGTCATTAGGTCATATGGTCGCAAATACCACTGGAGGGATAAATATTTTGGTTTTGATACTATCCGATGCCACCTAAGTCATATATATATATATATATATATATATATATATATATTTAACTTTTAAAATCACTACTATACATTGGGTACAATATAATAATCAATAGAGAATTGCTTCTATAATAATAAATACGAAATTTGCATAAATTAAAATATTATATTTATGTGTATCTTACGACCGGGCAATGCTGGGTGGCCTGCTATGAATAATTATTATTTAATTTTAATTATCAAGCTCCTTTAAGAATACTTAAGGATGGACACTGTCTGCAGGATTATAACTAGCGTCTATTCAATTTTCACAACTTCCGCTCATGCGAACACTCTAGATTGCCAATGTATTCAACTAAACTCAGCGTTTAATAGTTCTTTAATCCCTTCATTTCTGTGGCAATTGTTTGGCTGGGTTTGAATTTCATGACCGGCAGGAATTGTTACCATACACTGATGATTGCGTGAAACATTAGTGTCTGTAGTTATAAATGAATAGTTATATATATATATATATATATATATATATATATATATATAGTGTGAAAGATTTATATACACCTAAAACACCAGTCAGAGCACCATTCTTGCTTTGACAGAATACAAATTCTGGTGTGGAATCTCTTTCTCACATAGAGACGTTGTTAGTCTTTCTCTATTCCATCGTTATTTTCATGGTAGGTGCTCGCCTGGGCTCTAATCTCTGGTTCCTTCCTAAAAACATTCACAACATAAGCTGGTCTAACTACAATCACTGTAATAAGTGTATTTAAAACTAAACAGAGCTTCCATGAACAAAGTTTCCAAGAACTTCCCATTTATCAAATACAATACGATGGGGCTGCTTCCCAGCTAAATACAACATGGTCGTTTTTAAATCCAATGTTGACAAATTCTTGTTGAGCCGTCTGCTTAAATAATAAAATTCTGACCATTTCACTATCTGTAACGTTAAAAGGAAGCTAATGTGTTATAGCAGAGTATGTCACAAGGAACATAGGACAAGTAATAACTCAACTTCTTTTTTTTTTTAGCAATGGCATTTATTTCCGGTACTTTCTTGAATAAATAATGATCCTGCTTATTCTCTCTGATCTCTGTCCTCTTGAATGTCTTCTTGAAGTGCTCTCAAACATGCTTTCCTTTTTATAGTCTTTTTCTTTTCCTTACCGTGACGTCATCTTGCTCACGGCTCGGTATTTGCATATAGCTGCCATACGCGTGTCCGTGCTGTTTTATATCCTAGTATCTCACTCATTAGCATCCTATCAATATTCTCTGCCACCAAATGTAAAATCTCCAGATTTTGGGTCACGTTAGTGTAGGAGGACGATGCAAAAACATACACTGAAGGCATAATGCAAGAAGGTCGAACGGTACACGAAAATAAACCCAATCGAAGATTGTAAGGCTTGGAGTGCAACATAGCTGCTAGTGCTTGTTGCAAAACACAATCAAGTGAGATGGACGTGTGGCCCTGTGGTGGCGGCAAGAGACTTTTAAACCCATGTCGAGACGGTAGGGTTTTGTAAACTACACAGCAGATGAGATAGACTAAGAGAGTTTTAACATAAAAGGCAATACTTTATTTTGGAAGAACCATAAATAAATGCATCTCATTTCAACTGTAAAAGCTGAGTCGCATTTCTTTCCTTTTTTGTTTTCTTCTGCGACTGTCTCAGATACAACGTGTTGGGTCTGAGTGTTAAAAAGTAACAACACCATTGAAGAAGATCAACGATCACATTACAGGCGCACACTCAGCCATGTTAGTGCATATTCGGCAGAGAAAATTAGTAAATAAACTTCAGTTTATGCCTGACTTTTTAGTCAAGTTCCAATCATAGTTCCTGCAAAGTTAGACACAAAGTTGGTTTTTACTGTGAAGAAAATCCAACTTCTCTAAAAGTGGCATTCTGGATTGGAACAAAATTTAAAACTGCCTCAGTCTAGAAGGACTTCTCCACTGACAGAATAAACTAAATTTAGCATCAGAACATTTAGGACATTTCCTTCCTGTTTTATCGCTATTCAATAATAAACACCTGAATACAATCTGCAAAATTTTCAATAACTCTGACACGCACATCCCTCATGAAACTGTTATTATTTTGGCTGTGATTATCCTCTTCAGTCCAGGAATATTCTTGGAATTGTTTTAATAGACATTACTTTTAAGATAACTCCACATAATAATAATAAAAATAAAAATATTTAAAGAAAAATAATAATATTAAAAAAAAAAAAAAAAAACATAACATAAAACCATATTCAATGACAACAGAGAATTTTTCTCTGACCGCGTCGGTTAAATATTACCGAAAAAGGATGCATGAAAAACGTGCACAAGAATTACTTGTATGGTCGTCTAAATGACTTGTCGACGATCAAGGGAGGTAATTTATTTTTAAAATACTTTTTTTTTTTTTTAAGAAGCCGTTTTAGATAACTCCACAGAAGTCCAGTGAGTATTAAGCCAATTCAGGGTCATGACTCCTACTGATGGTGTAACGTTGTCTAACCCTAACCTGACACGTTGTATATTCCGTCGCAAAGGAGACTAAGAATAAGAATGAACTTCAACTCGCTTTTGGCTTTGTACATCAACATTTATTTCCGCATTCTCTCATTTCTGTTGTGACGTCTCCCATATGATCATCTTCTCGAGCATCATTCACGCCTCGCACGTGATCATAAACGTTATCCACGTCTCTCATGTAATCCTTCTCTTTCTCTTTCTTTATAGTCCTTTTTTGTACACCGATGACTTCACCTCACATGCATTTACATACGTGCATCTGTGCTGCTATGTCACAATGAGACAATCACCAAAGTGACCCCACATTGCGTTAAAATGGTGATAAAACAAAAACTGTTGAACATTCAAGACTGAAACTTGGTGGACAAGTCAGTTATAAAGTGAAGTTTATTTGTATAAATAATAGTTGGAGTGTAGAAAGGATTGTGAATTTTATGAACAATTACATAAGCGGCATTTTTTTTAGTGTTTGTGGGGGTGGAGCTCATTCTGTACCTTGATTAAAGCAGATTCAGATTTACCTAAAAGTGTTTATTGATTTCTGTTTTTGTGGGCCAATGTGATCCAAACGGAACATCTGGTTTGACATTGACATTAGATTGGATTATCCTAAATAGCTGGTCGGAATGTGGATGGGGGGTGGGGAATAGATCGAACAAAAGGAATCATAACAAAAAATACTTCTGGTTGGCAATAACCTTGTTTCTTGTATTAAATGGATGAACCTCTCGCTAATCAGCTTAATGATAGGTGTAATAATATTAATAGCTAATCTTCATTCAGGTTTCTTTATATATATATATATATATATATATATATATATATATATATATATATATATATATATATATATATATATATATATATATGAGAAAGAGAGAGAGAGAGAGAGAGAAGAGAAAGCGAAATACTAGCCTACCCGTGTCCCAGTGTTGTTCGAGAAATCAGATTCAAAGATGAAATTTCACTGCCGAAGCCCAATCTAGAGTTTAACGATAAATAATCTATATAATTATAAAACTCAAATGACCTTGTAAACCGGATGTTGTAACCCAACATCCGGTTTACAAATTCCGGTTGCGCATGCGTACATAAACATAAACCCATAACAGTATAAACAAATAAACACAAATTGCTGGACCGGTTTCGTTCGAACAAACGGACGTCCTTAGAAAAGCGAATATCTTAAATTTATCAACTTCTTAACGGTAAGTCTTCGAATGGTCCTCCAGGACACTTTCACATATATTTTTATTAGAATTATAATTTACAAATACATTAATTTATCTTACAGAATGAAATAATTTGAAAAGGAGAATTTAGGACGGTAAAAGCGTACACAGTACGAAAAATAAACGAGGACTATTTTTTTTATAGATAAGGTTCGTCCTTATATTTTATTCTATACTAACAAAACATTACGTTGTATTCTTTTTTAAAAGTTATGGCACTTGTACAGTTTAATCAAGACATTAAAAAAATGAAAATATCGAAAAAAGGTTATATTGTACGTATCCGTTTTGGACTGAAGATCTCTGAAAAAAAATTTCACTTAATTTGATCGAGTAGTTTTTTTACATCGGAAAAACACGTTTTTATGATAGCGCATTGAAGGTAGACATCTTTGAATTTTTTGAACATGCAACAGGGAGATAACTTAGTTTAAAGCGCTGGCACTCCCGCCCCATCTTTAATTCTAGCATTTCCTTCTTAAAAATCGAACTTTTTGCTCGGTACATAACAAATTGTTTTTTTCGCTATAAAAAATTTTTTTTTTAAAAAAACTACTTGAAATTAAGTGAAATTTTTTTTTTTGAGAACTTCTATAACAGATACGTACAATATAAGCTTTTTTTTTTTTTTCGATATTTTAATTTTTAATGTCCTGATTAAACTGTTCAAGTACCAAAGTTATTTTTGCAGACCGATGTTTTGAAAATTTATTCAGCACTTTCACATAACCATTTAATAAAAAACTTACCGTAAACATTAAAAAAAAAAAAAAAAAAAAAAGCATACATTGAGGTGACCAATAAGTTTTAATGAAATAGTTAACACAATAACCCAGGGTAGGGAACATATTGTATATATTTATTAGAATTATAATAATTTAATAAGAATTTAGGATACTAAAAGGGTGCACAGAGTGAAAATTAGAAAGATAGTTTTTTTTTTATTAATTTAAAATTATCAAGTTTCGTACTTATACTTTTACTTATAATAACAAATAATCAGGTTTCATTAATTTTACACATTATTTTTCCAGAATACGGGCCAGTCATTTTAAAACTATTCTGTACTTTCACCTAACAATTTAATAAAAAGATATCGTAAACAGCCTACACTTCTCCGTGTTAAGAACGGCTTTCTAAATCATAACATTATTTCAGCATGGACAGTTAACGGCAAAAGCATTCTTAACAGGAGCAGTTTCATCTAATAATTGTCGCACAGCAAGGGTTAAGCGACTAAAAACAGGAAGTATTTTATATCCCGTACCTAATATCATTTTATTGAAATTACTTGGGTGTTATTTTATTATCAATAATGATTATTAAATTTAAATTTAATTGTATTTCCCTTATTTAGTTTATAATTAGTTGAATTTCTATATGGTAAGTTGATGGTCTATTTATTTATTGCACCGATTGAGATTGTCGGACTGACTTCCTCATCTTGGTTGTTATAGTCACAACGTTTCGGGCGTTTTGCCCTCTGGCCTTCATCAGGTGTTTTGTATCGAACTGGGGAACCGTTTGTTAGGAGTCTCGAACCCAACCCTTTATTATTATTATTACGGGGGTACCGTGTTCAGACTCCAGCTAGGCTCTGGGACATAGTTGCTGATTCTCTGTTTTTAATGCAATTTGGACACCTCTGATAGAGAGAGAAAACCTTGAATAACAATAGGTTTAACATTAACAAAAACCAACTAAGAATTGTCCCAGTGACATATGACCGAGTAGTCCTAGACGTTGTATCAAAGTTTACAGTTACCCAAAGGTGCTGAGTTCAATCCTAAACGAAGGCAGTGAAAAGTAACATTCAAAACAGAGAATCAGCAACTATGTCCCAGAGCCTAGCTGGAGTCTGAACACGGTACCCCCGTAATAATAATAATAAAGGGTTGGGTTCGAGACTCCTAACAAACGGTTCCCCAGTTCGATACAAAACACCTGATGAAGGCCAGAGGGCAAAACGCCCGAAACGTTGTGACTATAACAACCAAGATGAGGAAGTCAGTCTGACAATCTCAATCAATGAAAACACCTCATTTCAAAAATACAGACAATTACTATTTATTGCACCATTCTAAAATCTTTGTATTAAATTTAAAATCTCTTACCACACTCACATTTCACTCTCGACATATTCTGTAAATCCTTTTTGAAATTAACAGGAATTTATTTTTATGGCCACAGCTTTGTATAACATCTAACTTTTTTGTTTAAAATTACCTCTTTAGAATTCACTATGTGGTATACTTCAAGTAAACATAGATTACATCTTTTTGATTTACTCGGTTTATATTTTCTAGCTTTATCTACTATTGACCATTTTAATTCAAATTCTATTTTATTTTTACGTAATTCCTTAACCCACCAATCACCTAATGTCGTCGTGTTCCTCTTATTTTTAATAATCATTTTTGTTCTCTCCTTATTTCTTATCCTCATCTCGATTTGGTTCATTTTCTGGTCCAATGTTAAATAATACAACATGGTTTCGGTATCTGTTCTTCAAATAACATTCAGTTCCTCCTAGGTATATCTTTTTACTATTATCCACCTTAACTTCACATTTGTACATAATTTCAGAAATTAAGCAATTGCTCTCCAATGGACATTCATTAGGTATTCTACAGTTACATTTTTTCTCAATATTTAGTTCACCTGATTCAGTCCTATTATTATTCAATATTTTGTTTATTTTATCACTATTAGATCTTATTAGAGTGTTATTTAGATTGGCAGCAGTTGCGAATGAAAGTTTAACTATGTTTTATATTGGTATAGGAACATTACCGGAATTTTACTATATTAAAATTTCATAAACATATATTTATTTTTATAATTTCATGAACATATATTTATTTCTATAATTTCATAAGCATATATTTATTTTTATAATTTCATAAACATATATTTATTTCTATAATTTCATGAACATATATCTATTTTTATAATTTCATAAACATATATTTATTTTTATAATTTATTAAACATATTTATTAAAAATTTTCAGATAAAAAACTTATTTTTATAATTTTTTTTTATTGAAAGTGCAAAGAAACACTAATTTTTGTTTTTTTTTATAATTTTATTATTATAATTCAAGTCGCTTCAAAATGCGAATACTGAATAATAAAGAAAAGTGAAGAGACCAATTTTGAGTTGTCATAGGTTCTAGTTACAGTCACGTGGAAAATATGGCAAGACTTTTGCTTACTATAACTACAGAACCGCCTTAAATATTCAAATACGTATATCCGATTTTAATGAAATTTAAACCATATGGATAAGACGCTAACTCAAGTTTTCTAACATTTCAACTTCCTTCAATTATATCAGGAAACGAGACAAAAGGAAGAAGATGCAGTTAAAACAAATAAAATAATAGGATGTTCCTATTTACTTGCACGAAGACAGAGTAAGACACAAGGTCGGTTTTTAATGTGGGGAAAATCCAACTCTCCAAAAAGGGGCAATCTGGATACGAACAAAAATAAAAAATGATCTCAGTCATGAAGGATTTCTCCTCCACTGACCAAGGATAGAAAAGGTGAAGTGTAGGACCAGAACAGATACTACACTGTGATCTTGCCCTGAAGGCCACAATGGTGTTATGAGAGTAGTGAAAAAGTACGTAGTAGTAATCCTCATTTAATTCTAACTGATATACGATATTCCTTTTAATATCTCTCTCTCTATATATAAGTGAACGCGTGCGTGTGTGTGTGCACATTTTTCAACGCAATAATTCTGTCAATTTTCAGTCTACAAACTCGAAATTTGATATACAGGGTACTGAGATTTGGGAAAATCTTTGTAATCCATTTTCGGCCAGAAATTCGGCTGTTAAAGGGTCAAAGTTCAACGATTTGACCTTTGAGAACTCTACCAAACTCCTCCAACAATTTTTGGTCTAAACACTAAATGTTAAGGAGTCATAATAGGGGTCAAAGTTAAAAAAATTGACCGCTTTTTTTTTTCTTTTGCTCAGCATACACCTCCAAAAACACCGGGCAATGCCGGACTGAAATGCTAGTATATATATATATTTATTGTTTTGGTCTCAAATCAAGTTATTAAGTTAGATCCATGTCCAAGGAACCTATATCTAAAATTTCAAGTGTTTAGACCCAAAATTGTCAGAGGAGTTTGATAGAGTTTTCAAAGGTCAAATCGTTGAACTTTGACACCTTAACAGCCAAATTTCAGGCCGAAACCCGATCACATAGATTTTCCCAAATCTCAGTACCCTATATATATATATATTCAAGTTTCTTATCATTTTGCTTTAGCTGTGGATGGGAATGCCAGATATTCATTAGCAGTTTCAGACACTCCAATGGAGAGATCTTTTTAAGATTTCTAAGCACAATTGAATTGTTTGAATCTCTTGCACTTGGTTCACCGAGTATATTCGTTAGGTAGTTTTTAAAATTCTTTTCCATGAGCGTTGTTGGTCCCGTAATTACTGGAATGATGGAGATCTTCCTATGATTCCGATTTATTTTCATGTTGTAAATAAGATCTTACTTGATATTTTGTTGCACTCTCCTTCTCAGCTCTGTTTATAATTATTACTACAGTCAAACAACGTCACAGCTCACATAAGCCATGGAAGCCAACAAACCGGAAATCCAAGACTGGAGTTTCGCCCTCATTTGGGCTCATCAGTTGAACGCATCCAAACTGGGGATTTGAAACTCGAATCTCTTGCATATGAGGCAAGCACCCTGGCGCTTGAACAACTGCGCCACACACAAGAAAGTCAGTTAGCTAACACAGATCAAGCAAACCGCGGCGAAATCCAACTATGGAATGTACCTACTTTGTCTCGAGCAAGGGATGTGGGCTTCCAACCACTGAGAACCTAAGTCGATGTCTCACAAGTAGGATTTTTACACTCGCTAATTATATGATCTCTCACAGTGTGTGTGTGTGTGTGTGTGTGTGTGTGTGTGTGTGTGTGTGTGTGTGTGAGAAATAACAGTAAGTAAAAAGTATGAAAGTGTGTATTATTATTTCACCCTATCATCAGCCCCTGGCATGTCGACACAATTCTCACGTTCCAGTTGTTTAGGGTCCCTGTTAGTTCTCCCCCTTTAGCTTAGTGTTCAAAATGTTTCCAGGTCAAGATGTGCAGTCGGCATCTGTTGACAAAAAGAAAAGAAATCTGTTGTACGTTCTTATTGGTCCCCTTTCTATCGGTTGCATCCATTCCTTAGATGTAAGGACTGGCAGTGAAAGTGAAAGCAACTTTTTTTAAAAACTAAAAAAATTAATGTACTCCATATTGAAATAATAAAAAACATAAAAAATCAGAATCATCCAATTTTAACGAAACGTTCAGTATTTATCTTCTCTCTATATAAAACTCAATGCATGTACGTATGGGTGACATTTTTGTGTGATCCCTATCGAAGAAAAAGCCTAACACTAACCCTAATTCGGCTAGGGATCTTTATCCTGGGCCCCCAAAATCAGAGATTATACCATTCTTGTCATGATATGTCACTGTTGATTTTGTGGTGGGAGTTTAGTTTTATGCAGTTCTAGGAGGTACACTCTCCCAGGCCTTGTCTACTCTCTTTCCGATCCTAGTGTCTTGTAGTGGGAGAAACTAAACAAACCCTATAGAAAGAAAAGTTTGCGAATCTATAGATAAAATTTAAAAGTGTATGTTTATGTAAAGATTTACAAAGGAAGATAATAGAAGTATAATTTTATTTTTTGGAATCCTTTGAGATGAGACTTCATAGGTTGTGTATTGACTTTTTTTTGTGGACTGTTATCCTCATCTTCATGGTTATTGTTGTTTCACCACATTTCAGCCAACTCATCCTCTGGCCTTCTTCAGGTGGTTAACCATGATGGGATAGGAATGCTGAGTTTTGTAACTCTATGCCCATAGTGCAGTGGATAGAGGCATTGAGTCTATATAGTTCAAGGGGAGCATTATCTGAAGATAGTGGTTTTAATCCAATCCAAAGCAGGCCATAGGATTAGTTTCAACCCAATCCAAAGCAGGCCATAGGATTAGTTTCAATCCAATCCAAAGCAGGCCAAAGCAAAACGTGGTGAGACAACAACTATGGAAGGCAGTAATTATTGGGGATGCAGTTACGAGACTCAACATTCCTATCCCGTCGCAGTTAACCAACTGAAGAAGGCCAGAGGAATAGTTGACCGAAACATGATGAAACAACAACTATGAAGATGAAGATAACCGTCTGCAAAAAAAAAAAAAAAAAAAAAATCAATACACAAATAATAGAATCTTTAAGTGCATTCCTAAGGGAGCTGTCAGACATGAAGGACTGTGGAAAATGAAATGGAATGGGGACATAACCCTCTTAAAATAAAAATTAAAAAAATCCTATTTTTATGAAGTTTAAATCATATGTATCACATTTTCTGGGGAAGACAATGGAAGTGGTATTGAATCTCTAAGTGTTCTTCTCTGGAGTCCGAAACTCTTTTAAAACTTCAAATCCTATTTTGATGAAATTTATATCATATGTATACAATTCTTAGAAGAAGACAATGAAAGCATTCTTGAATCTCTGCGTTACCCTTTATGTGACAAATATCCGTATGTCCCTACCTCTAAGTGACCCATGCAGGTAGAACCACTTAAAACTTCCAATATGTATATCTGATTTTAATGAAATTTAAACCAAATGTAGACAACACTGATTTAGAGAAATCTAAGCCGATGTACCAACAACTAATCACTTAATTAATAGATCCCATACTGTCTACAAAGCTCCAACCCCTGTCCCATCACCACTGTTGCATTCCTGTGCTTGTTTTACAAGTACTTTCACAGAATGTGTTCCGACAAAATTAACACACTTGCACCTCCTCAGCATAAATAGTATCCGACATATCCGCCTAGCATCAAAATCACACTTCACCTTAGAAGTCCTTAACCGTCAAAAGATTTTCTGCTCTAATAACTTCTTTCCTTGGACCGCTACCTTTGGAATTTCCATCCTGCTTCCTATTTACCTAACTGTACAAACATGCAGAAATTTAAATGTAAGCAAACATCTTGCTGTACAACTTTCCATTTAAGATGTCCACTATGAATCTGGCTACTAATTTACAATCGCTTCTTACGTCTCAGTGACAACATACCTTGTTTAGGATAAATAAAAATCTAAAAAAAAAACAAAATATTAAGTTGAGAAAAATTAAACAAGATGAAAGTTAAAAAAAAAAAAAAAAAAAAAAAAAAAAAAAAAAATCCCGAGCAACGCCTGCTAAGTCCAGCTTGAAAATATTATGAATTGTTTATTTGAAGTTAGGTCAAAAACCAACATCATTTTCTTACCAACCCAATAAATGTAAACAGAAATATTCATATCATTAAAGGATTAAAAAAAATGAAAGAAAGAAAAAGATTCAAGGATAAATACTTCACAAAATGAAACACGATCAATATTTATCACAAACAATATTATGTCTCCAGAGCATTATAATAATTTCAGTAGCAGGGCGGTATTGCTTTTCAATTCACACCCAACATACTAGAAGGCATATTGTATAAATTTGCAACACTCGAAGTTTTATGCACAACCGGAAGTTAAATGACGTCACATCGTCTTTAAAATATATATATGTGTGTGTGTGTGTGTGTGTGTGTGTGTATGTGCATGTATGTATGTATATATGTATTTATTACTCTCTCTCTCTCTCTCTCTCTCTCTCTCAGCAAAATATCACTAAAGATTTAATTTCGATTTTATTATATACTAATAGGACTTGTGTCTGCGCGTTGACCGAGGAAAATCAAGAATCCCAATAAAATCATGCTCCCCGCCGTCGAACCGCGTATAAATATTTTTATTCAAATTAGCCGTGTTACGAAGCTGGTTTTGAAGTTGTGTTTTATTTAGTTCAGATTTTCAGTCGTGTAGTCCGGTAGATCAAGAATGTGAAATTGGTGACTAAGCTATAAAAAAAAAAAAAAAAGTGCAAGCCCTTACTAGTTTCGTATTATTTGGATTCTTTGGACTACTATTCTCAACTTTGAATGTCGTTTTCACAACGTTTCAGACGATGTAACCTCCGACCTACTTCAGGTGTATCTTGTCAAACTCAGGAATGTTTCTGGCACAGTGGTTAGAAAAAAATCAAATGTAGAAGTGATATTCTCTTGAAGGTTGAAGGTTCAATTCTCAGTGTGGACGACCGAAAAATACAATTGCAAATTACTTAGGACTTCTATCCAGTTATGACTGATGGAACGAGAGCATGCTACCCCTGTTAAGTAAATAAAGGGTTCTGTTCGAAATTCTGTGCAAATCCCCGAGTTCGACAGAAACAATCCAGAGTTTGACAAGATACACGTGAAGAAGGTTCGAGGTTACGTTGTAAAAAATGACACTCAAGATGAGAACAGTAGTCTAAAAAATCCAAATAACATGAATAAATAATCCTCATCTAAAAAGTTCAGAAACTTTCTAGTTTCATTCCACTTTTTCTGATGCATTTGCTCTCTACATTGGAATGAGTAATGAAGATCGATTAGTTGAAGAACAAATAGAAATGAGATTTGGGGCAGCATTCTCCGAAGAGCATTTTGGAGCATATGAAAAGAGAAAACAATTCAGGTGGAGAGAGTGTCGAGAGTTTGACAGTTAGAAGAGAGCATACAAGTTGAGAGTTAGTGTTGTGAATTACGGTTTAAGTTAAAAGGAGTTCTGTCAGTTTCCACGTTGGGATTACAGAGTTGATTTGAATTGCAGCATTGGTGAGGAGGAGTTCTGTCAATTGTTTGAGCGATGTGGGGTGGGGGTGGGGATTACAAGTGTTTAATTAGAAAGATAACAAAAATAATCTTTCCTTTTTTTTTCTTTTTAGAATGATAATAATAGTAATTAGCGTGACCGTGGAAACTCTACAGGTGTGTAACGTTTTCCGAGAATCAACACAAAGTCACAAAGAAGACCAAGACAAAGAATAGGAAATAACTCCAACTCACTTGTTCTTTGTAGCAACGACATTTATTTCCTCATTCTCTCTTTACCGCTGTGACGTCACCCATCTCAAGTATCCTTCATGCCTCGCATGTGATCATGACTGTTATCCATGTCTTTCACAAGATCTCGCACATTATCTTGTTGGTCACAAGATCTTCAACGTTATCTTGTCTCTCCCATGATCATCCTCTTTCTCTTTTTTATAGCTTTTTTCCCACCAGTGACGTCACTTTGCAAGTATTTACATCAGTGCATCCGTGCTATGTTACAGGTGTATCTTGTTGTTGCACTTATGAAGCAGAGGAGTATACCTCCAAAAACCTTGTAAGAGTTTGTGATCTATTTCCATTCGGTGTATCTCAAGAAAGTATATTTTAGTTCGAGTTTCACGTTCTACATAACAGCATCATCAGATGCAATCCTTTTAAACTATTTTTTTGGCCATTGCATGATCCCATCTTTAAAAAAAGGGGGTGTAGGGTGATAACATACCTACGGACATGAAATTGCCTTAGTATATTGTTATATAGACTAACGGGGGTACCCGGCGTTGCCCGAGTGTTTGTTTCCGGGACGGGGGGGGGAGTTTTAAAAAATGTTATGGTAGGTAAGTAGGAAGGATCAAACCCGGAGTCATGAGTAAAAGTAGGAAAATAAAGTGTGAAAAAAAAACAAAAAAACATCTGCAACGTTAACAGTTCGGCCACCAAGAAAAGTCCATTCCAGTTGTTTAGGGAAAAAAAAAAAAAAAAACGACTACGGTAGGTCGGCGCGAACGTGAAAATATAATATGAATTGTCCAGCACGCTAACCACTACGCCACAGAGCACTGCAGCTTAGTTTAGTGATTTTAAATAACTTCACATGAAAGAACTACGAAGCCAAACCGGTGTTCTCTTCTCAACTGTTCCTTGTGAACGATCCCCAAACGGTGTTAAGTGGTGGCAGGGGGAGGAGGAATTTATTAGAGAGAAAATATTTTACCACTTCCATTGATCTTAACCGATTTTGGCCGTGACTTCTCAGGAGAAAAAGTATAGAAATCTAAGATTATCAAGGAATTTGAGAAATAATAAGCCTATAACACACCTCAGATATTGTTCTGCCGTTTGTGCATATTATATTTGCATGAAATATCTTGATTTTTAATCCTATTAATGTCAAAATCCAACGGGAAAAAATGAGTTCATTTTATTTATATAGAGATAATAGTAAGAATAAAATGAAGAAAAGCAAAACTAGTACTTACCAAGGACAAAAAGTAAAAATTCAAAAAAGTACAGAAGCGTATAGAATGAAGAATGTTTTATTTTATTTTTTTGCAAATTATGGTAGATTAAAATTGTATTTAGTTCAAGTTTACTGACCTAGCAATAAAAATAATAAAAGTAATAATAATCATCTATATATAAAGTAGTAGCGTTCGTGTGTGTCTGTGTGTATAACTCTTCGACAGCCTACATCACTAAACCGATCATGACCAAACCTTCGATGATGATGATCCCCAACCTAGGAATGATGCGCATCATTTTTCAAGCTAAAGTTCAAAGATCAAGGTCATAGCCTATGGATATATACACTCCTACAGCTCACACCACTGGACCGATAATGACCAAACCTGACATGATGATGGCCTCCAATCTAGGGATGGTGTACACTATTTTTCAAGGTCAAGATCAGAGGTTAATGTCATATTTGGTGTGACTCCTACAACATCCACTTACTGCAAGGGTGCCCGCGAAACAGGCACACAAGCATACAATAAAGTCTCATGCAAAGCGTCGGTATTTTTGCTCGTAATAATAATAATGATAATAATACAAGTTTATTGCCTTCCAAATTCTAGTAAAGGCGAATAGTCATTGTAAGCAAGAAATAATTTGCGAATATAATCGGAACAGGTGGAGAGTATTGGAAATCTGTAGAGAATTGTTGTCTCCTAGACTCTAGGGAACACCACAGTACCACAGATTGTTGACAGAAATCTTTATATAATAATAATAATAATAATAATAATAATACACATGAGCGACAGTCGCAAGCCGGACATAGAGAAACTGCTACATATGTAAAAAACAAAGAAACATCATCCAGAAGCAAGAAAACTGAAACTATAATTGTAAGTTAACCCATCACCTACCCACATCAAAACAAAAACAATGAGGAAGGGGATTGGAATCAACAGACATTGTACTAAAGAATTGAAGAGGGTCGAGAAGGGTAGAAAGACAAATGAGAGAAAGACAAACCTCTGCTGGATGAGTGCGAAGAGGACTGGGATCTTGGGGAAGCTTATTACCACTTAAATTCCAGTGAAAACTAATGGTCGCTGCCAATGAGAAATCAGTGGTAAACGGCTGTTATGATAACGCAAATTCATTTGCAAAGATTATTGAAAAAGATGGTGAGGTTTTTCTTAAAAAGAAATTTTTGATGATGGCCTGCGATGATGGCCTAGTGAATACTTTATAAAAAGAAAGAATCCAAATAAAGAACAATAATACTTCAAGTTTTACTGAAGCAGTGTAAAAAGTAATGCAACGGTGATGAACAGAAACTGTACTTTATGAAATAGTTGTTTTTGGTGTCAAATGGGGTAGTAAGAGTACATATTAAAAGGAATGAGTTCAGTTACTCCTTTCTGTGTTGATAACAAACAGGAGGAATACTGATTAGGAATAAATGTACAAATCGAATGAAAACGAAATTATTTAAGACGATGAACAATGATTGATCTTAACTATGTACGAAACAGACTTTTTATCAACTTTTGTTATTGAACTTATTCCAGTCAAATTTGAAAAAAAAAAACTGGCATTATTTTGCATATAACTAAAAGAATACCCGTCCCAGGGTGGGTAAGATTAATTTATCGAACAGAACAGTTTTGCACCACTTTTATGTCCTACTACAATGATTAAAGCCAAGATATAATGATACAAAACCTTATGTCTAGAATTCTTATTCTAACTTTGACCATGTTTTTTTACATGATTTTAATTCTAGAAAATATCTAAAGTAAAAGTTTAAATCATGCTTCAATTGAAATGAATGACTCTTGTCTTGGGGAAGCTCCATGTCGTGACAAGCTTCTGGAACTGACCTTCACTCCTGATTTGAAATGGAACACATACATCAAATCTGTTGCCAAGATTGCTGGAAAAATGGTTGGGTCACTCTACCACTCCAGTAGGTATCTCACTGCCAATGCAATCCTCTATCTGTATAAGAGCCAGGTATGCCCTAAAATAGTGCACTTTGCTACATCCGAACAGAAGCTGCTTGGTGCACTCTATTCTACCTTGATAGAGTTCAAAACCTAGTAGGTGATGCCCTTTTCTCTTCCCCGAAACCTCTTTCCCACAGAAGAGATGTTGCAAGTCTGTCTCTGCTCTATTATTATTTTCATGGCAGGTGCTCGACTGAACTCCAATCTATGGTTCCTCTTTTCATAACTTGCATAAAAAACACTCAACTAGCTACAAACATTATATACGATTTCCCAAACTCTCTATCAGTGCATAAATCTAAACACAGATTTAATGAACAAAGCTTTTTTCTCAGAACTACCCGCCATGGAACATTGTTCCACTGGCCTGCTTCCCGGTTAAATACCACAATAGCCTTTAAATCCAATGTAAACAAGTTCTTGTTGAGTTGTCCCCATAAATAAATGAATTCTACACAATTTACACCATTAACGATTACTAAACTACCACCTTACATTTATTAACCCTTATCCTCGAATGGCTTTCGGGTCTTGATAAGTGGTGACTCCCAAGTAAAAAAAAAAATAAAAGTGAGATTCAGCGAATCTTGCTTAATTAGTGTCTGGTGTCTATAAATCAAATTTAATGCAAATCTGAAATATTTGAATTTTAGTTGAAAAATAAAACAGTTGTATTTTTCGTGTTTTTCCTCACATTTTGCTGCGATGACTTTTGGATTTGATTGCTCTAAAATAAATTTTTTCGCAATTCTATTTTTTATGCATTTTTCTGATCTATTTCAAGCCTCAAGACTTAATATGATTATTGACTGCGTGTTTAGCTATGGCTTGCTGTGAACCGTGGGTTTTGTATTGACTCCACGGTTTACTAATTGGACCGTGTTGATGTTGATGCGTTTTTGTTTTTGGTTCACAGTAGGAAATCATTGTCGTGATCTATTTTAATATCACAAGAAAATGTTAAAGCCAAAGATGTTAATGGCCTTTTTTGAAATGAAGCGATGGAAGGACGGGACAAACATTTTCAAAGATTTGCTTACAAATTCCTATTCAAAAAAAGTCTTCGTTTTTTTTCCAGACTATAAATAAATTAAAAACAAAGAAAATGGACATTTATCTGCCTGTGTTTTCGTCCCAGATAAAACATGGCCGACTTGGGTGAGGTTATCTTGAGGTTCGAGTTAAATTCTCACAAAGGTAGCAAGTTGATTTAACAAATTAACTGAAAGAATTGTTAAAAGTCTGAAAAATAAAATACGCACTTGTGCTCCCAATAATCATTGGCTTTTGAGCTAAGGAACAAAGTGTAGTAGTATCTGTTCTGATACTGCAATTCGTCTTTTCTGTCCTTGGTCAGTGGATGAGAAATCCTTTCAAACTGAGGTAATTTTTATTTTTATTTTAATCCAGAGTTCCCCTGTGTTTAAGTCTGTTCTGTTAGGGAGGCAACTAAATAGTTACTTAAATAAAGGGGTTGGCTCAACATTCGATGATGATTCCCGAGTTCGACACAAAACACCTGTAGAAGATCGAAGGAAACAACATGTAAAACATTCTGATAACAACAACCAAGAAGAGTTGTACCGACCCAAGATCACAGTGTAGTATCTGTTCTTCAGATGCTGCACTTCAATTTCTTGTTCTTTGTCAGTGGAGGAGAAATCCTTCACGACTGAGAAAATTTTTATTTTTGTTCCTTTTCTCCACGTTAAAAACGACCCTGGTGTCTAACTCTGTCCCGTGGAGAGGCATTGTAAATAGGAACAAC
The DNA here is from genome assembly GCF_053919585.1 of Euprymna scolopes. Classification (NCBI taxonomy): domain Eukaryota; kingdom Metazoa; phylum Mollusca; class Cephalopoda; order Sepiida; family Sepiolidae; genus Euprymna; species Euprymna scolopes. The sequence goes on along the minus strand of NC_136516.1, from coordinate 71,004,341 downwards.
AACCAAGAAGAGTTGTACCGACCCAGCGTCGCTCATGATCTATTATGTTCAAATTTGTTTTGTAAATATTTCTATCTTTTATAACCAGACCCGATAATCAGGATGTAATTTAGAATGCATTTCTCAGGTAGAGTTGAATTTCTTCACATTTCAAAAAAAAAAAAAAAAGAAAAAAAAAAATGTCCCATAGAAAACGTGTAAATTATATAATTTTAATATTTATAACAATCCTCTTGTATTATTATTTATTTTTTTATTAGAGTTGGGGGCACTGCTTATCAAGGCCCAAAGGCCACTTGAGGATAAGGGTTAATGATTGTTGGGTAGCCGTTGAGACAACATCATGAGCTTGAGTAGTGTTTATTTATTTAAGAGGACGGTTCAATAAGAACTTGTTCACATTAGATTTAAAAACGGCTGTGTTATAGTCAGCTGGGAAGCAGATCCGCGGTATTGTGTTCCACTGGCGGGCAATTCTAGGAAAGAAACTTTGATTATAGAATGTGTATTTAGTTTTAGGCACAGATAGATAATAAGGGAAATTGGTAGTGTCTGCTGCTAATGTGTTACGGGGCAGGGGGGGGCAACCATAAGTAGAAGCTCAGCAAAGCACCTGCCATGAAAATAACGATAAAGCAGAGATAGACTCACTACGCCTCTTCTGTGAGAAATATGAAGTAGGGTGGAGAAGAGGGCGTCACCCACTTCTGATATCATCTGAGGTGTGTATAATTTCATTGTACATTCTTGTTTCTGGTAACGAGCGTGTTATTTTTGTCTTCGACGATATTACAGGACACTGGTCATTTTTTTTGGACAGAGGTTTTATTAACATAAGAAACATGCTCCGACATTTGTATTACTACCAGGGGGCGCCCGGTGTTGCCCGGTCGTAAAATATGCTTAAATAAGATATTTTAATTTATGAAAATTTTGTATATATAATTATATAGTCAATTCTTTATCAATTATTACGTATTAGATTGTCCTCAATATATAGTAGTATGATTATTATATTGTACCCAATATATAGTGATTTCAAAAGTAAAAAACATGACTTGGGTGCCATCAGCTAAAATCGAAACCAAAACCAAAACTTATAGCTCTCCAGCCTGAGTTGTTGAGTTGTTACAATTGGAGCTATCGTCACTTAGATAAGAAATAGCTAAAAATGAACTAACCTTAATGTATGTATATATATATATATATATATATATATATATATATATATATATATATATATATACATACATTAAGGTTAGTTCATTTTTAGCTATTATATATATACTGTGCATGCTTGCAAGAAAACTTTAAGTTGACTTACGCTTGCCAAGTTCCAATTTCTTTACATTTTGACCCCTTAACAGCTACTTTTACCAGCTAAAGACCTATAAAAAACGGACCACAATAATGCAATCATTTAAACCACCCAGTGCTGCTCTGCGACCTTTCATCTGAGGGGAAATGCAGTGTGAAAAAATGGAGACAGACATAATGAGTTTTATGAATGAAATTTGTATTATTCAAACTACTGTCCTCATATTCAGTGGTATTTTCACAACGTTTTGGACAATGTAACCCCCGACCTTCTTCAAGTATCTTTTTTTCTTTTTTTTTTTAATGGAAATCGCCTCAGAGAAAGCATGAAGCCCTTGATGTAAGAAGCAAAAAATAAATTCTACTTCAAGGTCAAAAATTTGCCAACGATAAGTATAAGATGGAATATATTCTGACCCAGAAAACAGCAATTCTTCCTTCTTGGTTAGAAACCTCGTTACTGGTATGTGAACATTAAAGGACAAAATAAGGAAAGTGAAAGTTTCACGGACGCCGAAAGTAAACCCAATATCCACTTTCTACTCTCCTTTTTGTTGAACTAGTGGATCTTTCTGTTAAACTCGGGAATCTGCATGGAATTTGGAATATAACCCTTTATTTAATCCATGGGGGTAGCATGCTCTCATTCCATCAACCATGACTGGTAGAAATTTTAAATAATTCTTAATTGTATTCTGAGTATCGCCTGCACTTAAGATTGAACCCTCAACCTCCAGAAGAGTGTTATTTAAAACTAATTTTTACCTATTCCTTTGTCATACTATGGATTCTTGTTACGTCCGTAGATTAAATAAAGGGTTCTGTTTGAAATTCTGTGTAGATTCCTGAGTTTGACAGAAAGATTCCCTAATAATAAATAATACACAAGATGAGAACAGTAGTCCAAATAATTCCAATTATCAATCCACATCTCAAAAATTAAAAAAAATATGCTCAGACATCATTTACAGATATCAAAGAGAGAAAAAAAAACAGGCATTGACCACCCTTATGCTAGACTATTGCATCGCTGTGTCCTACCTAATGAGGGTTTGGGACAAGCACCTACTTTTTTGCATCCATTCACTTTCAAGTCTGACAGGAATAAGAGATCACCAGGTTCTCTAGTGGAACTGACATCAGATCCCAACTTCTGCTTATTCACTATTAAATAAAAGGAATCTATTTTTAGTTAAAATGAGATCTTTCTTAGCCCATAAAAAATTTTTTTTTTTCAAGTAAAATATTTGTTTATACGCAAGAAAATGTAGATCTTACCTGCTTGTTTGTCAAAGTACAGATGTCATCATTTTGTGATGTCATCTTTTTCGTCATTTTTGATGGAGAGTGTATACTTGTATATATATTTCATGCATCTTTATTTCTATACTAGCTCGACCCGTGTACCAGCATTACCCGATGGAAAGATGGCATAAAGCCAGATTCATTAAAAGAACCCCCACTCCTTCAAAAACAAATTAAACTATAATTATCTAGCGCATTATCGTACACTGAGCTAATTTTGTTTTGTTTTATGAAGTGGTCAATAAGTTAAGAATCGAGGTCCCAATGTTAAAAAGCCTGTTAATTGACATATAAAAATATGCATACCCCCCCTCAAGGAAAGTAAAAAATAAAAAATGTCTAAAAAGATATTTCAAGCAATCATGAAACCATTGGTTCTTGAGCCTTTCCATTTAAGAGAAATCCTTCTAGACTGAAGTAATTTTGTTTGTATGAAGTGTTCAGTAAGTTAAGATTTGAGGTCTCCGCTAATAAAAAGAAATGTTAAAAAGCATGTTAATTAACATATTTAACAAATATTAAAAACAAAATATTATCAATAAAAAATGTTTTAAAGAAATATTATAATCAATCCTAAAACCATTGATTCTGGTGTTTTTCAGTGAAGGAAAAATCCTTTTAGACTGAGGTATTTTTGTTCTGTTTTTATGAAGTGATCGATAAGTTAAGAAATAATGGCTCACTAATAAAAAGAAATGTTAAAAAGCACATTAGTTAGCATTTAAAGAAAATGTGCATCAGGGCCAAAAAATGTGTGCTTCCCCACACAAAAAAGGAAAACACTGAATAAAAAATGTTTATGAATTAAATTGTTGTTGTGTAATTGTCTGGAATCGTAATTCATGTATCCTAGTTTCTAGCTCATGTAAGGAAAAAAATATGTAATAATACTAATAGTAGTAGTAGTAACACAACAATAAAAATAATAAAAAGAAGTCCTCTCAAATAAAAAAAGGAAGCAGTGAATAACGGTGTTTATAAATGATATGAATAATAATATTAGTAGTAGTCGCAATCAGTAATAACAAGCTATAGAATAAAGGTTTATGTCCAAGTAGCCAATGAAACTGTCGTTAAAATTAGGAGTGAAAAGGATGGAAGCGTTTATTATTTCTTTACAAAATAAGTGTTATATGAAAAACAAAATTAAAATGAAATAAGTGAATTATGGGAGATTGAGAGGAGAAAATAATGAGTTAGTAAGTATCATGTTACAACCTGTAAATATGACTTATTTTAGAAAGCGACTCTCCTCAGAACTATTATTTATGACAAGCCTGCTTACATGGAGTCATAAGTAACTTAATTCACTTTCATTTAAATATTAATTCCTGATAGTAGAGTGGAAGAACGCTACCCTGCAAAGCCAAGGTTGGCTTAGTTGACTGTGACCAACAGTAATTATCACTTTCTGTACTGATGATTGCTTTAGCAAGAAGCACTAGTGTCTGTAGGCATAAAAATTATTAATATCTATTAAAAAATATTATATATATATATATATATATATATATATATATATATATATATGGTGTTTTTAGAGGCAGCAAACTTTAAATTGACAACTCTATTTTCTTTAAACTTTTTAGGCGACTATTGGTTATTTTGAGTTCAGCTTGGTTTGGCATTTCGTCATAAAGACTGACATTCGAGCAGTATTTGCAAATTGTGTAAATTTATTTTATTCATATATGATGAAAAATAATTTCATGAAATGGATCTGTAAATTGGTCACTTCATTCATGCCATTTAACCCCATTAAATTGTTTTCTTTGTGGATATGTAAAGTACCATGTCTATGCGGATAAACCAGACACAATAGACCACTTGGAAGATAACGTTCAACGCATTATTGCTGAAATTTAATGTGTAAAGTTTGTGAAAGATGGATTACTAAATTACGTCATAAGCATGCAAGCTGCTGGCCATATGCCCGAAATTGTATTTAAATTATCAATGTATTAATTAAATTGCATGATTAAAGTATAAATCTTTGGAATAAACTCGATATTTGTATAATAGATATTTTTCCTGTGATTTATTTCAATTTAAAGTTTGCTGTCTTTTAAAAAGAACACACTTTTATATGCATATATTTCAAGTATTCACTATATGCACATACAATCTCCAAATATATATCTTCTGGAAAAACTTAGAAATAATGATAATGTATTTGTTTTCAAAGACTGCAACAGCAAGAGTGGTGACGATCCTGATTTGCAAAACGATGGAATTCTTTAAGTTTTGTTGATTAGAATTGTTTTTCAGTAATATTTATTTCGACTCAAGTTGCAAAAAGAAAAAAAAAAACTCTTGTGACTAAAAATATTTAAAATATTTGACCCAACCCACTCCATAATAGATCGTTGTAATGACTACCCACTGAGTAGCCCAAACAAAACCATCTATTAATGTCACCGTTATACAGTTACGAAACCCAGGAACCTGTAAAGCTCTGTGACTCGCAGCAGTCCAAAGCCAAAAATGCATACAAGATATATTTTTACACTAAACAATGTTTGATAACAAAAATATATGGAATCATTTAGAAACACAAGAGTGCAAAGTTTACGAAACAAAAAAGAGAAAGTAATGATTTTATTCTAGAGAACAAAGTCAATATGCAGTGATGACGAAGAAGATGGGTTTGGTCTTGTGCAAAGTCAGGTTAGAAATAAAATATTTGCTGATAACACTACAAATACTAGGAGAAAACGAATATACACATAGCTAAAGAATGGCCTTCAGTCCGTAATGGAATTGGGACATGAATGGACGTTAATATTCAATGCTGCCAAGACTAATTCTTTACGTTAACAATTACAAGAAACGTTCTCAGCCACCGATTGCTATAACTAATAATATGCTACCTGAAAACTCTTCATTCAAACTCCTCGGCTTAACATTCACAGATAACATGAATTAACACAAATACATTGAAGACGTTGCCAAGAATGCTGCAAAGAAAATGGGCTCTCTCTACTGTGCTAGAAAACTACTCACACCTGGCAGTATCCTGTATCTTTACATAGCCACCATTCACCCATACATGGAATATTGTTGTCACATCTAGGCTGGTGCATCTATCACTAGTCTCTCCCTTTTAGACGGAGTCAAAAAAAAAAAAATGAGGCTCCAACCTTGTGGTGAATACTCCTTATAAATCCCTATTAATCCCTCCAACCTTATAAATCCCTATTAATCTCTTACTTTGCATAGAACAGATATCATGACACTTAATTCATTATATATAAGAAAAGTTCATACAAAATTTCATCCAGATCGACTCAGTAGTTTCTTTGAAAAAGGGGAGCAGACGGATTGACTAAGAGAAATATGATATATATTATACAAATATGTGCTGATTAGCAATCCATATTGGCACATAATTAGATAATACTATAAATATGTAAATATATTATGCTCTTACAAATACAGTTGAGCACTACGCAATTATTTCTTTAAACACATTATAAGAGTTTGAATTACCTATTAGCACCAACCCTAACTTCGAGTGTTTTCAGTTCTCTGTACAAGGGTTTGTCGGGACAACCTGACATGAGGATATTTCAATCTTCAGTAAGCCATGATTAAATATTAAAAATAACATTGTATTTAAAGTCCAAATAAGATCCCCTAGACATACACTGGTGCATACAAGGAATGGTGCACCTTTTTCTATTGATGTTCTCTCAAGTAACAACATTTAATTGGACATTCCACCAGACCAGAAGAATTCTTGTCCTGGATTTCAGTAATAATAATAATAATCGACGAAGGCAAGGGAAATTAATTTTTTTGATTTTTTCACTAACTAAACGCTTGCGAGGTGGAAGAGAATTTAATGGAACATTCGAATATCTGTGTATCTCATGTAGAGTTCACGTATTACTGTGATACTATCGACGTTCTACCCCCTTAAGTGTTAGTTAGTAAAAACAAAACAAAAATAGGAGAAAAGCTATAACAAAAAACAGGAAATAAGTTTATCAGTAGAACAAACATATAAGAAGTGAGGTTGGTGGATAGACAATGGAGAGGAAGTTGTTCACCAACGAAAACAAAAGGCAGTTGAAATAGAATTGTTAATCAAGGTGTGGCAGTAACTGGGACAAAAGAATCGGACAATATTGGTCAATATAATTAGAGTTTATGGACGGTTTTAGGAGTGGCAATGAGTTTTGCAACAGTTTATGACAGTTAGGAACTGTTTACGGACAGTCTTGAGTTTAGGACAGTTGAGGGTTAGGGTTGGTACATAACACAGAGCAGATTGAGATGAGCTGACATTCACTTATGACCGCAGCCTCAACAAAATGTGTACATGTGGACCTAAGTGTTTAGGAAGTTGTTTCCCACAATGGTGTCACACACACACACACACACACACACACACACACACACACACACACACACACACACACACACACACACAACATCATGAGTCACATCTTCTGTTTGGTGCAGATTGCGAATCCATGGGACTTATTTTTTGCTGTTCCTTCCAATCCAGGGTAAGTTGGTTGATGGACGCCCAACTCTTGAGTGATGTCCAATCAAAAACATTTTCTCTCCATCTTCTCCTTGGCTTTCCTCTGCCTCTTTTGCCTTCTAACATACCCTCAAAGCATAACTTTGACAGGCCAGTGGTTGATCATTTGACATGGCCAGAAAGTTTAAAGGTTTTACTTTTGATTTTATCAAATAAAGGGGGTAGGGAAGTAGTTTGATAGAGGGTGGATATATTTTTTTTTTGATTAAGCGACGTCCTGTAATGAAACGCATTATGTGATTTTGAAACAGCTCTAAATGCGATTGGCTAATTGTTTAGCTCATGTGATACATTCAAGGCCATATAAAACTACTGGGAGGATATAATTAAATAAAGTTTTACTTTAACAGTTATCGGCACTTTTAAATTTTAGCATGGTGCTGTGTTTTGGGAAAGCCACCTAACACAGCCCGATTCTGCGTCTCAATGCCGTCTCGTGATCACTGAAGAAAGTCAATTTATGCCTTAAATAAATGAATTCGGTGACCTGTTTGATGAGTTTACTGTGAATAGTCATATTTAGGTTAAACTGTGATTTAGCTGTACACATATATTCTGTTTTCTTTGGGTTTATTTCTAATCCTATCCCCTCTGCATTCTTTGCTAATACATTAACAAAAACTTGGGGTTTATGTGTGCATTCATTAACAAGAACGATGTCATCAGCGTAGAAGAGGTTGGTGAGGATTTGACAACCTGTAAAAAAAAAAAAAAAAAAAAAACGCTTTGATAAGTCTCTTCTATCTTAAGCATAAGAGCAGCTAGTGCAACATAGAACAGGATTTCTGAAAGCATATCTTGACGCCCTTTTTCATGTTTACAGAGCAGATAAACCCAAGGTTAGTTTTTATAAAAGCCTGTGATCCTTCGTAAAGTGATTTTAGGAGATTAATGTATTTTTTGTTGAGGGGGGGGGGGGAGTTGTCTAAAATTAAAAACCAAAGTTTGTCTAATTTGATAGTATCGAAAGCTTTTGTAAAATCGATAAAAATGATGTCTAGTGGTTTATTAAACTCGATTGATTTTTCAGTCAATTGGCTAAAAGCAAAAATCTGTTCGATTGTGCCCCTTCCAGGTTGATGCAGCCCACACACACAGCCCAACTGATATATATACAGAATGTGTCAAGTGGGAGAACATACATTAACCTTAAGAAGAGGATTTCTGAGAACTTCGACTGAAGTAAAATCAAATATATATAAAGAGATATTCTTATACAGAAAAAGAATATGCAGCCACCTGCACATTTAATATCATAAAATAAATATAATACTTTAACATCTAAATCAATCTAAAAGGGTTGATATGCCATAAAACAGACAAAAATCTTTATATTCAATAATGCATTTACATTTGGCAGGCGGCAAACGGTTACTCAAATAACAATTCTAGAATTCCTCTTTTTGACGTTACCAATTCTAAAATCTGTATACTTTTCTAGTTCAGCTCTTTCTTCATATTTCGAAATCAGGTTTCAGACAACTGAGAACGACTTGTTCAAAGTGTCTGTTGGCTTAGAGGTTTCTAAATGGAAAGTTCAATAAATGGAATTTGTCTTGTATTGCAAATGCAACTACTTTATTCGGAACAGACGGATTAAGTTCCTTCGTCTCTCAGTTTTGGTTCGTCGATTTGGGTCTCAACAGATGAAGGTGTGCATTGAATCAATACTGAATCTCTATTTAATGGAATGCACCAGAACTTTGGATTGCTTGCTTAGTCAGAATTTATTTCTATATCTAAATTTTTTAGGTATAATTTCTGATTGTCAAATGTTCAGAAATTATATTTAAACTAGCATTTTAGCCCGGCCTTGCCTTGCCCGGGTGTTTGGAGGTGTGTGTTGAGCAAAAAAAATTTTTTTTTTAAAGTGGTAGTAGGAAGACAGACTCGAACCTGTAACGTGAAGAATGAAAAGAACGGGAAAAAACATGATGTCTTTACTGTTACGGCCACCACCAAACCGGAAGTGACGTAGGTTTAAATTAAGGCTAGACAACCGAAAAGAGGGGATGACTTTCGAAAATATTGGCGAAAAAAGCAACCCCTCCCTGTTGAAAAGTGGCCAGTTGAGGGTGAAGAAATTAATGTTTTTAGCCAATTTTTTGGTATTTGTCGTCTGAAGAGTCGAGCTTCAAAACGATACTGCTCTTGTGAAAATTCGTCGCCTCTGTCGAAAGTTTTAGGCAGGCATGCAAACATACATACATTTATATATTGGTAGCTCAAATTTTCGACCCAAACTGACTAAAAAGCTCACCCTATCTCTGAATACTCTTTATGTAAAATTTCAAATGTTTAGACCAGAAATTGTCTGAGTGATTTGGTAGAGACCGCAGAGGTCAAATTGTTTTAAACTTTGCCCCCTATTATGACCCCTTAACATTTATTTTTTTGAGCTCAAATCAAGTTATTACGTTAGATCCATGTCCAAGGAACCTATATTTAAAATTTCAAGTGTTTATACCCAAAATTGTCGGAGGAGTTTGGTAGAGTTTTCAAAGGTCAAATCGTTGAACTTTGACTCCTTAATAGCCAAATTTCTGACCGAAAACGAATTACAAAGATTTTCCCAAATCTCACTACCCTGTGTATCAAATTTCGAATCTGTAGACTGAAAATTGCATAGGGAAATGTACACAGACTGACAGACAGACAGACAGACAGACAGACACACACACACACGCACACACGCAGACACATTTACTTTTATATATAGATAGATAATCAATAATCAAAATAATCCGATGAAAGAAAGAACAGGCGATTTTGACTAAAGTTAACACTTTACACAGCCTATCATCACAAGTGATTTTAGAAGTGTTATTACCGCACAAGAAGAAAGGCCCGGCTTATAAAATTAACAGCACGTTCTTTTATATGGCAGGGGCGTGTTAGAAATTAATGTTTCTGTTTAGAGCGGAATTGAACCATGATACTTGATTTTTACATTTTACACTTTAATTCAAGCCAATATATAAAAATAATTTTATAATATCAGCAGTAGGTTCTCTACAGTGTAATGTAAACTACAATGTATTGTGGATTAAGTCACTGTGAGGAAGCATGTGAAGCTTCCTCCAGGTACTCTACGGTGGGTCCCCTACTAAAGCATTCGATTTGACGATTTGATTGAAAATAAAAATGTGCGATCTCACCGATTTTGATAACAAGACAATATGGGAGAATGAAACAATCGTTGATTTTAATTCAATCCCGGGCAACGTCAGATCTCCCGCTAATCTATATATATTTATATATATTTTTACATTTTCACCTCAAGCAAGGCAAATTGCCACTTAGGGGCAACAACTACTGGGGTACTATGTAGGGATTTGCGCAGCAAGATGTCGGTTCACATTACACTTGAACTTCTGCACATCAGTACTGTTGGGGAAGCAGGGACCTGGAATGGAAATCCAAAGTCTAGCGGTTCTGGGGAAGAAACTATTGGAGTAGAAAGATCTTTACATCTAGGGATCTCTACAGTGTGGGGGTGGGATTTATATATATATATATATATATATATATATATATATATATATATATATATATATATATATATATAAATTGTAGGTCTTATATATAAATTTCTTTCAGAAAATACAATTTTCAAGAAAAAAATTTATTATTTGAATAAGAAATACAACATTTAAAATACTTTCCTTAATCCATGAATTTTCAATGTAAACCTTATCTCTTTAGAGGAAAGTCATTAGCAAAGTATTTCCTCCATGAATTAAGTAAAGTATTTGAAATGTTGTATTTCTTGTTCAAACAATAAATTTTTGTCTTGACAATTGTATTTTCTGAAAGAAATTTAAATATAAAATTATTTTGTTAGACTTTGAACAACAAGATTGATTAATCTGCGATCTAATTCATCTCATAATTTGGATATATATATATATATATATATATATATATATATATATATATATATATATATATATATATAAAGATATACTTCGGAGTAGTTTTTATTTAACAATCAGTGGTTATGTAAACGTGAGATTGTAGGTTTACAAAATATTACTGGCAGTAATATTCTATAAGTTATCCCATCTAAACGAGAATTGCTCGATATTCAAGATAGAGCAAATAAATTAAATTGTAATTCAATGAATTTCAAAAAACTCTCATTGAAATGAAATGAAGTGGTTGAGTTTCATATCAAAGAACTTTTATTATTCTAAGCAAGACAAAGAATGTTTTAGAAAGTTTATCTCCTTAACCTATAGGGTTTCGATGTCTACCATCTCATCAGAGGAGTGAAAATATTAGCAAATAGTTATAAAGGTATGCACCCTATTTGCTAAAGTCAGTGAGACATGGAAAGTCAAAGTGAAAATAATATATTTATCAGAAGTTCTGAGAAATATATTATTTTCACTTTGACTTTCCATGTCTCACTGACTTTAGCAAATAGGGTGCATACCTTTATAACTATTTGCTAATATTTTCACTCCTCTGATGAGATGGTAGACATCGAAACACTATAGGTTAAGGAGATAAACTTTCTAAAACATTCTTTGTCTTGCTTAGAATAAGAAAAATTCTTTGATATGAAACTCAACCACTTCATTTCATTTCAATGAGAGTTTTTTGAAATTCATTGAATTACAATTTAATATATATATATATATATATATATATATATATATATATATATATATATATATATATAAACTGTGTGGTGTTTGTGAGAAAGAACCCTAGCAAAGTATTCCATTATAAAGAAAAAATTAAAAATAAGAACAAATATCTGTTAAAATTTTACAGATCAGAAAAACATTGGTACCATTGGTTTCCAATCTGATTTAAGGGAACCAGTTTATGCTATAAAAAATATTAAAGAATATCTGCATGAATATAATTACACGTTATAGTTAACTAAATATGATCATCCCATAAAAAAAACTAATAGGGAATTGATTGAAATAAATGTTTAAAAAATATGCAAATTAGCTAGATCTTTTGCAAATTAATGTAATTCCACGATCCATATATAACAAAGTTGTATTTTCTTTTTTAATAAATAGAAAAAAAGTGTTTTTAATATGAATATCAATACACAAAATAACACAAATTTATAGGAGTGCGCATGTGTGTATATATATATATATATATATATATATATATATATATATATATATATATATATATATATATATTTATATATATATATATTTATATATATATACATATATTTATATATATATATGTATACATATATTTATATATATGTATATTTATATGCGTTTTATTTTTTATTACCGTATCTTTCTGTTAAGTTACATTATTGTTTCAGCTACCCGGCCGTTTCTTTTTTTTGGCCGTCTGTAGCTTCCTCAGATTTTTACAGAAATATGTATATTTATATATATTTATATATATGTATATTTATATATATATTTATATATTTTTATATATATATATATATATATTTATTTATTTATATATATATTTATATATATATTTATATATATATTTATATATTTATATATATATATTTATATATATATATATATCAATATATATATATATATATATATATATATATATATATATATATATATATATATATATATATATATATATATATATGTAATGTTACTGGGAGACGTTGCATGATGTTTTCCACTGATTCTGGCTTCTGGCCGAAAAAAAATATATTGTACTTTTTGATTCCAAACTCTTTGTCAGAAAAGACATATGCTTCCACCTCCACCCGACCCCACCCCAAAATCGCAAAACTGAAAAAATGCCTTAAGCTACAAGTAATGCAGAAAGCTAACAACACGGGAAGTGGAATATTTGATGAGCTTGAAGGATCGTAACTGTCACCCTTAGAAACAGTTAACATGGTAACAGGACACGGAGTATAAAAGCTGTTGGCTTGCAGACATCACTTCGATAGCAATGGCTATACAAATTTATTTTATCATTTCACAAATACTGCTGGATAGTAAGCGTTGAAATTGTCAAGAGATATAAAAATGTCTTCTGGAAATAAATTGAGAGATAGAAAAATGCCTTCTGGAAATGAATTAAGTGGTAGAAAATTCTGGAAATTAATTGAGTGGCAGGAAAATGCTTTCTATAAATGGATTGACGGGTAGGAAAATGTCTTTGGAAATAAATTATAAAATAGAAAAATGGCTTCTGGAAAAGAAATGAAAGAGAAAAGATATCTTCTGGAAAAGTGTTGCTAGACAGAAAACGTCTTCTGGAAATTTATTGAGAGACGAGGTATTCTTATTTCACTTTATGATTTTATTTGTTTTTTGTTTTTTTGTTTTTTCAGAATATACTGACCTTCTTTAGAAACAGACATTCATTTTTCTTATGTGACACTCATTTCATTACCAATTTGCTGAAGATTTCAGTAATTCAATGGTCGGAGACTATTGAAATACTGACATCAAGTGCCTTAAACATTTGTATCACACTTTGATGTTGATTTTATTTTACAATTGCTTACAAATCTCAAAAATTATCAAGAGGGCACACACAGCATAATTATGTTGACATCGTTAGATCACCGAAGTTAAGCAACGTTTAGTATGGTAATATAAGATGGGTGAACATTTAGGAATATCAGGTGCGGTATAAACGAAGACATCTTCCTGCAAGAACTGCAAAAACCTAATATTGTCACCCCCCCCCTGACGGGGATATATACATGTAACTAGATACCGCTTATGAATTTAATATTCCCCAGAAACTTCCTCCTTCGAAGGAAACAGGTTCAACCCATCTAGGGTGAATACCATTGGGTTATCAAGAGTACATGCTCGTCCTTGATATTGGTCATTTCCAAGACCCTCATTACCAACAAAGTTTCTGAAACTACCTGTTTTTAATTTACTAATGAATCATCACTTCCATAGCCCTTGAGCCCCTGGAGGGGCATAGGCCATCTACAACTTTCGTAGATGTTTTTGTAGCGAGTTCTTTTTACAGGGTTAGAATGCTGGCCCCACGCCCAACCTTCCCAGAATGTAAATACAGCCCCTAGCCTTCCCAAATGGTCACCCATCTGGTACTAGGTTGGGCCTGGGGCCAGCACCCTTGCCAGAAGGTAAATACAGCCCCTAGCCTTCCCAAATGGTCACCCATCTGGTACTAGGTTGGGCATGGGGCCAGCACCCTTGCCAGAAGGTAAATACAGCCCCTAGCCTTCCCAAATGGTCACCCATCTGGTACTAGGTTGGGCGTGGGGCCAGCACCCTTCCCAGAAGGTAAATACAGCCCCTAGCTTTCCCAAATGGTCACCCATCTGGTACTGACCAGGCTCAACGTTGCTTAACTTCGGTGATCTGGCGAGAACCGGTGTGTCAACGTGATTGTGCCGTATATGAGTTACCACTTATTAAGGTAAACAACAACTCGAGGATAAAGTTTAATGAGATTGCCAGATTGTCAGTTAAATCCTTATGAGAGGATTAAAACTGGCGGATTTATTGAACAAAGTTAGACCTCTGAAGAGTCTTTATGCAGATTTTTTCAACTCATCAAAAGTTTACACATGAATTAGACAGAAAGAGAGGAAAAATGCTTCAAAAGAAAGACGTTACAGACTTCTAATTTGTTAGCTATGCCTCGTCCCGGGCAACGCCACGTAACTCTGTTAGCTATTAATAAAGCTTTGTATGTCTGTAACATTCAATTAGCTAAAACATCAGGACACATTCTATAAATAATTATGTTCTCCTGTTCAACTAAAAAAAAACAAAAAAACAAAAAACGGAAATCCTTACCGTTGCACCATTTAAGGTATTTACTGAATGATTTTCGTAAATAAATGCTTCAGGGAAAGAACTTCGTTGTTGTGCTAGTAATTGGTTGCAACAGTGACGTACCTAGCTCATAGGGAGCACGGGAAGTGGCCACCTGGAGGGGTCATATTAGAAGGTGTGTGTGAAATGAAAGCTCAACTTGAAACGTATATATAACAAGATGCTTTTATAGTTTTAGACTTCTCCCACACTGATATATGCAGAATTCTTTTTATATGCCTTCCCACGGAGTTAGACACAAGATCGATTTTTTAAATGAGAGAAAAATCCAGCTCTCCCAAAAAGGTGTAATATTGTCTTTAATAGATTAATATGTTTACACATGGGACCCACACATTGTAGCAGACTGCGTCACAAGGAACATAAAACAAGCAATAACTCGACTCCTTTTTACAACATTTATTTCCTCATTTTCCCGCCACTCATGACTTCTCATTAGGGCTGTGACGTCACTCACGTCTGTAATGTGATTGTCCTCTCTAACATCCTCTCTCTTTTTTATAATCTTTCTTTTTCCTTACTGTGACGTCATTTCACACAAAACTCGATATGAATAGAAAAAAAGGCTACCTTTTTTCTTACTTGGTCTTTGGGCAAAGATCAAAGTGTAGTATCTGTCCTGATGCTGCACTACACTTTTTTGGTCTTGGTTAATGGAGGAGAAATCCTTTGTGACTGATACATTTTTTTATTTTTGTTACTATCCAGAGTGCAACTTTTTGGGGAACTGGTTTCCCCCCACATTAAAAATCGACCTTATGTCTAACTCTTCCCTCGTGGGGAGGCAAGTAAATAACCAGAAAAGACTC